>NC_068324.1:17819820-18159765 GCF_025860055.1 Xyrauchen texanus
CTCATTATGTTGATTTAAAGGAACATTGACAAACTCCGTTATGATGAAAAGATGAGAATAATTTGGCGGGATTTGTTGCTGCCGATACCAGATGACCTTTCTAAGAAAGTGGAGGTGTAGAAAAATTATGTATTTGTTCATAATGCATTATGCATGGTATAAATATATATGGTATTATGTGCTACTGTACTCCACTTACCTTTGAGCCATGTCCGTACAATTCATGCAGCTGGTTTTGTTTGTACCAGATGGGTAAGATCAAATGCCCGGTTTTATTCATTGTTGGCGAGGATGATCAAAACTGCCCATCTTCAGAGTCTGCAGCAGATGTGAGTCTAGAACCAAAACTCAGTTGATCAAACTAAAATGTTATGCTTTAGTGCATTAATGTAGTCTTAATTCAATTGATGTAGCCCTGTGGTTCTCAACTGGTCTTGTGGCTGTTCTGGTAGGGTTGCGGACTGAAGAGTCCTGAAGCAAAACCAGTTGAGAACCACTAATTTAGCCAAATTAAAACATGTCTGTACGCTCATCCCTCAGATGAAGAAGATGATGGAGAAAGCTGGGAACAGTCATCTCCTGACTCTTCTCTCATATCCTGGGACGGGTCATCTCATCGAACCTCCATACAGTCCTCATAGCAGATTCACTGACTTCAAGTTGTTAGAGGCAAAGACCAAAGGTGAAAGTCTTAGTCTAATGTTTGAAAGAGCATGTCTGATAACAGATGATCTGCACATGGTTGGGGCTAGGAGGTGCACTGGCCCCTTAGATTTTCCTTGTGCTCCCCCCAGAAGTCTGACACCCCTTTCCCAGTTCGATGAAGAGACAAGTTGCCCACCCTAATGATAGAACCTAGATTCAACCATTCTGTATTAAATCATCTATTTTATTTGAATAAAACCAGTTAATTCAGATTTGACCCCATAAAGTACATTTATGTTAACATATTACAGTGGTGATCTATCTAAAGGATATAAAAATAGTATATACCGTGGGATACAAATGTTTGAGACCACATTGAAAATCTGGTATAAATATGGTATCTGGAACATTCTCAAATCATTCTGGATAATGTGAACCATCAGGTTTTGCACAAATTGTTGAGTCCATACCTGCTCCAGTGCATGTCATTAAAGCAAATGTGGACCTGAAATGAACGTGTTTTTACATGGCAAGTACATCAGAAGGTTTAAATGACATTGGTTTGTATTTTAGTGATGGTGCTCTGGGGAGGAGAGACAGTGCCTCACAGTCGAGCTCAGGAGGACTCCTGGAACAAAACTCTGACTTTTCTAGAGGAGCATCTCTATGACAGCAGCAGAGATATGACAAGATTCTAACCAGTTAAAGTGTTGCTAAGATTATTGCCTTGGATCCATGACTGAAAGTGGTACTAATGTTCTTAAAGCAAAGTTTGGTTTGTCAGATTTGTGTTTGTAAAATAAAATAAAAAATTGCACTCTTGTGCATTGACAGCAACTTTCTGATTTTGTTGTTGGGTTCAATAAAAAGCTACCGAAGGGATTTGAAACCTTTATGCCAGAATCTATGAATGTGAAAAAGGCTTGAAAGCGATTGATAAATAAAAACATTTGTGAGACTATTGCGAGACTTTTTTGAATGAATAATGTAACATTTATCTGAATGTACTTAAGGAATATTCTGGGTTCAATACAAGTTAATCTCAATCATGACCATTTGTGATATAATATTGATAACCACAAAAATATATTTGACTCATCCCTCCTTTTCTTAAAAAAAAGCCAAAATGGAGGCTACAGTGATGCACTTATAATGGAAGTGAACGGGGGCCAATTTTTAAAGGGTTTACATTTACATTTATGCATTTGGCAGACGCTTTTATCCAAAGCGACTTACAGAGCACTTAATACAGGGACAATCCCCCCGGAGCAACCTGGAGTTAAGTGCCTTGCTCAAGGACACAATGGTGGTGGCTGTGGGGATCGAACCAGCGACCTTCTGATTACCAGTTATGTGCTTTAGACCACTACACCACCACAATAAATGCAGACTATGTGACTCTTATCATTTTTATTATTCCTCTGTTAAACTCATGATTTTTGCTGTATAGTTGTTTAAATAATCATTTTTGCTGTCATTTTATGATTTTAGAGTTTGTTGGCATTACATCGTCATAGCAACAAAGAATAGAAACTGGCTATAACTTTACACAGAAAAGGTTAATGAGTGATTTTGTCACACTAAAATCATGTTAACATGCACTGGCTGCCAAAGGTTTGGAATAATGTACAGATTTTGCTCTTATGGAAAGAAATTGGTACTTTTATTTACCAATGTGCCATTCAACTGATCACAATGTATAATCAGGGCATTAATAACATGAAAAATTACTATTACAATTAGATTTTTTTTAAAAAGAACTTCTTAAACTACTTCAAAGTTCCTCCACGTGCAGCAATGACAGCTTTGCAGATCCTTGACATTCTAGCTGTCAGTTTGTCCAGATATTCAGGTGATGTTTCACCCCACACTTCCTGTAGCACTTGCCATAGATGTGGCTGTCTTGTCAGGCACTTGTCACACACCTTACAGTCTAGCTAAACCCACAAAAGCTCAATGGGGTTAAGATTACTGTTGTACATGAAACTGGTGTTGAGCTGGTAGAATTCAATGAAGCTGTCAGCTGAGGACATGTGAGGCGTCTATTTCTGCCTGTACTCTCTTCCACGGCTCCTCCTTCCACGGCTCCGCCCCACGAGTCTTCCCACGGCTCTGCCTTCCACGACTCTGCCCCCAAGTCTTCCACGGCTATTCCCCCCGTGGCTCCGCCCGCTCCCCAGAGACTATCCCGCCAGCGGTTTTATTTGGTTTAATGCTATGTTGGTCAGCCCTTATGGTGATCATATGATCAGTCGAACACTACTCTGTTTATCTTGGTAATGATAATCTTGGGTGACAAATATACTTGTGAATAGGGTATTTCTGATATAGCATTAAACCAAAAATTTAATTATGTGTGATGCTACATCCAAACTAATAAGTGTCCATATGAAAACCTACCAGCCAATGAAACAAACAAAAAACGTACATGCATTGTGACATTTGTTTCAGTACATTTGTAACAAGACTGCTTTACAGATCAAACATATAAATAAATAACAACAGAGTGATATACAAACCGATTGATTTAAAGTTAAATATAAAACATAATAACATATATAAAAACATTTATATACAGCATCATATATTTATCAATTTCAAACTATTCAATAATCTATACAAATACTACAGAATAAAACTATGTTTGTAAAAAGGATTTAAAAATGGATAATGATGAAGCTGACCTCACATGTAAAGGGAGACTATTCCATAGATTAGGACACAGAATCACAGAAAAGGCACAGATAGATCCCCCTTAGATCTATAGCGGCAACAAGGTATCTTCAATAGAAGTTGATCAGAAGACCTGAGCACTTTGGTGGGGGAGTAGTGAGGGTGTAGAAGGTCACTGATATATTGGGGTGCAAGACCAGATAGTGCCTTGTAGACAAAAATCTGAATTTTTAAATCAACCCTCATTTTCACAGAAAGCTAATATATAGAGATACTAAAACTGTGGAAATGTGATCCCTCTTTTTTTTGACCTAGTTAAAAGCCTAGCTGCCATGTTTTAAACTAGCTGTATGCGGGATAATGCAGTTTGGGGGAGACCAATGTACAATGAGTTACAATAGTCTAACTTTGATGTACTAAGTGAGTGGATCACAATTTCCAAGACTTTATAGGAAAGAAAATGTTTTAATTTTAGCGTTAGATCTCAGGTGGAAAAAGCTACCCTTGACAACAGCACTGATCTTCTTATTGAAAAGTAGGAGTCTAAAATCACTCCAAGACTCCTCACATGATCTTCTACATTCAACGACAGAAGACCTAACTGGGCAACCAGGACAGATAATGAGGAAGTGGAGGAACCTAATATCAGAACTTCAGTTAGCTTTCATTTAATGGTAAGAAATTGTTTGCCAGCCAATGTTTGATATCTTTGAAGCAATTTAGGGCATTCTCAGATGAACAATTCTTGTCTGCACTCACTGGGAAATTAAATTGAGAAGTCAGCATAACAGTGATAAGATATGCTGTACTTTTGAAAAATAGAGCTCAGAGGAAGCATATACAGGGAAAATAACAAGGGTCCTAAAATCGAGCCAGGAGGGACACCACACTGTAATTGAGCCGAAGTAAAAGAAAAATTACCTAAATTTACAGAGAACATCCTTTCTTTTAGATAGGAGGAAAGCCACTGGAGTGCTATACCCCGGATGCCAACCCTACATTCTAGAAAATTGAGAGGAATATTATGGTTGATAGTCTATTGATAGTGTCAAACGCGGCACTGAGATCAAATAAAACTAATATGACAGGTGAACCTGAATCCATGGAGAGAAAAATATCATTAGTGACCTTCAACAATGCAGATTCAGTGCTGTTCAAGGGTCTGAATCCAGACTGAAATGTATCTAAAATGTTAAATGTATTTAGATAGGTGTAGAGCTGCGAATAAATAACTATCTCCAAAATCTTGGAAATAAAAGGCAGTTAGGAGATTGGTCGGTAATTGTTGTGTATTGCTGGATTTAAAAAAGGTATTTTTAACAAATGATGTAGAATTGCATGCTTGAAACAACCCCAATTGCTAATGAGCTGTTAATTATAGCGGTCACACTGGAACTGATAGTTGTGAAAACCTCTTTAAGAAGGTGCAGAAAAAGAATATCCAGCTTATAAATGGAACACTTCATCGTAGAGACTACAGCTGCTAACTGTGCTGACATAACTGGTTCAAAGTAAGTCAGGGAGCTGGACGGGGAAGGAATTAGTGGTTGATTAGATTGTGAAGTTACAATCACACCTTTAATCTGATCAATTTTGTGAGTAAAGAAGTTTAAAAATGTTTCACAGGTCTCTTGGGTTGCATCCAGAAAAGCTGTGACGAGGCAGGTGAGGAATGAGGATCTATACGCAACTTTATTAAAATAAACAAGAAAGCTCAGAATAACGCAAAACACAGGGAACCTAGCACAGAGCATAACAAAACATGCAAGAACTGACAAATTAACTGGGGGAAACAAGGGCTTAAATACACAAGGGAAAATAAGGAACACCTGGGGAAACAATCAGGGAATGAGAAACAATCATAAAATGAAACTACAAAGGACTACAAAAACCTAACGGGGAAACAGGAACTAAACAAGAACTTCAACATAAAAGTACAAAGACAACAGGGAATATGTGACAAAAGCATTTCTAGTTGGGTTTAAAACAGAATCAATTGTTTTGAACACAACTTTTGGTCGATTTGCCTTATCAGAGATTAATGTAGAGAAAAACTTGGCTTTAGCTTCCTTTACAGCTCTCTGATAGTTAGTTAAACACTCCTTTAAAATGTCATAAAAGACCTGAAGCTTGTCTTGTTTCCAATTGTGCTCAGCTTTTCTACACTCTTGTCTGCGTGTGAAGTCATTTAACCAAGGATGTGAAACACCCTTAATTCTCCTTAGCTTGAGTGGAGCGACATTATTAAGAGTGAAAGTACAAGATTTATTAAAATCATCAACCAATGATTCAGTGTTGAGTCCAGCTGAGACATCATCTGTAAAGTGTGTTAGATCAAATTCTGAAAAGCTTTTGTCATTTTTGGATACGGAAAGACTATAATATAACACAAGATCTAATGTATGACCCATATTGTAAGTAGGACCAGTGACATGTCATACAGTATTTAAAGACTCATTCATTTACTAGAGGTTTTGATGGATAGCATACGTGAATATTAAAATCCCCAAGAATCAGGAGTCTATCACCATGAGACACCAGTCCAGAGAGAAAGTCAGAAAAGTGTTGGATGAATTCCTTAATAAATCTGGGAGTGTATACACAAGTGCACAGAAAGCAGGACCCAAGCTGTCAATCTGTGACAAGGCAGGTGAAGAATGAGGATCTAAACACAGCTTTATTTACAAAAGAATAAACAACCTAACTCAGAATACAATGAAAACAAGGGCTTAAATACACAAGGGAAAACAAGAAACACCTGGGGAAACAATCAGGGAATGACGAACACCTGGGGAAAAAAATCTAGGGAAAACCAATCATAAAATGAAACTTCAAAAATTTACAGGAAACAGGAACTAAACAAGAATTACAACATAAAAGACAAGACCAAAAAACAACAGGGAATATGACAGAGCCTCCCCTTTAAGGAGCGGATTCCAGACGCTCCACAAAAAGCAAAAAAAAAAAAGCAAATTGTCCATGGAGTGTAGGGGAAAACAGGTGGTTTAGGGGGCCACAAGGGGCAAGGAGAGCAGAGGAACATAGCAAAACAGAGAGGTTTGTGACTGAGGTGAAGGCGGAGGGAGTGAGGACCAAGAGGACCAGAGAAGATCAGACTGATGGCCGGGAGACCAAGCGGACCAGAGCAGACAAGGAGACCAGAGCAGATCAGGCGGACGACCAAGAGACCAAGGGGACCAGAGCAGATCAGACGGACGGCCAGAAAACCAAGTGGACCAGAGCAGATCAGGCGGAAAACCAGGAGACCATGGGGACCAGAGCAGATCAGACGGATGGCCAGAAAACCAAGGGGACCAGAGCAGATCCGGCGGACGGCCAGGAGACCAAGGGGACCAGAGCAGATCCGGCGGACGGCCAGGAGACCAAGGGGACCAGAGCAGATCTGAAGGACGGCCAGGAGACCACCTCAAGGTGGGGCCAAGACAGGGCCAGGAGGCCTGGGAGGCGGCCATAGGGCTGAGGCAGGGTTAGGAGAGGCCTGGGAGGCGGCCGTAGGGCCGAGGCAGGGTCAGGTGGCAGTCGCAAGGCCGAGGCAGGGTCAGGAGGCCTGGGAGGCGGCCGCTGGACTGAGACAGGGGCAGGAGGCACTGGTAAGGTGGACGGAACTGTGGAAGGAGGAGTCTCTGGGGAAGCAGGTGGAGCTGCTGGCGGAATAGTCTCTGGGGTAGCAGGCGGAGCCACTGGCGGGATAGTCTCTGGGGTAGCGGGCGGAGCCGCTGGCAGGATAGTCTCTGGGGGAGTGGGCGGAGCCGTGGAAGACTCGTGGGGCAGAGCCATAGAAGGAGGAGCCGTGGAAGAGAGTACAGGCAGAAACTGGGGAACAGAAGCCTTTCTTCTTTTCCTCCTCCTCCGGATGGCCAAAGTTGGCAATGCTGACTCTGGGATGGAGAATTCTGACAGCTGCTAGACCAATCTTAGGTCAGTCTTTCTGTGACAAGGCAGGCGAAGAATGAGGATCTAAACACAGCTTTATTTACAAAAGAATAAACAAACTAACTCAGAATATAATGAAAACAAAACACAGGGAACCAGGCAAAGAGCATCCAACAATACATGCAAAGACTGACAAACTAACCAGGGGAAACAAGGGCTTAAATACTCAAGGGAAAACAAGAAACACCTGGGGAAACAATCGGGGAATGAGGAACACCTGGGGAATAAATCAAGGGAAAACCAATCATAAAAGGAAATTACAAAGGACTACAAAAATTTACAGGAAACAGGAACTAAACAAGAATTACAACATAAAAGACAAGACCAAAAAAAACAACAGGGAATACAATCTTTATTATTTGGACCTCAAAACTGGACATGTATTCCAGTTTTGGACCTCAAAACTGGAATACATGTCCGTAAGTAGTGTCCTGCATTTAAAAGAGTTTCTAAAAACAGTGGCAATGCCACCTCCTCGTCCTGAAGTCCATGGGGAATTTAAAAAGTCACCTGGTGTATTTAGATCCCCCAAGGTCTTTTGTTTGCCAGGATTCAGTGAGGAATAAAAGGCCCAAAAAGCCATTCAGAATAAAAGACTTGTTTGATATTGATCGTGCATTAATGAGGGCCATCTTAATAGTGGTGACTTATATACTGTACTTCTGTGAAGAATTGTAAAACTGATTATTAGATTATAGATTCACCTCAAACCAAATCAATTTAAACTCAACCAGAAGAGTTTGTGATGCATTCACAAATAGTTTGACTCTGCCTTCTCTGGGTATGAAGACAGTTTGGAAAGGAAAACTGCGACACACTTACGCTTGCCCTCAGGCTTGCGAATTGACCTTTAACCATCATAAAAACCATTAAGAGAAAATCTTCAAAACTTCCTTTTGAAGTGACCATTTGCCAAAATGGTTGGTGTTAACGTACCACATGATTTCCCCATCATCAAAAAGTCTTAAAATAATAATTTTATTACAGTACATACATTCTAGAATGTTCTCAAGAATGTCTTCTCCTTCTGAAATTTTCAGTCCTTTATGAAGTTATCACTATCCCATTTGTTGGGAAATAATCCACTAGCCAAATTCTTATGAAGAAATCCACTGATAATTGACACCTACTAATGCAGAAGTGTAAAGCATTTAATCCAAGCAGTATATCCTAACTGCTACAAATATAGCGTCTAGTCAAACACTTATTTCTTTAATCTGGTATTAATTCAGAAACCACAGTGAAAAGAGGGTGAAGGACAGTGTCTCATAGAGCATGCTAGATTCTATACATGTCGAGTATAAATCAGCTTTTAATGCAACATAGTCCTTTCTTTCCACACATCCCTGAGGCTTTTCTTCCTTCTCACACACATACAGGAGCTTACAATCTTCAACCTTCAGAGTTATTACTGCACAATCCATCGCTGGCAGCTACAGGTATGTGCCCACAAGCCGAGACCACAACACACAAAGATAACCAGTTAAGGGCCCTGAATTCACAGTCTGAAACTCTCCATACAGGTACTCCTAAGGATCATCACCTCTTCAATGTAAGTGTAAGTGATATTGTGCAAGTTTTTTTTTACATATCAAGCTTTGCTGCAACATCAGGAATAATACAATAACAAGGTATGTGTGGGAAATATTCTGTCATGGTACTGTAAATGTAATGATTTCATGATTCAGTGTACAAAAACTAATGTGGACTCAGTCTGCATTAAATCATTACTTTGTTCTAAAATCAGTTTTGATTAATTATTTATTTTTGGACATAACATAACCTCATTGTAATAGTCTTATTATTTTTTATTGATTTATTTTATTTTACTTTATATGTATTCCTTGTGATTTAGTTAACATGTCTACAACCTCAGGCCCTAACTATGTTTAATTAATAAAAAATAGTTAAAAATGATTGTTAATGGTGAATAAAACTACAGATAATGAAAATCATATTGCATTTTTTCCACAATCATGTTGAGTTTACTGCAAAATGAGATGGTACAATAGTAAGCTGTCTCACTTGCATGGTAATAACATTAGTGAGTAAATATTAAGTGAGTTGTTTTCTGTTGTATCAAGCTAATGTGTTGCATTGCTTTAAAACTGATCTAATACAATCATGACTTGCCTTGCTCTTAAAAGTTATAAATTTACTATTCAGAATCAGCTCAGAATCAGAATCAGAATCAGCTTTATTGCCAAGTATGCTTACACATACAAGGAATTTGTTTTGGTGACAGGAGCTTCCAGTCTACAACAATACAAACAATACCAAAAACAGCAGCAAGACATAGATAATTAAAAACAAAAAAGAACACAAAATAAATAATTATACATATACGTACATACACTCACCTTCATACATACCCACATACACACACGTAGTGCAAATCTAATACAATCTGTTATATAAAGAACAAAAACCTGTATATTATGTACAGAGCAATGTAAGTAATGGCAGAAGTGGATATGTTAGATAATATAAATTAAAATTAAAATTAAACTGCGTATTGCACATCATTATTGCTCAATGGGGCAATTTAATTGTTCATTAGATGGATGGCCCGAGGGAAAAAACTGTTCCTGTGTCTGACGGTTCTGGTGTTCAGAGCTCTGAAGCGCCGGGCAGAAGGCAACAGTTCAAAGAGGTAGTGGGCTGTGTGAGTGGGGTCCAGAGTGATTTTACCAGCCTTTTTCCTCACTCTGGAAGTGTATAGCTCTTGAAGGGGGGGCAGGGGGCAACCAATAATCCTCTCAGCAGACCGAACTGTCCTTTGTAGTCTTCTGATGTCTGATTTCGTAGCTGCATCAAACCAGACAGTTATTGAAGTGCAGAGGACAGACTCAATGACTGCTGAGTAGAACTGTTTCAGCAGCACTGGTGGCAGGTTGAACTTCCTCAGCTGGCGAAGGAAGTACCAGGCATGAAAACTGGTCAGGGGTAAAAAAGGTGAGAAGAATACGGCAGCAAAAAAATCCAATCCAATCGACTTTATATATACTGTATATAGCACATTTTAATTTTTCCCATTCATTTCACATTTGCTGCACAAAGAATAAATTGAAAATATAGTAACACATAAAACATACAAAATACGGGGGCCATTTTAATGTGTGGAGGCAAGTATTTACACAAAACACATTATTTTTTCTTTTTCGCCTGAACCAGAATCTCAAGGGCCCGTTTTCTCTGTTTAGCAGCATGTCTCAGCCTTGCCCTCTTCTCTTCTTCAGCTGCCTGTTTTTTTAGATCCTGAGCACTACTGGATCCTTTGCAGCCCAAGTCGAGTCTCTTTTCAAGCAGACTCTGCCGTTGCTGTTTTTTGTAGGTGGTTCCTGCTGAACGGATGTTCTTGCAGAGTGTGCGATCCACCTCCCCATATTTGTTATCATCTCGTCTAAACAACTCGACTGCTGTCTTCTCCCTGGATTGGAGGGTGTACTTGAGGGTCTGAATGGCATTGAATGTTGAAACATTCATGTTCCCACTTCTGTGGCCGATTATGTCATTCATCAGACTGAAAGAGGATTCCACTCTTGGACCATGAAAAATAGAGAGACCACATTTTACCAATGCAGTGAGGGCTGGATATTTCTCTCTCTTCTCAAAGACATGACCCCACCAATCCACCAAGCAATCCCCATTCTTGAAACTGGGCAGAGACAGATCAACATTGTATCTCAGGATTTCTTGGTGGGTGTCACTGCCAGCTGGTAGGAGGTGACCCAACAAATAACTCAACCTCTTCAGTTGGATGGTTGCTTGTGAGTGGCCTCTCAGAAGTGGATCCAAAGCAGACAGCGCCTTCAGTGTCTGGCTGACCAAGGGAAGTTTCCTCTGCATATATGCAGCTGAAGTATAGAACATCACAAAATTGGCAATTAATGCATGTTCTCTCAAACAATTAGGGAAAAAAGTCAAGATAAATTATATTATGTTGTAGAGTACTAACAGCATGATTGGGATTTTTGGTCCTGAATTCATCTGCCTCCTGTCCAACATACATCTCCTTGGCAGGCAGTAGCATATCATCCTCTAGCACCATCTCTACAAGAGCCCTGGGTGACACTTGAATAAAGTGTTCCCCCTTTACAAAGCAAGCCAGGAAAGCCAGAAACAGCTCAAGCTGCCTTTCATGGAGTTTGTGAACCAATGTCTGGCTACCCTGATAATGAAAAACTGTGAGAAATTAAACAAACACTATACACGGAATACACAAGTACAGTCAACAATTGTGTCCAACACCCACCTGGAAAACCATGACATATTGCTTCATGATAGCCAGTACACCAATGTAAGCCTAAGCTGAAGTCGTGTTGTTGTCTCCTCATGCCACAGCTTTTGACAGACCCTCTTCCTCCGATCTTTGCCCTGCTGTGTCATGCCTGTGAAAACAGAATCAGACCAAATTTGAATATAAATATAGTTAATATCACTCATCATTGGCATCTATAATATACATGACTGATCTTCACCTTTTTGGCTGAGGTCCTCATGTATGGACCTAATTCTTGCTTTTGCTGTCTGACTGGCACTATACTGTGTGTAAAGATTTTCCAGAAGTTCTTTGTAAAGTTTCTGGTCTTCTGTGCTGAGGTATCCAAAATAGAGGATCTTGTATGCTGGCAACATTGTGTATGTTGACATGCTGGCATCATATGCTAACAGCCATCGATGGTACACAAACCCCCTCTGAGGGTTGGAGGCAGGGATTTTAAGAATGTGGCATACCTCCTTAAGGTGCATGACCTGACCAAAAGAGAGTCTGAAATTATGCATGTCCTACACTCTCCTTACACATTATCTAAGTTGATACCCAATGCCCAATCCTTATTTTAGCACCCTTCTTTTTGGTACCAGTTCAGGTCCTCTGCGGTAATAATTATGTTTAGGTTATGAGAATTGGGTGACAGCCAGTGTTGAGCGAGTTAGTGAAACTGCAGTTAGTAATGACATCTCGCTGTAATTGTACTACTTTAACAAAGAGGCTGCCATTTCAGTTCTTTTTACCTGATCTGGGCACCATTGGTGGTCCGTCTGCAGATCATTGAACAGCTGGTCAAGATAGCGGTCAAACGGCTCTGTAAACTTCTTTGCCGCATTGTGTATATGGTGACATGAGTCTCCATCGATGTCAAGCAGAGTTGGACAGTGCTGTTGGATTCTCTTCTCGAGGCCGGTCTTGCTACCCCTCATGACAGCACAAGAATCCATCAAAATACTCACCAGGTGTTTCCATGGTATTTTATTCTGGTCAAAAAACTCGCAGAGCACTTTCTCCAAGGTGGCAGCTGCTTTTATCATCTCCAGGGACCCCAGATGCTCAACCATTACCTTCCTAAAATCATCATGGTAGTAACTGACAAGCATGGAGAGGACCTTCAAATCAAACCAAATGTAAAAAAATATATATCAGGGTTTATTTGCCACATGCAGAAAATACATTTTGACTGGAGAGCAAAAAAATGTGTTTTTCTCTACAATGTAAGGCTAAACAATTAAAATATTAAAAACCACATTATGGCCATGTTACATCTCGATTTTTATCTTTTTTTTAAAGCGGTGATGAAATAAAATGCCTTTGACATATAAGAGGTCATCATACTATAAGAATATCCTGAAAATTTTAGAACTGAAAACTGCCTTGTTAGTCCAATAAAAGATTTTATTGACATCAGGCTCAGCGAACGCCAGGTTTTTCAAAGTGGGGATCTATGACGTCAAAGGGGATAAAACACCGCCTCCGCAGAAGAAGATCAACACCTACTTCAACACCACCTGTTTAGCCGGTGTTGAAAACATGTAGAATAAATATGTTTATTCTAATGGCTGATCTGTGATCAGTGATTTCTGATGTGTAATTACTTAAGTTCAGATAGATAATCTTTCTCTCAAAATCGTTCAATTCTGTTTATGCATCAGTGACTAAACGATCAACTTCACATCGTTTCTCTTAGTAAGATGAAAATAATCTTATTTAAATTGCGATTAAATTATACAGAAAGTGATCAAAGAACGCTCCCTTTCCAGTCGCCCAAGCTGTCAATCAACGCAAGTTTATCTAGTTGATGAAATCAACGACAGATATAAATGAGCTCAAATGGAACAAAACCAATAGGACAGATTGCATATATCTTGTAATTGAAGTAAAACCAACCTTTTTGTTGTTGTTTGGTGTGCTTTCATCCAGGTTTAAGGAAAAGGGAAATCTCCTCAGGTTAGTGAAGGTCCTTTCAGAGAAGGTTCGCCCTAGGCCATGGACCATCTTATATGATGCTGCTGTTCTGGAAAGCTTAATTCCCTGCAAAGCCACTTTGTCCAGAGCAAGACTTTGAGCAAGCTCCACAATTACTGGAGCAATAGAAAAGGGAGGGAATGCTCTGCTAGCACTCCAAGAACCATGGCCTACAACAGAAATGTTGAAATTATTTTAAAGCAGGTAGTAAATGTCATGACACAGTAGGGAAGCTGCTAGTGCTTAACTACTAGGCCTACCTCTGCATTTGCTATGCGATTCACAGTGGGTGTTGGAAGCTTTGTCTGGCATTGCTGTCTAATGTTCTCTGGACACTGGTTTGTAGCTGATGTAGATGCTCTGGTCTCACTGCCTAGAAGGCTGGCTACACTGTGTGTTGTTGTGATGTCGATGACTTTCTTCCTGTGCATCTCAGTTTTGCAGTGTGCCAGCAAAGCATGGCTGCCTTTGTTGCCATAATTTATTTCTTTGTGGCACAGAATACATCTCACATGGCCCTTCTCATTAATTTTCTTGAACACATTTGATAAAGGGAATGTAAGCTCTTCTCCTTTAACCTCAATCTTATATTCCAGTTTAAGCCATGACCAGTTCCAGGTGCACTTCAGGCCTGCATCTAACTGCTTCACTAGCAGTGCATCAAGTCAAGTCAAGTGGTTTTTATTGTCGTTTCAACCATATACAGTTAGTACAGTACACAGCAAAACGAGACAACGTTCCTCCAGGACCATGGTGCTACATAAAAACAACAAAGGACCAACATAGGACCACATGAGACTACACAACGAAATAAAATACCTATATAAACTACCTATATATACCTATATAAAGTGCACGTGCAAACATGTGCAAAAAGTACAGGACAGTACAACAAATTACTGACAATGAACAGGACAATAGACAGTGCAGCGCCGACCAGTACTCAGTAGTGCAAAAAGATGACAGTTTCTAAAAATGTAAACATAACATACTATGAGATAATGTTCTATGCACATCTGATGTCTGATGGCTTGGGGGAAGAAGCTGTTACACAGTCTGGCCGTGAGGGCCCGAATGCTTCGGTACCTCTTGCCAGACGGGAGGAGGGTAAAGAGTTTGTGTGAGGGGTGTGTGGGGTCGTCCACAATGCTGGTTGCTTTGCGGATACAGTGTTTTTTGTAAATGTCTTTGATGGAGGGAAGAGAGACCCCAATGATCTTCTCAGCTGTCCTCACTATCCTCTGCAGGGCTTTGCGGTCCGAAACGGTGCAAGTCCCAAACCAGACAGTGATGCAGCTGCTCAGGATGCTCTCAATAGTCCCTCTATAGAATGTAGTGAGGATGGGGGTTGGGAGATGTGCTTTCCTCAGCCTTCGAAGAAAGTAGAGACGCTGCTGGGCTTTCTTGGTGATAGAGCTGGTGTTGAGGGACCAGGTGAGGTTCTCCGCCAGGTGAACACCAAGGAATTTGGTGCTCTTGACGATCTCCACAGAGGAGCCGTCGATGTTCAGCGGAGTGTGTTCACCTTGTGCTCTCCTGAAGTCAACAACCATCTCTTTTGTTTTGTCGACATTCAGGGACAGGTTGTTGGCTCTACACCAGTTCGTCAGCCGCTGCACCTCCTCTCTGTATGCTGACTCGTTGTTCTTGCTGATGAGACCCACCACGGTCGTGTCATCGGCGAACTTGATGATGTGATTCGAGCTGTGCATTGCTGCACAGTCGTGAGTCAGCAGAGTGAACAGCAGAGGACTGAGCACACAGCCCTGGGGGCCCCAGTGCTCAGTGTGGTGGTGGTGGAGATGCTGTTCCCGATCCGGACTGACTGAGGTCTCCCAGTCAGGAAGTCCAGGATCCAGTTGCAGAGGGAGGTGTCCAGGCCCAGCAGGTTCAGCTTTCCAATCAGGTGCTGGGGAATGATTGTGTTGAATGCTGAGCTGAAATCTATGAACAGCATTCGAACGTATGAGTCCTTATTGTCTAGGTGGGTGAGGGCCAGATGGAGGGTTGTGGTGATGGCATCGTCCGTTGAACGGTCTGAACGATACGCAAACTGCAGTGGGTCTATTGAGGGGGGCAGCTGGGTCTTAATCTGCCTCATGACGAGCCTCTCGAAGCACTTCATGATGATGGGTGTAAGTGCGACGGGACGGTAGTCGCTTGAGGCAGGACACTGAAGACTTCTTTGGCATGGGGATGATGGTGGTGGCCTTGAAGCACGTTGGAACAACGGCGCTGCTCAGAGAGATGTTGAAGATGTCGGTAAGAACATCTGCTAGCTGGTCTGCACATCCTCTGAGCACTCTGCCAGGAATGTTGTCTGGTCCAGCAGCCAGAATAACTCATTCTGAAATTAAGGCATAAAACAGTTAAGGTTACACATTATGGGTAATTTTCGTATGGCATTTACCTAGTACCATAATAGCGCACATACAAATCAGGTGCGTGTATGTAGTACGAGCGCACAGAACCGTATCCGCGGGCGTAAAAACCGTCCTCGCAAGGGAGCATTTCTGCTCCAGGCTCAAACAAATTGAATTATTAATGCAGAACGGATAATTGTTAATTTATCATTAGCCTACTGCTTCGCTAAAAATGGAAATTCAGCATTTAAGTTTAGTAAATTTTACTACTTCTTTAAAAAGCATTATTTAGTTTTTAGATCGTAATGTTTGCAATGTTAGAGTGTAATGTGATTTGACCCTTTTTTGGATAGACTGAAAGGTTGCATTCACTGTTTGTTTTCATAGCCTTCAATATGAACATTGTTTGTAGGACAATATTTACCAGGATATGAAATAACTTTTTTTTTATTTAAATTAAATACAGATTTAAAAAAAAAAAAAAAGAAAAAAAAAAGTTAAATACTGAGATTATACCATCGCCATTTAGCCCCAAAATTCAGATTTCTTTGGCAATTGCCCAACCCTAACTTATGGCATGCTTTAACTTGTGCAGCGATTGGTGGAAACAAATATACCTCTATTAATAATATTTAACGAAGTGACTTCCAATAATTTCCTCAGTGCATAACTTACTTGATTCCACAGACATATTCTCCATCTGTAAATGTTAGAAAGTTATGCAAATATTTCCATACAAGTGTATTTTTATGATATCAGTTTTGATATCACATTTTAAGGTCACGTACTGTATGAAAGCACGTTAGTGCGAGCCCTCCCAGAACCCATAGAGAATGCAAATAACATTGTAAGCTAACTTACCTCAGGCTTGCTTTTCGACGTGCAGAACTGTCTTTGTTCGGCAGTGTGTCCAGTTATCAGACTTGCGGTGTGGTGTCCAGTTGTCAGATTCGCGGTGTGACTTTGAAAAAAATTCTGCCGTACTCTCTGACTCGGATTGGCTGTCAGTCGGCATTAGGAATGATGATTGGTATTTAAAGCCGCGAAGTTTATGGTAACTATAGAGATATAGCAGGTACTCTGACTCGGATTGGCTGTCAGGTTTCGGCATTAGGAATGATGATTGGTTTTTAAAGCCACGAAGTTTATGGTAACTATAGATACATCACACCCCCACACCCACACAAATGTTTTTTCATCGGATCTGCACAAGTCACGTAGGTGACCCATTTTGTTTTTAAAAGGTTTTAAAACTCCTCGCCGAAAGGTGAGGAGTTTTCATACCTGAAGTACAACCTCTGCTGGGCCTTTTTCACAATGGAGTCGATGTGTATCTCCCACTTCAGGTCCTGTGAGATGGTAGTGCCCAGGAACCTGAATGACTCCACTGCTGCCACAGTGCTGTTTAGAATGGTGAGGGGGACAATGATGGGGTGTTCCTCCTAAAGTCCACAATCATCTCCACCGTTTTGAGCGTGTTCAGCTCCAGGTTGTTTTGACTGCACCAGAAAGCCAGCCGTTCAACCTCCTTTCTATATGCAGACTCATCATCATCTCGGATAAGGCCGATGACAGTGGTGTCATCTGCAAACTTCAGGAGCTTGACAGAGGGGTCCTTGGTGGTGCAGTCATTGGTGTACAGGGAGAAGAGTAGTGGGGAGAGCACACATCCCTGGGGGGCACCAGTGCTGATGGTAAAGGTGGTGGAAGTAAATTTTCCCTGCCTCACAAGCTGCTGCCTGTCCGTCAGAAAGCTGGTAATCCACTGACAGGTAGAGGTGGGAACAGGGAGTTGGTTTAACTTAGTCCGGAGTATATCTGGTATGATTGTGTTGAAAGCCGAGCTGAAGTCCACAAAAAGGATCCTTACATATGTCCCCGGTCTGTCCAGATGTTGCAGGACGTGATGCAACTCATGTTGACTGCATCATCCACAGACCTGTTTGCTCGATAAGCAAATTGAAGGGGGTCCAGAAAGGGTCCAGTGATGTCCTTCAGGTGGGCCAACACCAGTCTCTCAAATGACTTCACTATTACATCATATGCAACATTTAAACCGAAGCCCACCCGTGAGTTCCAGAGTTGTTGTCACGTACAGACATTGTGGCTTTTCTTGTATGAAGTTGGACGTGCATTGTGATGAATGATCTGCGGCCTATTTATATTACACTCTATTTACTTATTTAAATCTATTTAAATTCTCTCTTTGTGTGTCATGGACATGCAATAATGATGGACTCTGCACAAATACTGTATATATAATATGTTTGTTTTAATTTGTATAAAATTATTTATTCTCTGTTGTAAAATCTAATGACATTCATAGATTTTTAAGTGTGGCTTAAGGGTCAAATTACTTTTAGCATGGCCATGTCTTAAGGGAGGCTGGGGGCATTGGCCCAATAGACTAAAAGTCAAATTACTTTTAGCATGGCCATGTCTTAAGGGAGGCTGGGGGCATTGGCCCAATAGATTTTCCACAAGTCCACTGATTAAGAAAGTCAAGATCCTTAAAGTCATGAGTCGTCCGACTGCTGTATTTGTCACTTTGACCATTCAATATTCAAGGACCAAAATGCTTTGACAATACTTTAATTAAACTGACTATAAACCCTGGGGCTAGTGTTAAGACATATTTCTCACATTGATTCTGGATCATATTCTTTTCGCTCCATTCATTCTTCAATCTTTCTTATCTCTCCATTCACCCATCGCTCCTATAGGTCCAGCTATGTTGATTCAATTGGAGGCATCAGCGTTCCTGCTTCTCTGTGAGTTTGCTCATGTCTGCTTTGACATTGCTAGAAGCTGACAGTGAAATTACCCTATGGGCCCAATCACGGAATACATGTGATCGCTTGCCAAACTTGGACTGATTTTTTCCCCCACTTAATACTTGAATCATCTAACTTGAGCTAGATGCCTTTTTTGTTGCATATTTTTCCAACATAGTTATTTTGCCATCATAACAAAGCTAGTTCGAATGAGATGCGGTCACTCAAAGATTAGAAACTGTTCTAGCTTGTTTTATTTTACATTTACATTTTTCTCATTCAAATGTCTTGTTTAGTATTCATTTATGGAACTTACATCAGGTGATGACTATCTTAAAGCTGCTAGAACATGATTGCAAATTGCTTTCTAGTCCCTGACACACTTCATTCCAGCTCATGTAAGAATAATATCCATACATTTATTATTTACTTTATTGACACATTTTATCTAAAATTGCCCTGTTCATGAAATTCAGCAGGTGTTCCGACGCGTCCTGGTCACGACCGACGCCTCCAGATCGGGTTGGGGCGCCGTGTGCAACAGTCACGCAGCCGCGGCACATCAATTGCCTAGAGTTGCTGACTGTTTTCTTTGCCCTGCGGAAGTTTCTCTCGTTAGTTCGAGACAAACATGTCCTAGTCAGGTCAGACACATGTCGTGACTTGCCCGTCGTCTCCTCCTTTGGAGCCAAACACAACTCAAGTCTCTGCGCGCCACTCACATCCCCGGCGACCTCAATGTGGTAGCAGACGTGCTGTCACGACAACGCCGGCCCGGTGGAGAGTGGAGGCTACACCCCCAGTCGGTTCAGCTGATTTGGGAATGATTCGGCAAGGCCCAGGTAGACCTGTTCGCCTCCTGAGAGACCTCCCACTGCCCGCTCTGGTATGCCCAAACAGAGGCTCCCCACTGTTTGCGAATTGGTGTTCTTCCCGGGCTGAAGACCCACAGAGGTGCACAGTTAGTTCAGTGCTCCTATTCCTGCAGGAGAGGTTGGAGGGGAGGCTGTCCCCTTCCACCTTGAATGTGTATGTTGCTGCTATCGCTGCTCACCATGACGCAGTAGACGGCAAGTCTTTTGGTAAGTACAACTTAATCATCAGGTTCCTAAGAGGCGCCCAGAGGTTAAATCCTTCCCGGCCAAGCCTGTTCCCCTTTTGGGATCTCTCAGTGGTCCTCATAGGCCTTCAGAGACCCCCCCCTTCGAGCCGCTAGAATCAGTTGGACTCAGGGCCCTCTCTCTAAAGGCTGCCCTGCTGATCACGCTCGCCTCCATCAAGAGGGTCAGGGACCTGCAAGCGTTCTCTGTTAGTGACACTTGCCTGGATTTCGGTCCGGCAGACACACATGTGATCCTAAGACCGCGACCGGGCTACGTGCCCAAGGTTCCTACCACGCCCTTCGGAGACCAGGTAGTGAACCTGCAAGCACTGACCCGTGAGGAGGCAGACCCAACCCCTTCGTTGCGGTGTCCGGTACGTGCTTTGCGTACCTACTTGGACTGCATGCAGAGCTTCAGACGTTCTGAGTAGCTCTTTGTCTGCTTTGGTCGACAGCGGAAAGGGAAACGCTGTCTCCAAACAGAGGCCATTTCATTGGCCTATCACACCCAGGCCGTGCCCCCCCACCCCTTGCGGGTCCGACCACACTCAACAAGGAGTGTTGCGTCCTCGTGGGCACTGGCCAGGGGCACCTCCCTGGCAGACATATGTAGAGCAGCGGGTTGGGCAACACCTAATACCTTTGTGAGATTTTACAATCTCAGGGTTGAGTCAGTATCGTCCCGTGTTTTCTCAGGTCCGAGCCGGTAGAACTTGGTAACACGCTGACGGACTGGCCGGGTGGATCGCTTGCACCTAGCGCCCTTTCAGGCTTCATAATCGTATGAATGACATTCAAATATAAAAGTGTACAATTTAAAATTATATTTTAATATTATTTATGTCTAAATAACTAAAATATATCTCTTATTTGTCTGATTTACTTTTGATCCACTGGACTTTTCAATGTTTTGTTTTCTTTTGCTTCTTTTGTAACCCAGATAACCTGTATAGCTATTCTATTCTATTATGCAATAGTAAAATATTTCTGCCTTAAATTCTTCACTATCACACATTATTTTAAGGCTCTCTGATTAACTCACAAGCCCTTATTTCTCATGAAGGAAGACTTTAAGATTCTGTTTCTTGTATTTGATCATCTCCACAGAAATAGAGCAGGGCATCTCCTCTTTCTCACTGTGTGTTATTAACACTGTGTGAATAAACACACAATAACCACGGGCATTTGCCATTACATGGCCATTAAGTGAAACTGGAGTGCTTTGCGTTCACAAAATTAATACATTTATTCCTCGTTTATATTTTTGCCTCTGTAGATGACGTGCACATCAGAGCACTTAAGAAGTGGTTCATCTTGAGATGGTTCCCTGAGATGCTCGGAGTTCAACTGAATGAGACACAAGTGCTTTTTCCTCCGCTCATGAGACAGCATTCAGGGAAAGATGAGGCAGAATCCTTTTATTCTGTAAAAGGGCCTCGGTGCTTCGATACTACACAACTCGAGTGAAATGTTAATATTTACTTGCCAATGGCTAATAACAGACGTTTTTGGTTGCATAGTGGAAAATATTCTCGCATATGTGAGTGATTTACTTAAAATGTAGAGGGCTGCACTTAGATGTGTAAGTTGTTCTTCATTGCAATAGTTAATAAATTATCAAACCAAGTAGCAACAATTGAAGATTTTCTCAGAACTCAATTACATTTAACCAACTGGTACAACTGTAATTTATAGTGGATGTATGATGCTAAGTTCACACAGGTGTCCAAGCAGACTAACCAAAGATTTAGTTCAGCACATTAACTATGAATAGCTTCCACCAAAGTTTAACAACCAGAAAGTGACCAAATATTTGTGTATTTTTAATATACCTACTGTATTTACTGGATATCTATTGTTTTATCATTTGTGAAAAAAAATCATAAAAGTTGTGCTTATGCTATATTTAAAAGAAAATGTAAATTTGTTTAATATGCATATCTATAAATGTTACTTTGTTTAATACTATACATTACTGGAGATACAGTATGTAAATCACTGACATAAATACATTTGTAAGTATATGGCTTAAATGTCCAAATACTTTTAAGGGTGACTGTTGCGTTTACCTAAAATATGTTCACAGTACTTTTTTTATCTTTGATCAGAGTCATTGTCTAGTTCTACTCTGACATTTCATAGATATTATTGCCCTTTTCCTCCAAATTCAGAATGACAGTAAGTGTTTCACCTGTGACTCCAGAAGCCCCTACAATCTGTACAACAATCCAACACCCACCGCATTGACAACATCATAACCACCTTCCAACCCAAGCGCAAGATGAGGTGGTGGCAGTCTGAGAATGGGCATTCCTCAAAGTCATTTCCCTTATATCTCATGTTTGTTGTTTGCAGATCTTTAATGTATTCCTTGCATAAACATTATGAATGATTTGTCGTTGGATTGTACTGTTATATGAAGTCGAATCCTGAATCTTTCAATCCCAGATGTCAGCATTCAGCTGGACCTGGAAACAATTTTTCTATGTAGTCAGCTGATTCTGACATTCAAAGTACATGCAAACACATTTCTGTGAGAGATTTCATTAAATTAAATGACATGGAGTGTAATTGTGCCACTAGCTGCAACAAACAGAATTTAATCAAGTATTCCAAACTGGTTACCCAAACACTCCTACCTCCCCTTCTGTCAAACCCCCAATTGTTTGTCTGCCTCTTTGTTTGGACAAACATGTAGTCCCACCCTAAACTCATGCCCAAGTATGTAACAAATATACAAGATAGGGGGGACCAAATATAAAAGTTTAAGAATCAATCATTAAAAAAACCCATATTGATTGACCACAAATTTGAAATGAACATTTCAAAAGTTTCATTCATCTTAAAAATAAAGGTTCTTTATCATTATCCATGGTTCCATGATGAATCTTTAACATCCATAGAAACTTCCCATTGCACAAAAGGTTCTTTGTAGTGGAAAAAGGTTCTTTAGACTAGAAAATAGTGCTTCAACATGGCTTTTAAAAACCTTTTACTGAAAGGTTCTTTGGGGAACAATGAACTACAAAATGTCAAGACAGCTTTAAAGTATGGATGATTCCTAAAGGCATGTCCAACAAGTGAAAGCCCTTGATATCTTGATGATGAGCTCATAGTGGGATTTATTTATTTTTTTGCTTGATCATAAAATACACACTGTTCAAGTCAACATGCCATAACACAGCCCATTACAGTGGTAGTCAGTTGGTTTTGTTTCCAGACTCAGATTTAATTTTGGATGCCAAAAGCCAACCAAACTCAAAATTGTTCAACAGAAAAGTAAACGAAAAATCTGAAACAAATTTATGGATTTTATTATTTGCATTTAATGTTGTTTTTCCCCTGCTGTCCAAAATCCTATCCGAATAGTCTGCCGACCCTATTTGGTATTGAGACCCATTTGAGAGCCAGTGATCTAGCTATTTATTAATGTATATTTATCAAATGTGCTGTACTGTGAATTCATTAAACCATTATACTGTGTTATTCTTAAAATATATACGTATTATAATTGACCTCTTATGGTCTTCAGAGTTGATAACCCTGACAAACTTGCAGGTAAACTTCACCCGTTTACTCACTTTTGGCGATACATTGCTCACATGATGGAGGAGGAACCCACAGGAAAAGTACTATTATGCCAACTACGAGATGTTGGTCCGAGGGACTGCTTCTGCAATGACCACGCCAGTCAGTGCATTCCTGTAGGCGGCACACTTGGAGATACCTTCATTGAGCCTGGCATGGTAAATGTGAAAGAAATATCACAAAATAGATCTTATATACAGTAACATCTAATTATTATTATAAATTTTTTAAACAGACTCGTGCATTTTTCAATAATCCTCCCCATTTTTTCTGGGCTTTGCAATCCACATTAATGTTATGTCTCTAACTATCAATAATAAAATACCAATAACTTTCTAATCTGTCTATTTTTATTTTTCCTATGGAATTTTAGGAGAAACATGTCAGACAAAGTTATTACTTTATAAAATTTTACCTTAAGCTAAGAGTGTACAAACATGCTTCATGTACGCTTCAATATTAGCTTAAGACATGGAAATTTGAATGAAGCGATAAGAATATTGAACCCCCTTTCTTAACTACTTTTGTTTGCTTTAGTTTACAATTGTAAAATCTTTTGCTGTGAGTAGTATAGTGCATAAAACTCAGAACAAACAGCCACATTATTTTCTCTTTACATGGTTTATGATAAGAAAAACATAATTCATAAAACATTTTAGTTGGGTAATTAGCCATAATTACTACCTGTCATGCTTCAGTGCTGAAGAAAATGTGTTGCAGTACTTTTATAAGAGTGCCTGATGTTACGTTTCAATTAGATGCTATTTTAAAGCAATTATTCATGCTTTCTAATAATTTTGTCTGTTAAAGGATTTTTTATTTATTTATTTTTAATGTTCACATTTCACTGTCCTTACTCTAGATGGTAAATGTGTTTGCCAGCACAACACAGCAGGGTACAACTGTGAACGTTGTCAAAACTTTTACCATGATGCCCCCTGGAGGCCAGGTGGAAAATCTGACTCAGATGTTTGCAGAAGTAAGCAGTTTAATCAGTTTAAAATGTCACATTGTAATTAAACAAGGCCATTCAAACTGCTCTTAATAAATTGTGGCTGCTCACTCTAAAATAATATTATGCAATATAAAAATAGGAATGTCTCCATCTACTGTACATGGAGTTATTTCCTTGTAACATCAAAACATGTCAAGATGAAATGTGTCAGGGCAGTGGCATAGCAGTACAGGTGTTATGCAAGATTGAGTCTAGTTTGTGTAAATTACCTATTGTGTTCGCCCCTGATTCCACATCATTACTTGTTTTCACCTGAAACAAAATGCCAAACAAGAAAATGTGTTGACGTGTTCACGTGAAGTTTAGCATCACAAAAAAACTCTGATGATTCTATGTAAATCAAAATTTTCCCAATATAAAAATATTTAATTTCAACAAAGTATAAATTGATAACTTTTTCAGGGAAACACTCTGAGAAGTGTCACTTTTACCTAGCATGCTACCTGGCCACAGGGGGAGCAAGTGGTGGTGTCTGTGATGACTGCAGAAACAACCTTGTTGGACCTCAGGGTGAGCTGTGCGAGCAATATTCTTACCAGGATCCACAGCGCAATGAAGAGGACCCCAATGCCTGTACACATGAGTGTATTTGAAATAGTAATGCTGTATCTACACTGTAAAATGTAATAAGTTGATTTTACTTAAAAAAGTGAGGAAACCGATTGCCTTAAAAAAAAATCGAATATTCTTATTTGGCTTATGTAAAGTGGACTATTCCTAGTTCACTATACTTGAGCCAAATAAGTACATTTACTGCCAAAAAAGTACATTTACTTTTAAGGCAATCAGTTTACATGCAAATTAAAGTAAGGTTAACTTGGGTGTGGCCTGGGTAGCTCAGCAAATAAAGACAATGACTACCACACCCGGAGTCGCAAGTTGGAATCCAGGGCATACTGAGTGACTCCAGTCAGGCTTCCTAAGCAACCAATTGCCCCGGTTGCTAGGGTGGGTAGAGTCACGTTGGGGTAACCTCCTCATGGTCGCTATAATGTGGCTCTCACTCTCAGTGGGGCATGTGGTGAGTTGTGCGTGGATGCCACGGAGAATAGTGTGAAGCCTCCACATGCGCTAGATCTCTGCGGTAACATGCTCAACAAGGCACATGATAAGAAGCATGGATTGATGGTCTCAGATGTGGCTAAGTCAACTAAGATTTGTCCTCCGCCACCCGGATTGAGGTGAGTCACTATGCCACCATGAGGACTTAGAGCGCATTGTGAATTGGGCATTCCAAATTGGGAAGAAAATCACACATACACACAAAAAAAGTCAGTTTAACTAATTAGATTTTACAGTGCAGATAGTTGCTTATAGAATAATGTAACACAGTTAAAGGAAGGGCAAGGAGGAGGCGAGAACCGGCTTGTCAACATAAATCATAATTTTAATGAAAACTTAAACCAAAAGCATAAACAAACACAGACACAACGGACATGCCCGTAATTCTCTCTCTCTCGAACCATCGTCACCGGCCGCCTTTATTTCGACCCAGCCCCGCCCCCCTCCGCTCCACAAATAATTAATCCATTATTCTGGTAGCAATGATTTAATTTCTTCATACAAATATTTACATTGTGATATCATGTACTGTATATAGCTACTCTTATATTCATGTTTCTATTGTATTCCACCTTCAGCCTTTGACTGTGATCCAGATGGCTCAGTGGACCAATGAACAGTGACTGGCCAGTGCTTGTGTAAACAGAACGTGGAAGGAGTGTGCTGTGACAGGTCCAAGTTTGGATTCTATGGGCTGAGCCGATACTAAATGTGATGTCAAAACCCTGCAGATTGATCAGAGAGAATCGTCACTACCAGTGTCACTGGAGTTGCGACAAGGGACATCAACCCGCTAGTTTTAAAGTTAGCGATAGCAGTATCATTTGTTCACGTGACTTTTGAATTGTAAAAAGAAATGGCTGTGCGCAAAACCGCAACGTGGTCAATAAACGAGGTGCAGACATTCCTCTCGTTAGCCACGAATGAAACGACACGAAGCGAAAAAGTCTTTCAGGAAGTATCTCAGCTGTTGGCCACATGGCTACCACCGGACCTACCAACAGTGTACGAAAAAGTTTAAAAGCTTAAAAGTGACTATAGAACCATCAAGGACCACAACAGCTGGAGTGGTTCAAACAGAAGAAAGTGAAAGTGGTCGGCCAGATGGATGCTATCTATGGCCATAGACTGGTGAGCAATGGGAGGGAGTGTGCCCTGAACTCGGCCACGCTGTTGATGGAGTAAATAATGGAGGATGGTACGTTTTGTTATGTTAACTCTATATTCTGCTTGAAAGCTTCACTTTATTTAGTTGACCAGCACCTTGAAAGCTTGCTTCTAAAAAAACAGGCCAATTTAACTGTTACACTTATGGTAAAATCACCATGCAACAACTGCTTTATGCAGCACAAAGAGCTAGTAGCTAACAGCTATGTAATGTTTGTGTCGCATTTAGCATGATGCAGTAGAGGCGGTGCAACTATGACGATCAGCCTATAATCCGACCCACGTTGAGGCGGCACTAAACTGCAGTGGAAAAGCAAGCCCAGAAAAATAAAGTGAGCAGAGTCGAGTCAAGTCAAACCGTAACGCGAAGTGGAAAAGTGCTATAAATGTCTCCAGATAACATCAGGAAATTTAAGGCAAGAAACATACTCTATACAGGTATACAAATGTAGAAGCGAATGCTTGGTCAAGGCATTGCAAGAGTGTGGTCCAGTTGAGATAGTCATCTTTAATTGATTGTAATATTAAACCAGATATGTTATTATTCACGTTGCTAGCTATAAACTAGGGATGTGCATGGGAACCCTTAGAAATATTCAGATAACCACAAGGGTTCATGAACGGTTTATTCATTAGAAGACTGAGGAATAAAGAATGTTTATTGCTGGGCCGGATCTAGGGGGGTGCTGGAATTCAGCCCTGCAATAAACATTCTTTATTCATAAGAATTATCCCTACCCCCACCCCAAAAAATGTCTATCCAGTGCATGTTTACATAGAAAAACTATTGAAAAACTGCACAAACCCACACAAAACACTCATGAACAGCCACTACAGTTGGGTCCTTCGCATCGGGCTCAGGTCCAAGACACCTCTTACACGAGTAGAATGACCGAATAATTAGTTGGGTATTCGAATACAGGCGCGTCGACGGGTTAATTGAATAATGACTATATGTGCACATTTCCAACATAAACGTGTCAGTCTAGTATCTAACTTTAAATGAATTGCTCTTTCTCTTCAAACTATTGCTCCACCATGACAGTAGCTGACCTGAAAGACAAAACTGAATGTAAAAGAAGGCCTGTAGGATGATGTCATCACTGACCTGATCAGTGCCGCTGGACAGGCCGCCTCCACCCTGCATGCCATGGCCCTCCTGTAAGTTCATCAGGCCAAGGCACTCAAAGATCTGCACTAGGGTAGTCCTGACCCCAACGTGTTGCAGGAACAAACTATGAAAATGCTGAGTCTGCCTCCACCCGGGGCAGTGCTTCCAGAGTAAAACCGGAGGTTCCAGAGGTCTAGGAGCGGATGCCAGAGCGGTGCCCTGTCCCTTAGAAAGAAGGTTCTTCCTCAAGGGAAACCTCCGGTTTTACTCTGCAAGCACTGCCCCGGGTGGAGGCAGACTCAGCCTTTTCGTTGCTGTGTCCGGTGCGTGCTTTGCGTACCTATGTGGACCACATGCAGAGCTTTAGATGTTCTGAGCAGCTCTTTGTCTGCTTTGGTGGACAGCGGAAAGGGAACGCTGTCTCAAAACAGAGGTTTTCCCACTGGGTTGTTGATGCCATCGCATTGGCCTTTCACACCCAGGCCATGTCTGCCCCTTTGCGGGTTTGAGCACACACAACAAGAAGTGTTGCATCCTCATGGTCACTGGCCAACGGCACCTCCCTAGCAGACATATGCAGAGCAGCGGGCTGCGCAACACCCAATAACTTTATGAGATTTTACAATCTCAGGGTTGAGTCGGTCTCGTAGCGTGTTTTCTCAGGTCCGAGCCGGTAGAACTCGGTAACGCGGAACAACTGCTCACACCGCTTACACCTAGGGCCTTTCCTCTACACTGAGGGGATCACATGCGCTCTTATCCCAGGAGATCCCACTAACTTGGCTCCCTGGATGACTCCTTCCTAGCCCTCTGGTCCACGAATTCAGCAGAGGAATTCCTCAACCAGACCCACTACGGGTACTAAAACTACTCAGTACTGGAATAGGTGCTCCACAGGACAGGCTCTTGTGTGGATTAATCTCCCTGTGTGCATTTTCCATGGTACAGTCCCCCTACGGGCGGACCCGCGTCTCCCTTGGGCAGTCCCCGCTGCCCTCCAGTCACCATGTTTGTAGCAACTCCTCCCTTGCAGCAGGTAGGATCTTCCACCACGCCATCCCACATGGCTTGAAAGGTATGGCACTCTTTTCCCTCGCCCCAGCCTGGGCAGGTGGTGGTCTCCGCAGGGTCTTTTCCCCCTGAAAGTATAGGAGTTGGAAAAGAATGCCTTCCCCGATGCATGTGATAGCATTAAGATGGCACCAGCCATTATCGACTGCAAAGGTACAGTCCTTTTAAGACTCAAACTTGACAACCAACAAGCAACATAAAGAAGAATTTTGGGGAAGTGGTCAGTTACTGCATGTTTTTTTCTTTTCTAGAATGTAATGGGATAACTTTAATAATTAGTATGCCTACATAGAAACTGTGTGGGTGGAACTCTGCAGAAAGCTTAGCATATTTCTGCAGAATTGCAACGTATGTCATTCGCAACCCATTGCATGTTTGTTTATGAAATATTTTGGCTAATTTGGGGATGTTTTCATCTTAAAGCATCCCCAAATTAGCCTAAGTATTTAGTAAAAAAATATTACTATTATCTCTAATGCTGCGTTCACACCGGACGCGAATAGCGCGTCAGGCGCGAGTGATTTCAATGTTAAGTCAATACAAAGGCGCTACGCGTCAAGAATTCCGCGGCGAATGAAGTGGCGCGTAAGCTGAGTCGCCTCATTCGCGTCAAGTTGCGAATGTCGAGTGTCTGCGCGTTACGCGTCGCGAATGGTGCATTTTGTGCATTCACGCCGTTTGACGCGAATTCGCGTCTGCCGCCCGAGTTGAAAAATCTGAACTTTGGCGTCAATTCGCGCCGCGTTAACCAATCAGGAGCCTAGCTGCCTGCTGTCACTCAGGAGGTAAAGTGACGTAAACTCCCACTCGGAATCTTTCATTATTATTGTAATGTAAAGACAACCAACATGAGTGTCTGGACAGTGTTGAATAAGGAAAAAAACACAGGACAGGTTAATTACTTTTGGAGGCTGGCTCCATTTATCATCAAAACAAAAATAAATAAATAATTTAACCTGATATACTACCATGGAAAACCTGACATTTTTAAAAAGTCTCAACTCAATAAATGTGCATGTTGTGGACCTGACATCCTGGAACTGGGGCTGACAACCTGGGAAAAAAAATACAAAATATAATAATAATGGACTATTTTTAGATAGTTTAGCTCTTTATAGGTTTGTGGGTGGCTCTTAAAAGAGCCGTTGTGGGGAAGTCATGAGGAGGACTTCAAACGCTACTCCGTCGGCTGCCATGGTACTGCTCCCTCCGCCGAGAAGTGTGCCATGAAGACATCCCTCACCCGGAGTGCCTCTCTGGAGGAGTTGTTGGCCGCAACCCGACCCAGACCTGGCAGTGGCTCCTCTCCAGCATGTCCCGCGCCCCTCGCTGGTGGACACAAGTATGGCGACGACGACCCATACGCCGGTGTTCTGCTCTCCAAAGCAAATACAGAGCGGTGACTCTCTCCACGAATGCTCGATCAACATCAGCCATCTTGTAAAAAATGGCCGTCAACGGGTTTCCGCCTCCGGAGTTTCATCGGATTTCGCCTCCGACGCGCGGTCACGCCGCGTCAATTTCGCTCTTGACGCGAATGGATTCAAAGTGGTCAAGCGTATAACTAGACGCGGTAGGCGCGAATTTGATGTGCTATTCGCGTCCGGTGTGAACGCAGCATAAGACATTTTACTATGTTTAAATCAATTCTGTAGAATTCTGCAGATTTCCCTCAAAATTCCATCTGGGCCTGCTAATTAGACAGTAATCACATTCCTTATAACTTTATGTTCTCTATGATCAAATACACTGTTAATTAGTTGGACATTAAATTTAGGCTAATTTAAATACTATATACAAGTAAGAACATTTTTATGTTATTTTAGAACAGTAACTATAATAAGTCTTGTTTTTACAGTATACTTAGAGTGTTCTTATGACCGGAGGGCCACAGAGGTTACAAAGTGTCCAGTTGGAAGCCCCTGTTTCTGTGACCAGGAGACTGGCCAGTGTCCATGTCACACAAGTGTCGAGGGAGCTCTTTGTAATGAGTGTGAGGATGGATACTGGAACCTGGATGGCGATTCTGGGTGCCAGCCCTGCAATTGTGACCCAGAGCATGCACTCAGCTATATCTGCGACAAGGTTAATTAATTATTCACATTTATGGAAGACTTGTTACAATAAGGTCAGTAGTGAGTAAAGGGGCATTTACACTTATAGCGATTCATAACAATAACGTGACCAGAAGTGATTTAATGATATCAATTGGTGATTTGAGGCAACATGAGCAACAAGTTGTATCTGTTGGTCATGCAACAAAGTTGAGCAGTGTTTAACTATGTCTTTGTCCTAGCTCACAGGGTCCACCTAATGATAAAGTTGGATATTGCATTAAACAACAATTTAACCACTATCAGTGTAAACAGTTTATCAGAATCAGAAAAAGCTTTATTGCCAAGTACGTATTTTAGGCATACAAGGAATTTGTTTTGGTGTTGTAGGCGCGTGTCACACAATCTCTAAATATATGAAAAAGAATTAAAACTGGGGACCCAGTGCTAATGGTCTGTGAGTCGGAGACGTGTTTCCCCAGCCTCACATGCTGCTTCCTGTCAGACAGAAAGTCAGTGATCCACCTGCAGGTGGAGTCAGACACACTTAGCTGGGAGAGCTTCTCCTGGAGCAGAGCCGGGATGATGGTGTTAAAGGCAGAGCTGAAATCCACAAACAGGATACTGGCGTAGGTTCCTGTGGAGTCCAGGTGCTTTAGGATGTAGTGGAGGGCCAAGTTGACCGCATCGTCAACAGACCTGTTGGCTCTGTATGCAAACTGCAGGGGATCCAGGAGGGGGTTGGTGATGTCTTTGAGGTGAGAAAGCACAAGGTCAGGGCGACGGGTCTGAAGTCGTTAAGTCCTGTGGTCCTTGACTTCTTGGGAACAGGGATTATAGTTGAAGACTTGAAGCAGACTGGCACGTGACATGTCTCCAGTGAGGTGTTGAAAATGTCTGTGAACACTGGAGACAGCTGATCAGCGCAGTGCTTCAAGCTGGATGGGGAGACAGCATCCGGTCCAGCAGCTTTCTGGGGGTTCTGTCTCCTGAAGAGTTTGTTGACGTCCCTCTCATGGATGGAAAGAGTCATCACTGAGGTGGGTGAGGGGGTGGAGGGGGTACCTTTAAGGTGGGGGTGCCCAGGCCCCTGCTGAGGTGGGGGAGGTGGAAGTGATGCACTGTGGCTGGAGCTGTTGGGAGGTGTTGTGGGGGATGGTTTCAGGACTCTCCCTTTGTCTTTCAAAGTGGCAGTAGAACTCGTTCAGGTCATTGGCTAGGCGTCGGTCGTTGATGGCCTGGGGGGCTTTAGGCTTGTAGTTGGTGATCTGCCTAAGCCTTTTCCAGACAGAGGCAGAGTCGTTGGCTGAGAGCTGGTGTTGGAGCTTCTCAGAGTACCGTCGTTTAGCCTCTTTCACCGCCTTGCTAAACTTGTACTTCGCCTCTTTAAATCTGTCTTTGTCCCTACTCCCTACTAAGGCCTCTTCCTTATCAAAGTTTTGGTTGTAAACCAGGGTTTGTCATTGTTGTAACTCACCCTGGTGCATGATGGAATACAGCAGTCCTTGCAGAAGCTGATATATGATGTCACAGCCTCTGTGTACTCATCCAGACTGTTTGTAGTAGTCCTGAACACATCCCAGTCAGTAGTGTCAAAACATGTCTGGAGATCCTCCACAGCCTCACTGGTCCACTTCCTTGATGTCCTCACTACAGGTTTGCAGATCTTTAGTTTCTGCCTGTACACAGGAATCAGGTGGACCATGACGTGGTCAGAGTTTCCCAGTGCAGCACGGGGGACGGCACGATAAGCATTACTGACTGTGGTGTAACAGTGATCCAGAATGTTCTCCTCTCTGTTCGGGCATTTAATAAACTGTCTGAATTTAGGGAGTTCATGAGTGAGGTTTCATTTGTTAAAGTCACCAAGGACAATAACTAAAGAGTCCGGGTTGGTCCGCTCCACACACAGTATTTGGTCGGCGAGCATGCGCTGTGCAACCTGCACATTGGCCAGCGGCGGAATGAGGCTTTGCTTTCAGTTGCAAATGGGTCTTCCAAATGGACAATGACACCAAGCATACCTCCAAAGTTGTGGCAAAATGGCTTAAGGACAATGTGGAGGGGAGGGGGGCGGTGCCGGGTTGGAATATCGTGCCCGGTCCCCAATTGGCCTGATGAGGCACGCAAGGGATAAAGGCGGCTAGTGACGATGGTTCGAGAGAGAGAGAGAATTACGGGCATGTCCATCGTGTGTGTGTTTGTTTATGTTTGTGCTTTTGGTTTAAGTTTGCATTAAATTATGATTTATGTTGACAAGCCATATCTCGCCTCCTCCTTGCCCATCCATAACAGTGTTACATTGGTGCAGAAAGCCCGGGAAGGAGGAGGGATGCCTGTTGCAGAGTCCTCGACACTGCCGTCCACCCAGGGGAGCGGCACTGCCATCTGCCGGGGTACTGAGTAGCCCGACCACCCGGATGCGGGGAACGGCCGCCGTCCGCGGGGGCAAGTGGGGACTGGATACCCCGACCGCCTGGAGCGAGGGAGCCACTGACGGGGGCGGAGGAGTGCCCTGCCGTCCCCAGAGACGCTGAGGGGTCGAGGGAGACCGCTGTCCGCGAGGGGAGGAGGGAAGAAACTCCCTGACCACCCAGAGTGGTAGGGCCACTGCCAGGGGTGGAGGAGTGTCCCCATTTGCTGCCAGAAAAGCAGAGGGGCGTTCTGCCCGCTGGGGGTCGAAGGTTTGACTCCGGTTCACCCGGGGTTGGAGCGGCTGTCATCCGTCTGAGTGTGGAGGAGTGTTCGAGGACCATGCGACGGTACATCAGAGAACCAGTGAGTTCTGATTCTCTCTCTCCTCTCTCTCTCTCTTTCGCACCGTATTGGCCTTTTCCCTTGCCTATTTAGTTTTTGTTGTTGTTGTTGTCTTCCCCTCCTGTCTCCTCCCAGGGCGAGGAAGGCGGGGATGACCACACGGGACGCAAGATACACATCAAGTGGTAATATATGTGCAAGGTAGGTGTATCTACAGTTATTGGATGAAATATGATGAAAGAGTGAATTTATATATGTACATGAGATGTTTATTTATATTATTGCACTATGGGGAGTCCTGGAGGCAGTTTAATTGTTCATGTAGACTTTCTCCTGAAGTCAACTATCATCCCCACAGTTTTGAGCATGTTCAGCTCAAGGTCAATGTGACCACACCAGACAGCCAGCTATTCAACCTCCCTTCTGTAAGCAGACTCATCACTGTCTTGGATGTGGCCAATGATCGTGGTGTCATCTGCAAACTTCAGGAACTTGACAGAGGGGTCCTATGCAGTGCAGTCATTTGTGTACAGGGAGAAGAGCAGTGGAGAGAAAACGCATCCCTGAGAAGCACCAGTGCTAATAGCTAATAGTCTCACTAGCAGCTGCCTGAAAGCTGATGATTCACTGACAGATTGGGGTGGGCATGGAGAGCTGGGTTAGTTTGGTTGAGAGAATATCAGGCATGATGGTACTGAAGGCTGAACTGAAGTCCACAAATAGGATCCTTGCATAAGTCCCAGGTCTGTCGAAGTGTTGCAGAATATAATGCAGTCCCATGTTGACAGCATCATCCACAGACCTGTTTGCTCAGTAAGCAAACTGAAAGGGGTCTAGCATGGGTCCAGTGATGTCCTTCAGGTAGGCCAAAACCAGTCTCTCGAAAGACTTCATGACCACAGACGTGAGAGTCTTCCCTACCTCAAAATTAGAGGAAGCACAAGTTTTTGCCATAGGAGAATGCTAAAGGCAATGCTGGACAAAACTGCCTCTGACTGGGAATATGGGATCAACTCATCTTTTTATCCTGATTCCTTTACTAGTTTATTTTCTGAATTGTGTTTACTATCTAGTGCTACAAACTGGTTATCATCACGCAACAGAGATCCCTTGTGGTAAAATTCTGGTTCTGTCCAGATTTTAAAATGAATAGAGACATGTTTAATATTCAACATTAATATTTAATATGCATATATCATCTCACAATAATGGTGTAATCAGATGCTTTTCATTATTAATTTAATTATATTATGCTTTATGCCAATAATCCCAAACTATACAGCAGACCTGCTGCAGCAACATCTCCTCATCACTGAAGTCCTGCAGGGCTGTGTTCACAGCCCACTCCTGTATTCCCTGTACACACATGACTGTGTGGCAACACATAGCTCCAATGCCATCATTAAGTTTGCTGACGACACGACGGTGGTAGGTCTGATCACTGACAATGATGAAACAGCCTACAGAGAGGAGGTGCACACTCTGACACGCTGGTGTCACTAGCACAACCTCTCCCTCAACGTAAGTAAAACCAAGGAGCTTGTAGTGGACTTCAGGAAGAAAGACAGAGAACACAGCCCCATCACCATTAATGGAGCACCGGTGGAGAGAGTCAGCAGCTTCAAGTTCCTCTGTGTCCACATTACTGAGGAACTCACATGGTCCGTCCACACTGAGGCCATCGTGAAGAAGGCTCACCAGCCCCTCTTCTTCCTGAGATGGCTGAGGAAGTTTGGAATGAACCACCACATCCTCACGCGGTTCTACACCAGTACTGTAGAAAGCATCCTGACTGGTTGGATCACCGCCTGGTACGTCAATAGCACCACCCACAACCGCAAAGACCTGCAAAGGGTGGTGCGAACTGCCAGAAACATCATCAGAGGTGAGCTTCCCTCCCTCCAGGACATCTATAAAAGGTGGTGTGTGAAAAAATCTTGGAGGATCATCAGAGACTCCAGCCACCCGAGTCATGGGCTGCTCTCACTGCTACCATCAGGCAGGCAGTATCGCAGCATCAGGACCCACACCAGCCGACTTCATGACAGTTTCTTCCCCAAACAATCAGACTTTTGAACACTTGATCTCTCACGATCAATAATCAGCACTGCACTTTATTAATCTTATATCTCACACTGGACTGTCAAATATATTCTCCACAATATAACTACTGCATATATATTTTTAGATACTCATATTTTTTATTTTTATTGTATGTGTATTCTATATTGTGTGTATTGTTTACTGTACATTGTATATTAGTATTTTGTTGTGTAAGTATATGTACATTTGATATGTAAATTGTGTTGTGTAAATATGTTGTTTATTGTAAATTGGTATATGTCTCATCACTGTCATGACTGCTATGTTGCTCGGAACTGCACACAAGACTTTCACCTACTGTTGTACTTGTGTACATAGTAGTGTGACAATAAAGTGATTTGATTTGAGTCCTACATTGAAAACTTACAAAGTGAATGTGTAACCTAGACTGTCCACGAGGGGTCTCAAAAGTACAAACTAAAAAGCCTAACACATAAGCCATGCATACTGATTTTTTGGGGAAACTGGGTGTATTACAAACCATAATACAGCCAATGTTTTGGCTGTTTTAGAAGGTATCTGCTCCTTGGTGGAGAATTCAAGCAGAACAGAGGGTGCAGAGCAGATGCGTTTTAAGTCTTGATTAAAGCAAATCTGTTTTAAATAATTCAAAAACAAGGTTATATCTGAAGTAATATATTCCTATAAGCTCCCTTAATTAAAAAGTAAAGCAGTTACTTTTTTTTGCTACATGGATATGTTATTAAAACCTTCATCTACTTTAGCATTACTTTCCAGCATACAACCTTACAGCTGCACCATGTGCAGGAAGATAAGTCAGTCAAGTTTAGATAGAAAGCCTACTGATTTTGGTATGTGTTAATTTGTCTCTTGCAGGAGGTGGATGGTCAGTCTCTTTTGTGTTGTGGTGTTAACAGCCACTCCATTTACTATTGACTTGCAAAACCAACAGATCGTTATTTCATTGATCTATCTGTGGATTTTCTCCCCTACCACACCCTTTTTTTTAAGCAACTTCAGTTCTTGAGACACGTTTTATCTGATTTCATCTTCATTTTATGCCACTGAGGTGTTGGAAAGAGAATTTTTCTAACACAGTACTTCTTTATATAACTCCTTTGTGATGATAGTTTAGGCTATATTAAGTCAGTCTTGCTGAAAGATTTAATTGTATCTCTTGGGTTTAAGGAGGGACCTACGATTAAATTAAACCCAATATCTCCAAGCAAATAGAGCTGTTCAGCGTGATATGGTTCCCACTGGATTTTCCTATTGGTTTTTATAATGGCAGTTTTGGATTAATGAGTAAAATAAGGTCTGTGGTCAACATTATTTGAAGGTACAAGGATGTATTATTGTACAACAAACAGTAGAATAAGTATTTTTGTAAAAGGCATGTTGCTTTAATTCTGCTTCAAAATTCACATTTGGAGTATGATCGTGTGTAATTTATTTTGCAAAACAAAGCATTTTATCTTCCAAGTGTTTTTTTTTACCACAGACCTTATGTTACTAAAAAACCTCTGCAATTAATCCAGAATGCAGCAGCGAGAGGGGTCTTTAACGAGCCAAAGACAGAGCACATCACACTAGGGCTGGGATAAACGATTATTTTTTAAACGATTAATCTAGCGATTTATTTTTTCGATGCATCGATTAATCTAACGATTCATTTTTTCAGTCCGATTCGATTTCGATTAATCGACTTGTGACAACACCGGTAATACCGGTTTCATCGGGGGTGGGGGTGTATAAAATGTAAAAAAAAAAACATTTGCCGGGAGTTTGATTGACTGGCGATCTGATCAATCAATCATAATATGTCATTTTTGTCCGACAAAGTAGTCAGGAGAGAGAAGATTAACGTTGGTGGATTTGAATTTGAATAATGGATTGTAGGCTACTGTACTCACATCTTTCCGCGGTTAAAACAACAGTCCTTCTGATGTAGGCTACATGCATGTTTAGCCTATTTGATGCTATAAATTAACCAAGGAAAAGATGATCGGTTCACGAGCAGCTTTAACTGAGGCAATCTAACACGACACATTAAAGAGCCACAAAATAGTAGGCCTATTTATGGTTTAATTTTCTTTGAATGACCAAATTTTAAAGTTGAGACTTTATTAAATGTTACCTGCTTGGTCCTGTCTGTCAGCGCGTTGTCAGTGTCCTCTATGTATTTTTCACGACATTCATAGCTATAAGCGCATTATTAATAGCTATAAGTGATAAACTTTAGGTGTCGACAATGCATTATAGCCTACTCCAACATCGAGTGCAAAGTGGGGAGTTGAAAAAAAACTTACGGTGCTCTGTCATCTGCAGCTGCTGGTGCATTGCCGTGGTGCTAGAATGGAAGGCCACCTCCATTTTGCAAAGAGGACATATCACGGAATTGTTTCCTTTTAAATTAAAGAATTCCCATACTTTAGAGGAACGAGTGCATGCCGCCTTGCACTTCTGATAGTCTGAGGAGCCACTCGTGTTACTACTACTCGACGTCGCCGCGTTGTCCCAGCCCTACATCACACCTCTCTTCATCAAATTGCACAGGCTGCCAATGGTTGCTCACGCTAAGTTCAAAGCAGTGATGCTTGCTTATTGAACAACCACTAGCTCCGCAACCCAAAATCTAAACTCACTACTTCAGTCTTATGCGTCCTTCAGAAGCCTACGTTCTGCGGGTGAACGGCGCCTCGTGGTGCCATCTCATAGAGGCACAAAATTACTGTCCCAGATATTTATCTTGACTGCTCCCCATTGGTGGAATGACTTGCATAATTCCACCCGAGTGACTGTCTTTAGCCTCTTCAAAAAACAGCTAAAGACACATCTTTTTAGTGAACACATAACCCATTCATACTAACGGACTACCTTCAAGTTCTTAAAAAACCCAAAAAATGTTCCTATATGTGTACTGCTCTAAGCTATGTGAGACTTGTATTACAGCACTTATTAAATGTAAATGTATTAGAGATCATTGGAGCTTGGTGAAAAACAATATATTTGAGCATGGTTAAAGGCAAAGATGTAGAATAAATTATGTTTTATTTTGTAGCATCAAAATAGATTCACTTATTATTACTTGCTTGTTGTTGACTTATCATAAAAAGGCTGACCACTGCAACTGTGAACCATTATTTTCCCATTTTGGATCAAATCAAAAGCTACAGAAAATTATATAAGTACTGTAAGTCTGCATACCTACTTCTAAACTATTAAATTTGTATGGTATTGTCTTTTCTCTGTCCAACCCTGCAGCACATTTAGTCATTACAGTTTGTCTTTTACTAAGGACACATTTTGGTTATGTTGTTTATTAAGTTGTTTACTTATTTCAATGTTATTTATATCTTAGGTTTGCACTCTCAATACCTCAATGAAAGTCAGCTCAAGCCATGGGGGATCCTCAGTTCCAGTGGCCAAGTGGAGTGTGCACACAGCACATGCATGGCTGGCATAGCAGAATCTTGCACATACTGTATGTTGTGGCTCTCCTGTTTAAAATTGAAGCAGCAGACCGGATACGGGTGACCAAGACAGTCACTGACGTTCCAGCCTACTGATGATGCCCACTAGTGTGGACAAGGTCCAAACAGAGGTTGGCAACAAGATTGACAGCTAAGAAGACGGAGCTCGACAAGTGCATCAGTGGAGAGAGATGAATGTCAGGGATACAGACTTGTGTTGGCTGAATGAGTCCCAAAGCCCACACTTTCGTACATGTCACCCCTACGTCAGATTTTGCACACTAACAGCAAGGCTGTTTGTCTTTCTGGAATGAGGACTACTCACCATGATTATGCAGACCCTGTTAAGCCACGTGTAGTGCCAAAGTCCCTTGTGCACCTTTGTGACCCAGGAAAGGATGGATGCAAACTATCTGTCCTGCACCAGCACTGTGAGGGCCTCACAAACGTGGTAGCGGTAACACCTCAAGAGCAGGAAGAATAACAGCTTAGAATATCCATGCCATTGTGTCAACCAGTGTTGCCAGACCAGCTATGTCAACTGTGAGGAGGGTGTGCTACCTCAAAAAAACAGCAACCTCAGCTGCCATTACATGGGGGATAGACAAGGCAGACCTATTTCAAACTGACAGCATCCCAGCACGGGAACCTGAAATTGGAGCAATGTGGGTTTATAATAAATCCATCATTTCCTGAGGTTGGTGCATCAGTTGATGGGCTCAATCACTGGACATGTTGTGGGAAAGTCTGTCTGGAAATCGAATGCACATTTAAGTGCTGCAACAACTCCATCCTGTAGGCCTGTGCAGATGACAGCAACTTTTGTCTCCAGCTAACTGATGGGATGTAAAACTTGAATGGGGCACACAAGTTCTACAGCCAAGCACAAACACAGATCTTTGTGACTGGGTCAGAGTTTTGTGACTTTGTGGTGTGGATGCAGAAAGACTGTGTTGTGGTTTGGATTTTACCAGATGTGGACTTCTGGACGACATTTCTTTCAAAGGCACAGGAGTTTTTCCTCAAAGTTTCTCTACCCAAGCTAAACAAGCTTGTGGCTTGTTACTACACCAGATCAGCCTCCACAACACCACATGCTAAGCCTCTAACCGAGTTACAGCCATCTTGCACAAGAAAACCATGAAAACAGGCACTAGAGAACATAAACAAACTGTGGCGCCTTTGCAGAGGGCCTGAAGACCAGGATGACATGGTGACTTGTGACAACAAAAACTATGCAATCCAGTGGTTCCACCTCAGCTGTGTGGGATTCAGTCAGGCACTTTCAGCAAGTGATGCACTTACTGCCTTTTTTACCTCAATTGTCAGTACTTGAAAGTTACACTGCCACTTTACTTCTTTTACATGTTGTATATGCACTACAATGTTACTGTGAACTGTATTTACTTCAGCATATGTTACATAAATAAAAAGATTCAGAATGCAAATACTTTTCCATCATTTATTATGGTAACACGTGGTATGCAACATAAAAATAAGCTGTTGAATATTAAGTTCACATGGTTTGTTATGGTTTACAGTTTCATAACAACACTGGGGCACATATTAGTCAAGGCACAGCACACAGTCACAATCTTGTCAAAATATATTATGTCCTCACCTTCACATGGGAGAACCATGCACACTTTTAAGGTCTCACTTAGTATGGTGAACTTGGTGCGTACACATCCAATCACCCTCTCCATATGAACCCTGAGGTGAGCTATCTGCTGTGTCTCCTCCGCATCTTTTGGATCCAGTTGGCAGCATCCTCTTGTGAATGCAGGGATTTTCACTTCTGCATACATTAGTCTGACACTGTCCCTAATGCCAAATCCGCCAACACTAAGTCTCCAAGCAATAGTTTATGAAGAAGGCCACTGTTCTCAGTCACATCCTTGTCACTGACATGACCTCCCCACCCTTTGGAAATGAAAGAGTTAGCTCCCTGTAGTGTAATTCCAATGAGATACTTTAGAGTGTGCTTGTGTTTGTAGTGGGAAAATATTTGTGCACTAGCTTTCAGACTTGATGCTCTCACAATGTTATATCCCAAGCAGTCCACAATATCCGCAACACGATTGCCAAAAGCGTCCTCAAACTGATGTGGCATGCTGCCTTGAAAGCAATGTCTCTCTGGCCAGTGCACCAAAGGGCTGAGGTATGTAAACCAGCACATTGCACTTATAGTGTCTCTGAACATGGTGGACACAGTCTTTTGATCTATGCAGAAGAGGTGTGCAATGTGCTGGATTTGCAGATTCAGCCTCAGGCGCATCAGAGTTAAGAGGATCATCTGAAAAGGCAAAAGTTTTCGACCTGTCTGTGGTAGACAGGGAAGAAGCTGCGTCAGCACACCCATCACAACAGCAAATATGGAAGCCTAGTGTAGTTCTTGACCTTCACGTCATCATCTTTCAAGAAATGCTCATCCATCTTTTTTTTGGGAGAGCTCATTCTTCAGTATCCTGTTCTCCTCCAACCAGAGGTTAATTTTGGCACGACTGAAGCTACAAAAACTGCATTCCTACTGTTCTACTGCTATATAATAAATAATAATAAAATAAATAAAAAATTGTTTTATTATTCTTTACTGTGACTAGATGGCCCAGACACAAAGACTACAAGAAGCAAATTGAATTTAATCTATATCATATATGCACTCCCATATATATATATATATATATATATATATATATATATATACATACAGTATACTGTATATATGTGTGATGTGAGAACCAGCTTTTGATACTTTGATACTGAGGGACTTGTACTATTACACAAGGTGCAAACATTCACTGATGCTCAAGAAGGCAACACAAAGATGCATATTATACAGTACATTACGTAAATTACTGTTATGTAGATTTTGAAGGGCAGTACTAAATAAAAAAATAATAAAATATTAAAAATATTTGTATAAATTCTTAAAGGGGTGGGAAAAATTACTAGACAAAAGGGGAATGCATTTTGTGCACTCAACTATACAGTATATTTATATTAAAAACCTGATAAATGAGCTATTAGCTGTCTTTCTTTGACTTTCTATCTTGTTTTTGGAAGAACAATATAAATAAAGCAATTCTGTGAACAGCAATTTGGCTCCAAAATGTTTCAGTTAGTATTTTTTGGAACCCTGTCAACCAAGACAACCGATCCACTTCAGTTCCACGCGAACCTCCTGCCCCCTGACTCACCTTTAAACAGTCTAATTACTGAGGAATTCCTCCATTATTTAAGGCTGTTTCACTGACCATATAGGTAAGTTCATTTCAGGTTATAATCTTTGGAAGTAAGAATAACTGTTAACAAAATTGTTACAATTGTGAAATGTAATTTTTATCTTTGAAAAAAAAAAAGGGGAAACATTTCTTTAACAATCGTATGGGTCATTATCAAAATATGGTGACAAAAATGTTCCTTAACTTAAGTAATGAAAAATATTTCAAATAATAAAGAAACCCAATTTAAAAGGCATCATTCTGAAACCAAACCTTTTATTAAATAATATTAAATGGTTTGACTCTATATTGTTTTACACATTTTGTTTAAAAAGTGCATTTAGTGATTTTCTCACCATGTTGAAAAAGTTTGAGAATGGCCAACAGATACTTTATAGGTCATTTTCTGTTTTGTTTTTTTAACATAAACAAAAAGTACCACAGTACTACCTTTTTTTTTTTTTTTTGTGGACATAAACCATGGTAATTTTGTATTTTTTTTTTAAAACATCATGCAAATAACACAGCACGTGAATAAACAGTATGGTAATCATTCAAACCACGGCATTGCCATCGGATACATCACTTTACCATGGTAAAATGTTTTATATTTTTTATAAGGGAAACTGGAGAAAACAAAACACCTACCTGACATTGTATTTGTCTTGCCTGTAACATACAGGTCAAAAGACGAATAAGTTACCACTTTACAGCCAACATTATTTCACATTTCAGGCTTTTTCAAAGATTTTTCGGTTACAAACACAATCCCGCCCATTTGAAGGAGGGAAGATAAAACTACCTTTCATGAGGGATCGTTTCATATCCCATCAAACGGCATAACTTCCTCACTGTGTGCAAATCTTTGCTGTCATTGTTATTCATTTGTCGTGTGGGTACAGTCGAGTTTGTTTGTACTTGCATTTAATCGCTCTTTTAATCTTTTCGTTCTTACCGACCTGTGGTGCTAAAGTTTCTTACCTCACGACCACCTTGGTGGGGGACGTTAGAGGCGTGGTGCACATGCGCAGAGTAGTAGTGCTGGGAGAAAAGGGTTCGCGCTGCTCTATTACATAGGCGCAGTCTAAAGGGAGCAGACAGTTTCCACACAGAATCAAGACTACTGCAAGAAAAAAAGATTCGGAAAACATGCTGTTACATCTTGCAGCAGCCCTTATAAGTAAGTTTTAACGGCATAATAGCAGATTTGGTTTTGTGCAGAGTTGTGCATTTTCTTTCGTTTTGACTTAACTTTAAAATTCTTGTTTATTAATTACTTTTTCATGCTTAAAAAATGAAAAAGCCTATATTAGACTATAAAGTTTATATAATCAGTTTTGACCTATTTTGACCTTTGCCTGCTTGGGGTGGGGGGGGGGGGGGCATCTTATATTAGCCTAAAATATTTTTAGCTGGTTTAATCTGGTCTCCTATGCATGGACAAGCTTGTGCTCAGTTGGTTTAGCTGGTAAGTAAGCTGGTTTCTCAGTCTGACCATCTGAAAAGTTCCCCAAACCCCTCTAAAACAGCCAATAGACCATGGAGGTAGACCAGCAGAAACCATCATGAGCTCCTTTAAATCTCTCTCCCCCAGCAAGGATAAAGCAGGGGTCCCAACCACTTTGTCAGATGAACCCATGAATTATTAATTATTTACTTCAAGTAGCATATCCACTGATGTTTTAAATAATGATAATCTTTCCAAATACAATACATTTGACAGCATCTTTGCATGTCAAATCTCTCTCGCTCTCTCTCTCTCTGTTTTTATTGTTTTTTGTATATCAATTCATTATTATTTTTTTTTAAATTATTATACATTTTAGTTAAATATTTTTCAGCACTGGTATTTCTATCACAATCTCACAAACCCTGTTTGGAAAACCTAATTACAGAACATTGCATCTTATTTAGATAACTTACTCATGTGACACATTGAGGCATATCAGACATAACATACTGTATGCATTTATTGAGTTATGCATATTGTTTTGCATTGTTTATTATATAAAATTGGGTACTGGTATAAAGGCACTTTTTCCACTCATCATGGCCTACATTTTTAGCTTTTCTAAAACCCAAGATTCAAGGACCATGAAAACACAAGAATAAACAAAGGTGAACACCAAGTGTTATGAATTCACATGTATATTAATCTTCCACAAAGGTCTAGGGGCATGGGTTCTTGCACAGGTGCCCGAGCTAAGAGATGTTTGCACAGAGGGGAGCTGTTACCCTGCGACAGGAGATCTGCTCATTGGCAGAGCTCACCAAATTTCGGCCACCTCAACATGTGGACTTCAAAGACCTGAGCCCTTTTGTATCGTCAGTCATTTGCAGGTAAAATATGGGATACATCTCAAAAACCTAGCCTTCACTGTCAAATAAATGCTGATGGTTCACCATTATAAGACTTGCTAAGAAATAGTTACTTACCTGCAATGTGATATCAAATAATTAGAGAGGAATAAGTATTTATTTTTTGTATTTTAAAAAGTTGCACGTGTAAACATTAATAATATGATAATGTCATGACATTGCTTGATAAATGTCCCTCTGAAATGAAAACTGCACCCCTGAGGGCTCTATATTTGGCCTGATAATTACATTGTAATACCACACTTGAGGATTTATGTGTTAAAGTTTTTTTGTTTTTTTCCCAATTGTGGGATAACTTTAAACATCCCCAGGGCTTTTATCTGCCTTTATTGTGGTCTTGTTATTTCATGTGGGTTTTTTCTGAAATATGCGAACTATGTTTGCCTTTAGAGATTTGATTCTGGTCCTACGACCTTCAGATGTCTAGACTATGTCCTTGTAAATGGTCCAATCTGTTTTATGTGTGGCTATTGGAAATGGGTTATGAGGGTCTTCTGAATCTTCAGAAATGCAACCAGGAGGTTTATAGGGGCACTTTGATTCTAATTGATTATCACTCATCAGATAGACTTGACTTGAGAAAGCAAGACATTTGCTTTACAATCTTGTATCAGTTCTTTGATCACTCACACATCTTCATGTCTTTGTCTTTTTCAACCTTTAATCATCTGAAAAAGTCAACCCTTTGCAGTGAAACATTTTGACTTAGAGCTTATGGTATGCAGACAGTCATTAAACATTGTGGCAATGTCATCATCCTTCTTGGTTAGGTCAAATGGTGGTTATAAGGTTGAGAAACATGCTATTTTTAAGATAAGAGCTTAATTTATGAAGCTAGATACATTTTAAAACTACCAACACCATACAAGTCCTAATGTTTAGTCAGATCACTTTCAAAACAGCTACTGCTCCAATAGGTTTTTAATTAAAAGAAAAATGTCACAGAGGAACACACACCAGACACTATACATCTGGAGAGCAAATTAAATCAATGCTCTCTGTAGTCCAGCAAACTTTGAAACCACTGCTTTATGTAAATCAGACCTAGTGGGTGTAATTGCTTCGGTATCTCAGACACCTTTAGTGATTCATTGCATTTGGAGAAATATATAGCATCACAAGAATGCAATTGACATTTTCTGTTTTTCTCACCCCTTCTCTTCTCAGGAAGAGAAGAAATGCTTTATGTGCGATTCCAAGGAGTCCTACAATGAGCAGACGCACCAAATATCCAGCCACGGAATTGAAAATGTTATCACCACTTTTGCCCCAAATCGCCTGAAGACTTGGTGGCAGTCAGAAAATGGTACATTTAGTTTCAATACCAAAATAAAACCAGTAGTACTCATCTTCCTTCATTTCCAGTGCTATTCTCCACTGTACTGTTTTTGGTATTTGTCTATTGTTTAGTCTTGGTCGTAAAAGTTAGTAGTTACTTTACAGTTCTTTTGGAAAATAGGAAGGCTGTGAAACAAGGTCTTATTAGAGGGAACTCTCTCTCCTTAGTTTGTCCGTTAGTTCCCCTATAATCAGACCAATGGTAGGACTTACAACTTTACAAGTTCAAAGCAGTTTCCTTATTGCTGGCCAGTTAAGATGATGACCTGTCTTTAAAATGTGGCATGACAACTTTTTTCCCTTGGGAAAGAGGTTTCCACCTGCCTGCTAGTATAGTATTATGATGGGGTCAAACTTTAGAGTCAGGTACACAAAAAATCATCAATCTACAACAAAAATTATATTGTTTAACTCTAAAAGAGCATATTTTATTTTAGAAACTTGGTCATGTTGGGAATATGACCAACTTAAGCCACTCAAATTTGTGGTGAAACATCTTCAATAGTAGTTGAGCAATATAATTTTTTCAACGGCTGATATCGGTATCTAGACAGCACAGCGCCTGATGTCCTTAATAATACCAATATACATATATGCAATTTAATACAATTTATTTAATGAATGATATGTTCACAAAATTGCTGAAATTAATTGAAAAGACACTTATTTTACTTAACAATTATTAGAAATTAAATAAAATATTCAACAATATGTTTTCATTGGCAAACCTGCTTTTAGACATTAAAACTCCCACAAGGTTGAAGTCTCAACTCTGGTAACTGTATGGCTGTCAGCCAATGCAGATCCTCTCAAAATGACCTAATATAAGACAATTAATTGGCCTGGTCGCTATATTTGTATTTCAAGTAATTTTGTAGTCGAGTACAATAGCCCACCAAAAATTAGTAATTGACTACTCGTAAATTAAAATATAAGAAAAAGTAACTAGTAGGCCTATGACAAGTATGTGAAATTTGGATTTTGCTTTATTTGTTACCAAGAATGGTTTCAAAATAAGATAACTTTAACAACCTATGCTATTATTTTGGGAAAAAATTTAATGAACAATATATATTCATAAAAATGAAATAATAATAATAATTTGCACTCACCCAGAGCTTACACTAAAACCAATACTGATGGCATTAAGGCTGTCACATTTTATATAATTTCACATGTTATTTAGAAAAACAAGTGTTGAAATTTGGCTTTTTATAAAATGCATTCTGCTGGTGTTCAGATTTTGAATGTACATACTGGACTGAAAAGCTTCAAAAAGTTTCTCGTACCACTTCGTATTTTCTTTTCACCATAAAAGCAGATCCTCGTTCGTTGGTTTGCATGACTCCAACAAGAACCGAATACCAACAGTGTAGAATTCATTAATAATCAGAATGTTACAAGTAATGCCATATTTGGATTTGCTTGAAAGTACAGATGCCATGATATCTTCTCTCATCAAAAACCTCAACGATACACATCAACAGTGCCCCCAGTGGACTCAATTGTAGTTACATGATTTGGTAAGAGATTCCAAGGGAAAGTACAGAATAATTCAGCGTTGCCCACAGCAGGTAAATGCGCAAAGGAAAATCAATTTGCAATATTCAAGTGGTGTTTTAAATAGTTGACAAGCTGGTGGAGAATGAGAACATGATTTTTCCATTACTCGTGCACATCCCTACATTAAACCAGTCCAGCTGTAACAACTGAATTCTCCATGACATACTGTATGTTCTTCAATAAGAAGAACTTAGGAAAGGCAAATCCAGAGATTTAATATTTATTGCAGCAGGAGAGTGTGAAATCTAGAGGGACAGGAAACGGCCATGAATGCAACCAGAGAATCCTGTGAATGTATAGTTTGTAGAGCGAGAGTGGGGTGGGAGGACAGGGGAGCAGATACAGCAGCAGCCAACTGGACAGAAAGCCTGTGAATACAGGGGTGGTGACCATACCTAATGAAAGAAATGATAACTATTTATTCTTATAGTTTTATTATTTATGGCCACTGAAAGCACTTTTAAAATCTTATGTGTCTCCTGTCATTATGTTTACATGCAATTTAAAAGTTGAATGATAAAATTTACTCTTAATATCATGCAAAAACTCATCATAGCTCGATTATAATTGCGCATGTAAACGCACTGAACTTTTTTCTGAACTGTAAACGCAATCAAGTCAGAGTTTTCAGTATGAACCTAAACATCAAATTCTTCCAAGACCAAGTTGTCTACATGAATTGAATAGCTATATACTCTTACTCTATTGTACTGTACTGTCAACAATTGTCTCATTTTTGTCTATTGGTATTTCTAACAAGACATTTTTGGAGAAACATATGAGACACTGTTGATACTTATGTAAATTAAAAATATCCGATTGTTCAATTAAGTCTCCTGAGCTATGAAAGAGCAACCTCTATGCAATGCTGTTGTCCTCTGGGTTTCAGTGCATGGGTCAAAATAATGACAATCAAGTTTTTACAATTAAGTCCTGCGAAATGCAGTACTGTGCAAAAGTTTTAGGCACTTGTGAAAAATGTTGCATAGTGAAGATATCTTCAAAAATAATGCCACATTTTTTTTCATTTATCAATTTAACATCATACAAAGTCCAGTAAACATAAAAAAAACCTAGATCAATATATGGTGTGACCACCTTTGCCTTTAAAACAGCACCAATTCTCCTAGATACACCTGGACACAGTTTTCCTTAGTTGTTGGCAGATAGGATGTTCCAAGCTTCTTGGAGAATTTACCTCAGTTCTTCTATCTAATTTGGCTGTCTCAATTCTTTCTGTCTCTTATTGTTAGCCCAGACTGACTCTAGGTTCAGTTGGGGCTCTCTGTGGGGGCAATGCCATCTTTTGCAGGGCTCCCTGTTCTTATATTCTATTTGCAAAATAAATGTATGGGAGCCCCTTCCACCAGGCACCTTTACGCCCTAAAGTGGCGCCTGTTCGCAAATTGGTGTTCTTCCCGGGCTGAAGACCCATAGAGGTGCGCAATTAGGTCAGTGCTTTTATTTTTACAGGAGAGGTTGGAGGGAGGCTGTCCCCTTCCACCCTTCACAAAGGGTTAAAATTTCCTATTGACATACTAAAGCTGAAAATATTAAGACAAATATTTTTGTGAAGGATCTTATATGCCTTTTAAGACTTTTGCACTGTACTGTATAACATTTGCAAAATAAAATATACTTTATTAGATGTCAAAAGACTTTCACTTTGGAATTTGGTCTTGGACAAGAGGTCTGGATGTTTCAAGAAGAGAAATAAATAAAACATTGAAAAGAATTCCTGAACAGGTGAAGAAATACAATTTAAACTTTAATCTCTCTTTATCTCACTCACAGGCTTGGAGAATGTCACAATCCAGCTAAACCTCGAGGCAGAGTTCCACTTCACCCACCTCATCATGACTTTTAAGGTTAGTGGGTGAGGGACACTGTCAGTTTGTGATGTGTGTGGTTGTGTGGAAGGTGTCGCCACAGCCTGAGGTGAGATTTGAGGTCGTTTAGGGAGAATGTGGGAAGGGAAGAGGGGTTGATGTGTATGCCTGGGAGGGGAGGGGAAGTTTTGCTGAGTGTGTGGGAGCCATGGGAGGTCTGGGATAAACCCAGCTGTGTAGTCGACTGAGACGGCTGGAATGCTTCGGATAAGGCATGAATTTCAGCAGGATCTCACAGTAACACATGATCAGCAAGCGAATATTAAACAAAAAAATAGTGGTCATGTGACGCTTGCTACCTTGATTACTGAGAAATAGGAACAAGACTTTCGTCTTTCATCATCTATCTATTCATTGTTTCTTTTTATTCAACCATTAGCGTGTGATTATTAACTTTATAGCAATGTTCAGACCTTCTACATGGCCAAGTTTGGGGTTCTTCTCATACTCCATATTCACAATAGGAAGGAATAAAGGAATATTCTGGTTTCAATACAAGTTAAGCTCAATTGACAGCATTTGTGGCATAATGTTGATTACCACAATAATAATTTTGACCCGTAATTAAACAAAAAGTGCTGTTAAATTTCGACACTTACAATGTAAGTGAATGGGGCCAGTACACAAACTTTAAAATACGAACTATTTCAAAACAATATGTACAAGACATTAATACGTGATTTTAGAGTGATAAAATTACGGGCATTACAGTTTGTACCAGATTATAGGAATTAGCCGTCGGCATTACGTTGTCATGATGATGGAGTTATAATAAGGTTAAACAAATAAGGTTAGTCACCGATTTTATCACACTAGAATAATGGTAACTGGAATAATGTTTACATTGTGTGTCTACACATTTGAAACAGTGTGGAGTTTAATTTTTGTGGATTGGCCCCATTCATTTCCATTGTAAGTGCTTTAATGTAACCATGTAATGAGTAACTGTAATACAAATTTTATTAATTAATTAATTTATTTAAATAAACAAGGGATGAGTGGTAATTGTGTTTTGTGGTATGCAACATTATGATAAAAATGCAGTCCATAAAGCTCAACTTGTATTGAACCTGGAACATTCCTTTAAATGGATATTGTTGTGACTATGAAATGTATTTCTTGCATAAAATGGTTAATTATAACCATTTAACATTATATATAAAAGCCATTATCATTAGCAATACATAATAACAAATTATGACTCCTCAATTTCAACAAAAGCCAAAGTCAACTTTCCTTAGTTTAGTGAAAAATCTCATGATGATGTTAAAATGAGCTGAGGGATGAATCCTATTTGCTAGTACTCTTCCACTTTAAATCATCTGACACACTTATGTTTTCATACAAAAAAAAATGTAATACCAAGGATCAATCCTTGCGATACAGCATCAGTATTGTAAGTATGATTGTTTTAATATAGATCCACCCATCCCTATTCTTGTCTACTCTCTATCCAGACATTCCGTCCTGCTGCCATGGTTATCGAGCGTTCATCAGATTTTGGGAAGACGTGGCAGGTGTACCGTTACTTTGCCTATGACTGTGAGGCATCCTTCCCCTTTGTCTCTCAAGGACCCATGATGAAAGTGGACGATGTTATCTGTGATTCTCGCTACTCCGACATTGAACCCTCTACTGAAGGCGAGGTAAGCATCTGGAAATCTGATGCACTATATTTTAAAATGTATTGTACTGGACTTTCAATTGACTCTTGTTCCTCTTGTTCTGAAGGCCATATTTAGGGTTTTGGATCCAGCCTTCAGGATTGACGATCCGTACAGTGCCCGAATCCAGAGTAAGGACAAGTTGCGCAAAAAAGAAACAACAACTTTGATATTTTTGTCTAAAACGTTTTATAATACATATATGCTTATTTAAGATGTCAAATGGCCCCAATGGCCTAATACTCCAATAAAAAATGTGTGTTCCTAAATTGTAGCATCTTTTTCTATGCGTTCCCCTGCTATAGACATGATGAAGATTACCAATCTGAGGGTGAAGTTCACCAAGCTGCACACTCTGGGAGACAACCTTCTGGACTCCCGTATAGAGATCAAGGAGAAGTATTACTACGCAATCTATGACATGGTGGTGAGAGGAAACTGTTTCTGCTATGGTCACGCATCTGAGTGCGCCCCCATCGATGGAGCTGGAGAGGTGATGGAGGGCATGGTGAGTTTAAGAGCCTGAAATACATGACTAGCAAAACTAGCTTGTTAATAATGTGTTAGATACTGTATGTGCCATTGCTAAGGCTGCACAGTTTCTGCACTTGCAGAATTCCTCACAATTAAGGCCCCCATCACTTACAGCGAAGTGCTTCTTCTTTGTTAGAAGTTTGAAACAGCTGAGCAACGACATACTGTTAGCGAGCATTCAGACACTGGCCAGTGACAGTTTTATATGGAAACTATTATTCAAAGTTTACTTTATATATTGTTTGATATCTGACAGATCCCTTCCCTTAATTTGATATTTATGAATTTGTTGCGTTTTTAAATAATTTGTTTGGCAGTTTAACATTGTGACCTCTTGCTGAGGACAGGTTAAGTTACACGTGCTTCCAAGTATAGAGCATGCATTATTTTAAATTATAATGAAATTATGTAAAAATATAAGTAATAAATGAGTGTACACATTTAGATTTTTATTATTATTAATTTCTTGATTTTTAACATAATGAGGACTTTTTAATGTAGGACGTGTTTTGTCCCTTATCTCAAGAACCATTGAGGAATATTAATATATGAGAGACACTCAAGACTTCATATAGAACATCAACTAATATGACATTAAAATATGTTATCAATGACTTCATACCTTATTCAATGAGGAGAATTCATACAAAATCCGTAAATAAAAGCTGTTTTAACTACTCTAGCGATTTAAAGTAAAATATATGCATTAGTTAATGTGTAATTTGTAATGTTTACCTTTTGCATTTATGGTGCTGATGCACTAACCCACTATACGCTGCCATAATATGCTCCGATAACACTCTGTTATTGTCATTTATCATGCAACAGAAAATTCTGCAATGATGGGTGTATAAAAGAGTGTTAATGGGTAGAATACAGACAAAAGAGTTAATACAGATGATGATAAGAGAGACATTTCTTACTTTGGGTGTGAATGGCTTTCGGCTGCAGACAACACATGAGTGAAGCAACATATCAAACAACAGAGTGAATGGGCACTTTAGAGTAATTGAAAAGATTTGATTCATTTTGTAGACTAATACAAAATAAAAATAAAGACATGTTCTTGGAAAATGATGGTAAATTTGCACCAGCTCATTAATAACTCCGTTATCGTTAATAACACGATGATGTTCATGTTGACTGTTCTTAGCTGGCTGAACATTGTAACCGGAATTAGATGTCGACTTCAAAGTAGGTGGAGCTCAAGGTCACATCTACCGATGTCGTGGCCCAATGGCAATAAGGAGGTGTTTAGTTTTCAGTCAGCACAGAAAATGAGTAAAAACAAAAATACACTGATTTGTTTGGGCTTAGCAATCGCATATGACAAAACACATACTTTATTCAAGAAAGTTTCATGATTTATGTTGTCATTTTGTACTAAACAAAGGGAGAAGAGACAGTATATTTTTGTACAATTTGTTTAATTTATGCAGCTTTTGATGCAGCAGTTAAATGCAGCTGACTTTTTTGTGGCTTTTTAACCACTGATTTAAAGAAAACATTTCACACGCATTTGTCATGGAAAGAAATGGTTTGAACTCACATCACAGTCCACTGCAAACTCGGTCTGGATCTGTTTCACATTAGTATGAAAGAATGCAGACAGCTTCATGGTTTCATTATTTAATTATTTACAGTGTAAATGTTCATGGTGCACAGGAAATGCACGGGTCTTGTTCTCGCGCAACCATATTCAAATACTTTTTATGGTGTGTTTCTTTATGTTTATGAATGTTCTTTTTGTATGAGTGTGTTTTTAAAACAATGAATAAATACAGTAAAGCAACAAGGATCCTGTTTTGTCTGCCGTCTCCTCTGTTTACAATCCGTCTGAACCGAGATCAGTCTCAGTCCATTACAAGTGCACTTACAAAGAAATTACACCTACTGTTGATCTTAATCTCAAGGGCGTAGATTTTTCTTGAACATTGGGGGGTTGCAGCGTGAAGCATTTACATGTTTCCATTAAACATTGATCCCTGGCCCCCAGGTTTGTGGATCGTTCTGAGCAACTGGGTTTTGTCTGGGTTTCCGCTGTGCGATGAGGCTATCTTGTCTGGGTTTTTTTGCAAAACCTTTTCATACTGTGTATAAGTTGAACTAATGTGTGGTGTTTTAGAAAATGCAGCTTTAAAAAAAAAACAAACATATTTATGTACATATGGGGGCTTTAAAAATGTCCTATGTCCAGTTGGTTTTTGGTGCTTTTACACACTCTGTTCTAAATACTACATATTAGATTACAATTATTTTAAGTTGTCTTAAACACTATTATGTCTGCTTTTGCTGTAGGTCCATGGCCATTGTATGTGTAATCATAACACCATAGGTCTAAACTGTGAGCACTGTCAGGACTTTTACCATGACCTGCCATGGAGGCCCGCGGAGGGACGCAACACCAACGCCTGCAAAAGTATGACAAATTCTAACGTTAAATTATTGTAACTCATCAAATAATTGCAAATGATAATTTTATATATTGTTATATATTCTTTATATATTTCTTGTAATAGGGTTGCCACGATGACAAATTTTTGTTTTTGAAACGTTGCCATCTTTGGCACCTCAGTATTGATACTACAGTACATTAGTTCCATTAGGTTTCCAAGTTTACCTTTTTAGTGTGCTTAGAAAACAACATCTTTCATGTTATCTTTAATTACTTTACCCAAATAAAAGTATATTTGCTAGCTGCCAAATATGTTAGTTAGCTGTAAACACACATTAACTTTAACGCTTCACATCACAGTGCCTGAACTGCTGAATTGTGCTAAATATCAGCACATTGTTGGCAGGTATTATGCTAATACAGATAATGAAGCTGGTGAATAAGGCGATAACCGATTAATCGGCTGAAAGTTTTTAAAATCTATTTACTGAATGCTAAAAGAAGTAAAAGTTGTGATATAGTTTCTAAACAATTCTTTCAGAATGTTTTGTTGTATTATTGTTCCTGCACTATAGTTTCCAAACAAACTGGTCATAATTGCTTTTCCTGGTTTCTTTTACAGAATGTAACTGCAACCTTCACTCTGATTCCTGTCATTTCGACATGGCCATGTATCAGGCCTCAGGTAACGTGAGCGGCGGCGTTTGTGACAACTGTCAGCACAACACCATGGGCCACCAGTGCGAGCAGTGCAAGCCGTTCTTCTACCAGCATCCAGAAAGGGACATCCGCAACCCCAACATCTGCGATCGTATGTACCCCCTCTCATTTCCTCTGCCTTTCATTACCTCTACACATTTTCCCTTCCATTTCCTTCAGACGGCCGCTTCTCCTCTACCTGTTTAGTCCAGTTTGTGACGCAAGTCTGCTCCAGTTGTTCTTTTGTTCATCTCAGATTAGAGTGGTGGAAACACTTGGGCTTTGAAGTGGTCTGTCACCCCACAGCTAAGCCCACCCTCCCTCAAAACAAACGTGTATAAGGTTTCACACTTGCCTTTTGTTGTGGTGGCTGAGGTTTGTTCATTCCAGTCTTTTGACGCAGCAAAGCAGAAATGCAGTTTGTGAATTCCAATGCAAACTATGTAGTCAGTCCTAAACATTGTATTTACTTGTCTGTTTTGATACCTAAAGACAGCTTATGTACAAAGTATATTTAGACACTTAAAAACAACTTAAGCACTTAAAAATTAGTGATTTTCAGACATGCCCTTGATTTAATATTTTTTCTTTATGCAATGACATTCATACATTTTTAAATGTGACTCGAGTGTCAACATTTTTTGGGGCCTCTTTATCTTCTGATGTTTAGATCTTAATCTTCTGACATGCTTTTCTGTCAAGATCATATTATGTAATGCACAAGTTATTAGGTGGACAGTAAAATAGCGTAACAATTTGTACTGTTCTGTGTATTCGTTTTTCAGCTGTCTACTATTCCTCCTACTCGTTTTAAGTCTGCTGTGCCTGGATTTGTCTTTACAGCTTGTAACTGTGATCCATTGGGCTCTCTCAATGGAGGAATTTGTGATGCGCTGACAGATGTGTCTCTCGGGCTTATCGCGGGTCAGTGTCATTGTAAGCCCAATGTGGAGGGTGAGCGCTGCAACCAGTGCAAACAGGGTCACTATGGACTTAGCGACGATCCCCTGGGATGCCAGCGTAAGTCTAGATTCCTTTAACAACAAAGCAAGATTTTAAATGCTGTGGAGACTTAATCTGAATTTTTCAACAATTCATGTGAAAGTAGTTCTGAAGAATCTCTAATAAAATATTTTTATTTTTGTTTTATTCTTACTTAGCATGTACTTGCAACACTTTGGGGACTGTTCCGGGTGGCAGCCCATGTGATACAGATTCAGGAAACTGCTACTGTAAGCGTTTGGTCACTGGACGGAATTGTGACCAGTGCCTGGTGGGTGTTCTTCATTAATTAAATCATTTCTTCACACATTTATACTGTAAATTTGCAATTACTGCTTTTTACGGGATAACATTTTCATTTTATAGTGGTAACATGATGCTATAATGTCCTACAAAGGCTAAATGCAGTCACAACACGAACCCTAAAACTGACAACAATGGCTTAAAAAGGTTTTTGACTATCCTTCTAAATGTAGTGTACATATGTACATGGGTTGTAAATGACTTAGCATATCTGAGCCAAATCTGTCTGTCAAAGGACAGATCATAAGTCATGTTTCCATATGAGTTCATGATTTAATTTATCCATAAAATCTGAATATTGCAGAAACAGTTTGCAAATAAAGCACCGTTTCCATCCCATGTGATTAAGAGAACAAAATGTATATTCATTTATAGGGAAATTGCCACAAAATAGTGGCCGCAATGGCCACTGGCTCTTTTATTAAATGTAATGAATTACTTAGGGTTTAGAGCATGCAGACAAAACACGCTTATGAACTTCATGTTTGCTGGCGTTCAGGGGCAGATGCCTTATATCTGGGAGCAAAAGCATGTAGTAGTAAAGCTAATCACTTTGATGAAAAGATTTTTGTCCGGCATTGCAGAATAACCCGAGCAACATTTCAGATGCTATGCAATATATTCTCTGATTGAATTATATATTCACATGTCTTGATGAGGCAAAGTCACATGACTTTTCTGATGCACATCTATATTCCAATATAAATTCTATAGCAACATATTTGGAAAATGTATATTTGGTAAATTTCCATCATAGTTTATTTGCTTGCAAAATTATCCATCTCAAATGAGCTTCTATGTTTTTTATGCAACTTTTTGAGATTTTATTTGCATTTTAAGTATTTCCATCCAGCATTTCTTTAAGCAATATTCGAAAATTCACATAAAAATATGCTGATGGATACCAAATTATAGTTTAAGAGGCCGATTTCAGTCATAAATGAATTTAAATACAATGTAATTACTTAACTTAATAAACTGTTCTTTGAAGGACAGTATATATATTTAAAAATCATACAAATGTTTTTTATTCAATTGCTAAGTGTGATCTGGCACAAAAAATGTTGGGTTGATTTCTGGTCTTTTTTAGCTTTTTGCCAAAATATGATCTCATGACTTAAAGAACAGCTGTTTTTGCTTCTTGGGAGGTCTGTCATAAACATTGTGTTGTTCAAAGAGTGTTTTGACAAGTATCTCTCTCTCTCTCTCAGCCTCAGCACTGGGGTCTCAGTAATGACATGAATGGCTGCAGACCATGTGACTGTGATCATGGTGGTGCACTCAACAATAAGTGAGTAAAACGACTCATTTCTAAGTTCAGATTTCTGCCTGATTCACTCAATCAACTACAGTTTTCATCATCACTATTAACCTTACAATTACAAAAAACAAATTATTTGATCAAACCCTTAACCTATAGTACATTTTGGCAAGTAACTTGTTCTGTACATTTGTGAACATTTGTACTTTTCAATGCGATCTGACTTAAACTGGAATATTCTGGTTCAATACAAGTTAAGCTAAAATTTAAGCTACTTTACAACTCAAATAATAGTTTTAACAGAATAATTAATGTAAGTGCTTTAATAAAATTATAAGCTTCACATTTCTGCCTTTAAACCCTCTAAAAATTGGCCCCATTCAGTTACATTGTAAGTGCCTCACTGTAACCACTCATAACACTTTAGCAACCACCTTGCAATGCCCTAGCAACCCCATAGCGATGTAATAAAAAACCACTGAGCAGACTTAAGAAACCAAATAGCAATGCCCCTGCAACCACCCATAGCATCATGTTTGCAACTTTTTGCAGGGGCAAGCACCACCCACACTTTCTTCAGAAAATATCGAGATTTCCCTAATACTGCACTTTCCTCTAGGTGTCATTAATGTGGTAACAAGAAACATCTGTTTCATTATTTCAATGCTTCTTACCAGCATTATTTCAACAAGCTATGATACAACTTTTTCTCCACCTATTAAAAAACAGCTGGTAAGAAGCCTCAGAAAACAATGAAAGGATGTTTCTTAATCCTAGAATAAGTGTTTGCCTAGACAAGCTATATCGTCCAAAAAGAACCCTATTCACATGCTTTAAAAGGCAGCCTTTAACTACAGTCAAACAAACTTTTGGGTGCCATTTCTCACAAGATTTGGATGTGTCAGCTTTGAGTATTGCCTCATGAGCTATTTTCTCCCAGATCTTTCAGAAGAACACTCTAAATCTCATGATTGTTCTCCTCCCAGTTGTTCTCCTGAAACTGGCCAGTGTGAGTGTCGTGAGCACATGTTTGGCAGACGCTGCGACCAGGTAGAGTCTGGTTTTTACTTCATTGCTCTGGACCACTACACTTATGAAGCAGAAGATGCCAAGTTTGGGCCTGTAAGTCTCCTTAGAGTTTTTGTCAGTGTTTTCATTTGTTCTGAGTCCTCAAGCATTAGAATAGTTGATCCAAACACTTCTCTCTTTGTCTCTGTAGGGTGTGACGGTTGTCCCGAGAACCCACCCTCAGGACAGATCTCCTACTTGGACTGGTATTGGTTTTGTGAACGTTCCTGAAGGTGCTTACCTTGAATTCAGCATCGACAACATCCCCTACTCGATGGATTATGACATAATCATTCGCTACGAACCTCAGGTGACTTTTTCCACTTTTGTGTTATATTAACTCAATTTTATAGCCTTTATAAAGACTTTTGTAATGTCTACCTGAAACAGGAATGGGTCATGATGTTTTTTACGTTTTGTTATTTTTAGGGGTGGTGCAGAAATTAGTGTGCTGTGCTTTTACATGTTAAAACCCACTCTGAAAAGTCTCATCTTTAAATTCATCCCCTATAAAGCATTGCCGCTATAACCATACACGTTCCAGATGGAGGTCCTTGCCGTTGCGTCACATCGCTCAGTTTTTTTGATATTCTACCATGAGTGTTGCTCTTAAAAGACAGCTTGTCAAGTTCAATTTAGCCCAAGTCTTGAGACACTGTTTGTCTAGCTGTTTTTAAATGCAATAATGTGTATTTTGTAAATGTCCTCTTAAGAAACATGTCCAAATGGGGTCAAGTGAATCCAAAACCAGCCTAATTACACAGGGCTTTCTCTAGACTTTCAGACAACCCACCGAGTGGTTGATTTTGATCATATGTAGTTTTGCACTTCCCTAAACTAAAGGCAACTAACAAAAGCCAACTGTATTGAATTGTGCTAAGATTAACCATACCTTTACATGACATCATTATATTACATCATCTGTAGATCTTTTGTAATGTTTGTGTGTAGTTGCCAGAACAGTGGGAGGAAGTGTTGATGACTGTCATCAGACCTCATGTCATTACCGCTGACAGCCGCTGTGCCAACACAATGCCTGATGATGACAACCAGATGGTGTCTTTGCATCCTGGATCCAGGTACAGACTTTCATTCTCAAAACTGACATTATAGCTCTGTTCCAAAACCTGGTGCGCTGACTGCCTAGGCAGCACTTAAGGCATAATAGGCACATTCCAGATGCAAAGGCTATTTCAAAAGATTGTACTAAGAACTATCTTAAAAGGATAGTTCACCAAAAAAATGAAAATTCCCTCATCATTTTCTCACCCCATGCCATTCCAGAAGTGTATGACTTTCTTTCTTCTGCAGAACACTAATTAGGATTTTTAGAAGAATATTTAAGCATTTTAGGTCCATATAATGCAAGTAAATAGGTGCAAGTGAACGACTCCAGTGTTTTAATCCGTAGAAGTGATATGATAGGTGTTTGAGAAACAGATCAATATTTAAGCCCTTTTCTGCTAGAAATTCTTCTCACTGCCCAAGAAGAAAAGAATGTGAAAGTTAAAGTGAAGATTGACTGTGCAGGGAGGAGAATTTATAGTAAAGAAATGACATAAATATTCATCTGTTTCTTTCCCACACCTATCATATCACTTCTGAAGACATTGAGTCGTATGGATTACTTTTATGCTGATTTGTGTGATTTTTGGAGCTTCGACATTTTGGCACCCATTGACTTTCATTATATGGACCAAAAGAGCTGAGAAATTATTCATTTAAAAATCTTCATTTAAGGTCAGCAGATGAAAGAAAGTCATGCACATCTGGGATGACATGAGGGAGAGAAAATGATGAGAGAATTAACATTTTTGGGTTAAATATTCCTTTAAAATACCACATTTTAACCAATTTCTAAGGAATCTCAAGTATCCTCAGAAAAGAGAATCCCAAAAAGAGTCAATAGAAATATATTTTATTTGATTAAAAAACAGAAAACATTGCTAAAATAGTAATGTTTTTTTATTTAAATAAAAATGGCTTATTTAACCCATAATTATGTAAGCTATTTTTTTATTATGATTAGAGTATTATGTTGTTAGCTTTGCAACATGCTAATGTCAGACTTTATTGTAATCAATTGAGAGTCGAGTTTCTAGCATGCTTTAAGTGAGTAGCACAAACTTGCTGCAAATTCACCACTCAATATTTTCACATGCAATTGAGCTTTGCGGAAAACTCTTGTGATGGTAGTGGTTTGGTGCACCACTACCAGTGAAGAGCTGAAAACTTCCATCAAACATTTGCGGTGACTAGCAAATTTGCATGCGAAAATAATGAGTGGTGAATTTGCGGCAAGTTTGACCGAACTCTACATTTTTTGAAAGGTTTATGAGGTTCCATTTCGGTTGGGATTCTGCCTTAGAAGGCAGCTGGGCAACTTACAAAGTTTTGATGATTTCAAGCAGGTCTAAATCATGCTATAGTTTAATCTAACTGGATTCTCTTGGTTTTGGCCATCAGGTATGTGGTGCTGCCCAGGCCTGTGTGCTTTGAGGAGGGGTTGAACTATACTGTGCGTTTGAGTATGTCTCTGTACTCACCACTGAGTGATGTCCAGTCACCATACACACTCATCGACTCGGTATGCTCTCTCTTTCAACCTATCAAATTAATGCATTCAACTGCATTTGAATCCTCAAGTTCTAAATGGTCGATTTTGATCTTTGCCCAGATTGTGCTAATGCCACACTGCAAAAACCTGGATATTTTCACTGGCTCCGGATCAGAGGGTGGAGACTTGGTGTCTAACAGTGCCTGGGAAAACTTCCAGCGGTACCGCTGTTTGGAGAACAGCCAAGCGGTGGTGAAAACCCCCATGACTGATATCTGCAGAGACTACATTTTTAGTGTATCAACTCTTCTGCACCAGGGAGTAAAAGGTACATTTCTTTATGCAAAAACACAAAACATTCTGGGTGTCCAAAATAGGGGTGTCCATAAATTAGAATAATGAATCATAAAAACATATAGAAATGTGTGAATAGAAATGAAGGGAATCTTAAAGTTTGATTTTGTTGAAATTTGCCTTTAAATATTTTTTTCTTTCAAAATGCGTTGCATCTGTTGTAATGCATTCAATTCTTATTTTAAGAAAGCAAAATGTGTCTGCCTTTGCATTATTTGTGTATTGTGCACATACATGATATTTCAGATTTATTTAACTTCAATGATAATGAAATGTTACCATATAACACCGTAAATGACTGTACAAAGTCACATTTGGATTTCATTTATAAATACATTTGTAGTTAAGAAGGTCTATCACTATTTGTCACATATTTAATGAATTAAATCAATTTAATTTAACACAAATTAAATGTACAGTATAAATAAAACATATTTAACTTATTGAATTAATGCATTAACTTTGGCAGCCCTGGTTCTAAAATATAATAATAATAATTAGAAGAATATCAATAATTTATTTGATTAATTAAATTGTTATTATTATTATTATTAATAATAAACAATCTAATTAATTTATCACTTAATTGTAATTAATTGATCAAATAAAACATATTAAATTAATTTCATTAATGCATCCGATATAACCCTGGTGCCAATTTTTCCATCAATTGTCAAGTCTCCTTTCTGATCTTTTCACTGTTGTCAGCCCACTTTGATTATAGAGCACACACATATATTCACCATGTCATCACTGTGTGACATTGGCTCCATTTTCTAACCACATAAACATTCCCCTTCCCCTTTATGACAGGCGTGCCAATCTTCATTCTGTCATCATTCATTCAGCTTTCATTCACCTCTGTCTGCAGAAGTGCTTTCCTGTCTCATGTTAGAGCTTGAAACGGGGCCTCAGGTCTAATTACACTGCCTTACATGCTTCCTGGCACATTTCATCGGCTGTCAAGTCAGGAAAAGCAAAACACATAGCTGGAGGCATAAAACAAGGCGCAAACTTTAATATTACTGTGGAAATGTTCATGATAAAATCAATAACAAGAAGATACAAAACACTTCTACAAAAAGTCATCTTCATTTAACGTTGTCCTTTTTAAGCACTGTTGAGGAAGTTACTTTAAACTGTAGTTTGCCAGACTACTAATATTTTAAAGTAGTTAAACTACAAGTCCAGCTACATTTAGTTAGCTACACTACAAGCATATACTACTAGCTATTTATGAGGACAATGTCTTTATATCACTATCAGATCATATAGGCTCATTTAATCAGTGCAGTTTATTATATTTGGCACAAAATCAAAAAAGGTACTTAATAAATCTTAATTAATGTGAAAGTTTAAACTTGAACAGGTAAATTTACACTAAACACAATTGTGGCAGGGCCGAGGGCGGGGCCGGGTCGTGATCCTACACACCGGTCCTGTCCTCCGCCCTGCCACAACAATGAATTAAACTAGAAACACCTTATATTATAACTTTTATAATGATCACACAGAATAGCAATATACAGTATAACGCAATATAGCAATCAATAGTAGCATTTAATTAAATATGTCGTCATGAAAAGAATACCTAAAATGCAAGAGAATCAGTGAATCATGTTTCTGAATGTTACTTGAGAGAGAGAGAGAGAGTACACTCTAGATAAATGTGTTTGATTATTGACTCACTAGGCTGTACAAATATTTGTGCAATACGTAGTGATTGATTGATTTGTTGTGCTACATTGCTAATTTTTGGATTGTTACTGGAAACGATACTTGAAAATAGCTAAACTAATGTCATGCTACTGAAATTTTTTTGTTCAATATATAGTGAATTTTGTAGTGTTGCTGCTTTCAATTTGTTACTCCCCAAAACTTTTATAGGAAATTATTCTTTCAGGCCATGAACCAGTGACTTTTCAAAATTTCACTTGGATTTTTTAGGTCTTTCAAAGTGATATGACTTGCCAAGTCACTAGGCAAGACAAAGCAGTTGTGCGTGATTATGGCTTCAATGTCAAGCCACTGAGGTGTTGAATTAAATTTCAGTGATTTAGCTCAATATGAATAATGAGGTGTGCACAACCACAAGAAGGGCCAGGGCTGCTCTGGGTTTGAGCCCTTGTTAAACTGCACTAGCTATGTGGCCGGGTCTAAGCATTATTAAGCCTAGATGAAATGCATGAAATGAAAATCATTATTTAAAAAAAAGAAAAACCCAGATTAAAAAAAGTAAAAGCTGTAGAGAATTTGTACCATTCCCTGAAGCTAGACATTGAAAATATGGTTGTTTGCTTTGTAGGTTATGCTGTTCAAATACTCCACTACCAACTATATATAAAAGAGAAATCTTGGCTGATATTTTTGCTAGGGTTCTTTTTTTATTTTTCTTATTTCTTTGGACAATTACTGATGCAATGATCCAAATAATGTATGCATGTATGTATGTATGTATATATATATATATATATATATATATATATATATATATATATATATACACTGGTGGCCAAAAGTTTGGAATAATGTACAGATTTCGCTGTTTCGGTAGGAAATTGATACTTTAATTCACGTGGCATTTAACTTATCACAAAGTATAGCCAGGACATTATTGATGTAAAAAACAGCACCACCACTATTTGAAAAATGTAATTTCCAGCAGCCTTCATCCTTGGGTAATCATGCTAAATTGCTAATTTGGTACTACAAAATCACTTGCCATTATATCAAACACAGTTGAAAGCTGTTTGATTCATTACATTAAGCTTAACATTGTCTTTGTGTTTGTTTTTGAGTTGTCACAGTATATAATAGACTGGCATGTCTTAAGGTCAATATTAGGTAACTAGAATGTCAAGGATCTGCAAAGCTGTAATTGCTGCATGTGGAGGATTTAAGTAGTTTAAAAAGTTCTGAAATTTTCTTTCAAATTGTAACAGTAATTTTTCACGTTATTAATGACCTGACTTCATTGTGTTCAGTTGAATGCTACCTTGGTGAATAAAAGTAACAATTTCTTTCCATAAGAGCAAATTCTGTACTTTATTCCAAACTTTTGGCCACCAGTGTATATCTATATATATGCAGGCCATTTCTTTTTTATTTATAGTTCTCTTTGTTTATCACAATAGCGTGTCAGTGTGACCCTCAGGGGTCTCTCAGCACTGTTTGTGACCCGAGCGGTGGCCAGTGCCAGTGTCGTCCCAATGTGGTTGGCAGGAACTGTGACAAATGCGCCCCAGCTACCTTCCTCTTTGGACCGCAAGGCTGCAGACGTGAGTTCATCTGACCAATTTCTACCATATGCATCATATTTGTAACTTGCTTTTTTAGGAATTTCTTTCAAATGGAGTCCTGCAGTATTCCCAGTCTATATTGGTTGAGTTCAGTAGTTAAAATGTCCTTTCACTAGTGTACAACTTCAAATCTGAAAAAGTTGGGATAGTATGAAAAATGCTAATTAACACAAAAAGGAGTAATTTGTAAATGATATTCACACTTTGCTATATTGAAAGCACCACAACTACACATAATATGATGTTTTACCCTGTGAATTTCATTGTTTTTTCAAATCAGATGATTGCAACAAGTGTTTACCACTGTGAAACATCACCATTTCTTTAATAACACTTATTAAGCATTTGGGCACTGAAGACACAAGTGGAATTTTCCCCCAATAATCCATTATGTAGGTTTTTAGCTGCACAGTTGTACGAGGTCTTCATTTCCATATGTTGTGCTTCATAATGTGCCACACATTTTCATTTGGAGACAGGTCAGGACTGCAGGCAGGCCAGTCTAACACCCGTACCGCCGCTTCCTACACGCATACTATGCAGTCTGCGTAGGGCACCAACTCCCTAGGGGGGCACCATCTTACCCTAGGATGGCACCAGAAAGTCCACCGGCTGCCCTTACTTACACGTTATAAGTTATTCAAGGACCCGAAAGCAGTTGCGGAACACAGACGACCCCCGGAAATGTGTGTAGGGCATTTGGCCAGCGGCAGACCTGCTAGCACCCACACTCTCTGCACTTGTAATCCAGGCAGTATGAGGTTGGAAGTTGTCCTGCTGGAAAATGCAGGGATGTCCCTAGAAAAGACAGTGCCGGATGGCAGAATATGTTGCTCCAAAAGTTTTACGTATCTGTCTGCATTCAGACACTGAAATATTCTGTGGGCACTGACATCCCCAAGGCCCATACAGACACTGGCTTTTGGACCTGATGCTAATAACAGCTTGGATGGCCCTTTTCCTCTTTGGCCCGGATAACACTACAGCTTTGTTTTTCAAAAACTTTTCAGACCAAAAAAGTTCCACTGTTCTACTTTCCATCTAAGATGAGGCTGATACCAGAGAAGTCAACAGTGCTTCTAGACAATGTTGATGTATGGCTTCTGCTATGCACAGTAAAGTCTTAACTTGCATCTGTGGATGCAGCGGCAAATGGTGTTGACTAATAAAGGTTTACTAAAGTTATCCCAAGCCCATGTTCATGATATCCATTACAGATGAATGACTTTTTTTTAAGTGACGTCTGAGGGAACAGAGATCATCACACACATTCAGAAATGGTTTTTGTCTTGCCCTTTACGCACCAAGAATTGACCAGATTCCTTGAATCTTTTAAATATCCTATTTGTCTTTGGGGATCATTGTTCTCAAAGTGCTGGAGCATCTGTTGGCAAATTGACAAGTCTCGAATGATCCTTGGGCTTGAAGGCCTAGGCTCCTTACATAGTATACGGTACTATGACACAGTTGCCTCACCTGTTGAACGTCTCCTGTTTCACATCACCTTGTTATTTCAACTCGTCAACTTATTATTAGTGTTATATTGCCCCGTCTCAACTTTTTAGGAGCGTGATTTGAAATTACTGTACATTTTCAAAAAAACTATGAAATTCACAAAGTAAAACATCATATAATGTTTAGGTGTAGTGCTTTCAATGTAGCAACTCCTTTTTTGAAATTGGGGTTGTAATTCTAGTCTGTCTGTTGTTGGTTAGACTGTGACTGCAGTCCTGAGGGCTCTATCCAATCTTTCTGTCATGAGTCCACTGGTCAATGTGAGTGTATTCCTGGATCGTACGGACGGCAGTGCGATCGCTGTCTGCCAGGACACTGGGGATTCCCGAACTGTCACCCCTGCACTTGCAATGGCCACGCTGAGCAGTGTGACCTGCGCACGGGTCAGTGCCTGTCCTGTAGGGACCACACCACTGGACACAACTGCGAGAGGTCAGTGACTAATGTGTTTGTTTAGAGTGTTTTGTTTCTCATGAACTGCTTGACATTAAATCATAAAATCACTTCCACAGGTGTTTGAGTGGTTACTATGGTGACCCAGTCCTGGGCTCTGGAGACCACTGCCGCCCCTGCATGTGTCCTGACGGTCCTGGCAGTGGCCGACAGTTCTCCAGTGCTTGCTATAAGAGTTTCGACTCTAATCAGTTGTTCTGCGTCTGTAACCAAGGATATAAAGGTAACCAACCGGCACTTTGATTGATTTATAAGGGCATCTGTCAACATAAAAGATGCTGTAAAATTGCTTTAATCATAACAATTACTAAAACTTGCTTTGGTCATATAGATTATATAGAAGAATATGGCAATATTTTGCTCTACGATATACAATTACATGTGGCTAGGGCTGCAATTTTAAAAGATGATGTTAGCTGTTTTGTCAAGAAATGTTTAGACATGCATCAGAGGTCAATTGTATTTAATACATGGCCCTCTTTGTGTTGCCGTAGGTGCCAGGTGTCAAGAGTGTGCCCCCGGTTACTATGGAAACCCGCACGAGGTGGGCGGAGAATGCAGGCCCTGTCAGTGCAATAACAACATTGACATGATGGACCCGGTGTCCTGTGATGCCCGCACGGGTGCCTGTCTAAAATGCCTGTACCATACAGATGGAGAGGGTTGCAACCATTGCAAGCTTGGCTATTATGGCAATGCGCTGACCCAGAGTTGTAGAAGTAAGTGCTAGAGATTTTATGAATCGGCATCTGGGTTTAAAAGTAAAATTCCCCCTCCAAATATTATCCAAATACTGTATATTTCATATGTATTGTATTTATGACTTTTAAACACCATTTTCTTTTTATACAAACCATGCATGCACCAATGTAGAAATTGTGACAGACAGATAGACAGATAGATAGACAGACAGATAGATAGACAGATAGATAGACAGACAGATAGATAGATAGATAGATAGATAGATAGATAGATAGATAGATAGATAGATAGATAGATAGATCACATTCACATTTCTATTATAATGGATGCTTTTTACAGTGTGTTTCAAATGATTTGTCCTTATTCTCAGAGTGTGTGTGTAATCATATGGGCACTGCTGAGGAATCTTGCTCCTCTCTGGGTAACTGCAACTGTGACTTAAACAGTGGGCAGTGCCAGTGTTTGCCCAACGTGGTGGGCCAGCACTGCGACCTGTGCACTCCTGACACCTGGAATATGGCCAGCGGGAAAGGCTGTGAGGTCTGTGACTGTGACCCCAACCATTCCTCCAGCTCCTCCTGTAATGAGGTTAGACCAGATTCACAGCTGTCTTTATGTAAATTGTGTGTACGTGCATGATTGATTCATCAGTGTTTTTTTTCCTCTGTAGATTACTGGCCAGTGCTCTTGTAAAGCTGGATTTGGTGGCAGAACCTGCAGAGAGTGTAGAGAACTGTTCTGGGGCAACCCTGAGGTCAAATGCAATGGTGAGATGAGAAAAATATCACAGCAATGCTACCTGGCAAAATTCAGTAACTATGCCAACATTAAAACTATGAAAAATGGCTGCAGACTTACTTGGCTTTAGTGCGTATTTTGTTGTGTTTACAATTTTCAAACTCTGTTTGTGGCTTCTCTGTGGATTATATTCTAAGAGACTGGATTTCAATCATTTGACCAAAATATGACATTACTGCATTTTGCCTTAATAAATTACCCAGTTAATTATAGTAACCCTTGATGGAATGTTCTGGATTCAATACAAGTTAAGCTCAATCGACTGCATTTGTGGCATAATGTTGATTACCATAAATTATTTTGACCTGTCTCTTGTTTATTTAAATAAGCAAAAATCACAGTTACAGTACAGCACTTACAATAGAATGAGGCCTGTCCAAAAACATGTGGTTTCAAAAGTAAAGCCGCTAGACCTAAACATTATACATGTTAATATGATTTTAGTGTGATAAAATCGCATACTAACCATATCTATAAATACCAATATTACAACTTCATTGTCATGATGACATTAGGCTGGTATACCTATAATCTGATAAATGCTGTAACACTTGTAAATCCTTGATTTTATCGCAATAAAATCATGTTAACACATATAATGTTTACACCTAGTGGTAATACTTTTGAAGCAGCATCTTCTGTATATTCAAATTTCTGGACAGTCTTACTATAAACAATATTTTTGTTTTTAAATAAACAATGGATGAGTTGAAATTCATTTTTGTGAATTAACATAATGCCACAAATCCTGTCGATTGAGCTTAACTTGTATCGATTCCGGAAGATAACTTTGAAGATAACATGAAATGGCATTTGTAATGAGTTTAATTTCTGTAATGTGACGTATTTCCAAGTGAAAATTATTTGACTTGATTATTATCCATCAGGATTTGATCAGATTGTGAAAAGTTAGGCTATGATATTATTGGCAGATATGATTTTATCCCCGCCCACATGGTCTTGGTTACACCAGCAGCAAAGAAAAGTTGTTTCAGAGGCGATTTGGAAAACAACCCTTTTGTTTTCTTTAGAGTAACATGCACTGATTTAGCAGAGCAATACCAGGGACATTATTAGGAAAGTAAATAGGGTCAATTATGATTGCATTCTATCTTTAAGTGTTGCCACTTCTGGACATTAAAAAAAATATGAAGAGTGCAACTGAACACCCATTTTGCTGACATTTCAAACATGAAAATTGTGAGCTTTGCCAATACTTTAACCTCAAAGACTGTTGGCAAAACAGTTTTGTAGGAATGTGTAGGAGGTTGTAGCTTCTGCAGAATGGAAAAGCCTTTGGCTCACTCTTTGATTTGCCCCAGATATGTGTGACCATGACAGACTGCCACAATGTACCTTTGTTTTCATGAGCTTTCCCCTCATGAGTCCATTAGAGTCTGATACAGTATCCCTCCAGTTTTGTCCCCTCTCAGACTGTATATGCTGCTATGCAGACTATATCTTTGGAAATCTATTTGAACTGAAGTTCCATGAGCACTTGATAACACATTTTCTGGAGACTTGAGGATCAACATTTTATTTCAACTTCTCTACAATCTCAGCCAAATAATAGCTCATGATCAAGGGCGATACATTTGGAATAGTGGCCTACCATCAGCATTTCCAACACTTTAGAAGTTATAAGTTCTGTCCTATTCATATCAGAGGAAAAGTCCTGTGGCAGAGCAGGTTTTGGGCTCTCTGTGAGGTGAAAAAGCTGTATGCTGAGAGAAATGTCTTCCCTCCACCCTTTCATTTGTTTGAAGAGCCCTGACAGAGCAGGAAGCCCCCCGTGTTCCTCTAAGATCCAGTTACCCTCTATAACCCTCTCTGTTGACTCACCCTCAATATGCTTTTCCCTCTTCAAACACAGGGATGAACATTTGTTCTGCTTGAGGTGTTTAACTGCCCTTTGTGGTTTCCTGTTAAACAATACTTTGATTGATAAAGAGTAATCTTATGAAACCATAGGCTTTACTTTTAGTTGAACCACATCTCGTTAACTGGAAGAATTTGTAGTTTAGCTTGTAGATTTTGCTAAGAGGTATTCGTATTATGTTTGGCAAGTGATTTGCTCTTTGAGCCATTATTAGACTTTAATTTTAAAGTTTAAAAGTTTGACTAGTGGTTGACCAATGTAGGTTTTCTAATGGCTTATTCAGAGATCGATACCTAGAGAGCAGAGTTGGATGATATAATGGCAATAAATACATTTTAGCTGTAGTGAATAATCTACAGAGAATTGCTGAATTTAAATTAAGACTTATTATTCACTTTTTTATTTAATGTTTTCTCAAAAATATCTAAAAATATTTGAAAACAGAAAATGTGCACTAACCATTTCTGTCAATCAGGCATAGTTATTGATGTCAATAATTTCAAAATGGTCAAATGTCGGCTTTAGAAGCCTGGCCGATGTATCAGTCTATCACTAGTTTAGACATCATTATATTGTCTTGAAAAATAATCTTTTCCATTTTAAGATTTTTCAAAATCCCTAAACCATGACCAAAATCCTCCTACAGGTGCAAAAATACAGAACTTCAGACGTTATCTGATCGGTATTAAGGTTTTCACACAGCAAACAATAAAAAATCCCATAGACTACACAAATTAATTAATAATGGAGTTTGTAAATGGATTAGTGTGGACATGGCCTTATCCGTTTAAGTTTATACCTCTGTTTTCAGTTTCATAACATCATTGTTTTCCACAGTATGCAGTATTCAAAAGTGTCCGTTTTCGGTGGAGAAAAGTACTGTCTAGTGATGATGAGAGGTGTAAACGTGGCAAAATCAATGTGTTTTCAAATGCAAATGTATTAGTGTGGTCGAGATTCAGACTTGTAAAAACTCTTCATGTCTTTGTAGAACTCATAATTGCATTTTACAAACTCTGAATTCTATGAAATCTCTGAATTGACAGTTCTAACGTAATGTAAAAAGAATCAATGTGGCAGCGGCCTAAATGGTTAAAACTAGTTAAACATTTCTGTTCATATGCCATTTTCTTATAACCAGTGTTACCTTAAGTGCTTTCTTAATTCATGAACATTTTGCAGGAATATAAAGAGGTGAATTAATGATTTTATGAAGTAATTAAATCAACAACAAAGCCACATAAGGATCCGTTTTGGTGTTTTTAGTGTTGCCAGCAGTGCTGGGTGGATTAATTGTGAAATGTAATCAAGTACTTATTACGAATTACATGACAAATAATGCAATCAGTAACTTAATCTCGTAGATTACATTTTTGGGGTAATCTTATCCAATTACTTTTGGATTACGTTCAACCTAATTCTATTTTATTTTATGCCACTTGCGTTTGAGTTGGAAAATCATTTTAATGTAAAAGTACAAAGAGGAAGAAAATATATTCCATTCTTTATTACTAACAAAAAGAGCCTCACAAAAAGAGCACATGACATTTTTAAAAAGGGCATTAAACATTACATGAAGTAAATAAACATTAAATCTAACAGCAATGACAGTGCATGGCCAAAGTTTATAATTCAAAACACTGAGACATTGAGTTCATTCTAAGTGCATAAAACAATTACGTACATTAATAATCATAAAATCAATAGCAACTAGGTCAAAGCTTTAAAACACTGAAATACTTTTAACCCTTACTGCTTACTGATAGTCCATCACCAATTCCAAAGCTTAGGTGCAAGATATTATCTTTTGAACAGCTAGAATATTTGAAAACAGCAGAGTTCCAATTTGTAATCCAATTACAAATTATTGATATTTGTAATCTGATAAATAATCTGATTGGCTGCCAATCGCAGGGTTGGTGGTTCGATTCCTGGCCCACACGCCTCCACATGTCCTTGGGCAAGACACTGAACCCCAAGTTGCTCCCAATGGAAATCTAGCGCCTTGCATGGCAGCTAAATAAGCCATGCCACCATTTGTGTGTGTGTGTGTGTGTGTGTTTGTGTGTGTTATTTGGAAAAAAAAAAAGTGCTATATGAGTGCAGACATTTGACCATTACGTGTAATTCATTACAAATCATTTCACAATTGGAGAATTTGAACAGCTCTGCGTAGAATATTAATCTACCATTTGTCATCTCTTAATTACAGTCACTTCCAACAGGAAGTGAATGCATCAAAACATTGATGGAATGTTCAAATTTGCCAAGACTATTTAAACTCCAACTGGCAAAAAATTGGAATGTAAACAAACACACTCCAGTTAGAATATCTAAACATTATTAAAACAAGTTAAATGTACCCAAAAAGATTTTTCGAAGTGAAAATACTTTTTGAGAAGTAAGCTTTACCTGCATTTTATCATGTACCATTAGCTTAAACATCGAAAAATTTTAAGTTTGTTTTTCTGGCTTTTTGCTGCTACACAGTACTCTAAAGTTATATCTCAAACCCTGAAAGCCCATATGACTGGAATATTAACCAGATATAGTTGTGTTTTAACACAGGCCAAGAAGTTTCCTCCGCTGCATTTTTACAATCACCTCACTGCAGAACCATATCAAAGCATATTTGTGAATATAAGGCCACTTACAGTTAAATCAAAGTAACTGCTTTAATACGGAGACTTGGGGTAGGCTTTTTCGACTTGGACCAGTAAACACCCTTACAAACAAATCTAGAGCCACTTATTAATTTTCACCCCAAAACACCCTAGCAACCATATAGCAATGCTCTAAAAAGCACTTATACTTTAGAATACCTTTACCTCAGTAAATATCTAAATCTATTTTGTTTCAAGTTGTTTAAATGTCTAGAAACCCACTGGGCAACTGCCCTCATGACTTACTGTTTAAACAAATCTGGCAAATATATCACTAACCTGTTTTCAGCAGAATATGTATGCTTTTAAACAATAGTTTAGTGAGCTTGTTAACACTGTTATGAATGTTAAACACCAGTAAGATGGACTTTCACAAGACCCTTTATTTCTTTTTTTATTTTACAGTTTCAAATAGCTCTTGAGTGGTTTATGGATTTGGTTCCTTTTCTTTGCTAGTGTCTGTGTGTTAAACATTGACATCCCTACATCTTAAAAGAGCATTTTTGTTTTCTTTACAGCTTTTTTTAAAAGGCCATTTCATTTGTCCTACTTTTAAACACTAAAATGAATATGTGCTCCTTGGATAGTGAAAGTACATTTTGGAACAATTGTGTGTTTTTTTTTTTTTTTTTTTGTAGATATCTACCAATTCCTCATCTACATCACAAAAGCTTGTATGCCTGTTGCTGTCTCCAGGGGTCATATTCATGTCATTGTCCCAACAAGAAACACCCCCGGTGCCGTCCTAGGCCCCCCATATAATAGCAGGGATTAACTTCCGAGATAATTCCCTATCTCAGCCACCTTGTGTGCATTAGAGCACTTAGGTAAAGGAGCCTTTTTCCTGAGGAATGTGTGTGTGTGTATAAGCACTAAAGCTTGGAATGCGTTTCAAGTAAATCAACTGTCTCAGACAGGGGCCCCATTCGTGTAGTGTGTGTGTGTGTACCATTACATATATTGTCCTGAATTTCCTCTCAGGGATAAAAAAAAGTGTCTTTCTATATGGCTACCTACAGTATATACTCTACTGAGCAAAATCTAGTTAGCTGCCTACCTATATAGCATTTTAAGACATTATTATAATGCTCCCAATATGAAGACTGTTCCGAAAGGTATAGGGAGCATACATTTAATTCCATTTTTGGCCAAATTCTAAAGAGTGTATTCACTTTGACAAATTTAATCCAAGATAGTGGACATACAAGAGAAATGTTGATCCTAAATATACATAATCATTAAATACTGAAAAGTACTGTTAAAAAAACATTAACATGGACTATTTAACCCAATAGTTGTGTGTGCTGCATATTTTCATCGTTAGCTTAGCAACATGCTAAAACAACTCCACTGGAATCACTAAATAGTTGTCACTTGAAGAGTGCTTTTTGTGTGTGACACACTGAGTTGCTGTCTTGTAGAGTGTTTCAAATGAATCACTTTTAAGGACTGGTTAGGATGCTGCCTTATAAAGCAACTGCCTATGTGAAATCGAAAAGAGTAGGTTGACTTTAGGTAAAATCGGTCTGTGCTTAACGAAATTCGAAAAACTGGCCAAAGCGGTAAGTGCTGTTGAGTAGATGGGCATGTGTGAGCTCCATTTTTTGTGTGAAATTTCCACAGAGGCACTCCAAAAGCTATTTGTTTTCAGCTGCACAGGCTGTAATACAGTGAAGAGGAATGCATATTTTATAAACTGTACCCCCCAATCCAAACCCCAAACCTAACCATCAGTGGAGAAACATTTTTATGTTAGAGGGGAATATTCATAGTGCAGGAACTGACAAATAATCACAGTGATCTGTTGTCTTTCAGTTCAGTTCTTTCACCGTTTCAGATTGTAGTTCAATTGATAAGTCTTGTTTTAAAGGAATATTCCAGGTTCAATACAAGTTAAACTCAATCTACAGCATTTGTGGCATAATTAATTTATAAAAATTATTTTGTCCCATCTGTCCTTTTCTTTAAAAAAAGCAAAAATCTGGGTTACAGTGAGGCACTTACAATGGAGGTGAATGGGTGCCATTGTTCAGAGGGTTTAAAGGCAGAAATGTGAAGCTTGTAATTTTTATTAAAGCACTTGCATTAATTCTTCTGTTAAAACTTATGTGTTCTTTAGCTGTAAAGTTGTTTAAATTGTAATTTTTACAGTCATTTTAGGGTTTTAGGGTTTGTTGACATTATATCACAATGGCAAAGAAGTTATAAAATTGGTTTTAACTTTACACAGAAAAGGTTAGTAAGTGATTTTATCACACTGAAATTATGTTTACAAACATATTGTGTATGTCTTGTGGCTATATTTCTGAAAAAGTTAGTATTTTAACATTCAAAAATTGGCCCCCATTCACTTCCATTGTTAATGCCTCAGATTTTTGCTTTTTTTATATACAAAAGGAGGGGCAAGTCAAACAAATTTTCCATTAATAAATATAAGGTCACTAATGTTGTCGATTGAGCTTAAATATTTCTTTAAGCAAGGCTCAACAACAGAAATTTGACTAACCGTGCGTTCACACCAGAGGCGGCGAGAGCGTCAAATCGACCGGAAGTCATTCATTTTCTATGACAGCCAGCGTCTCTCGGCGGCGAGAAGCGGCGCGGCGAGTCTTTGGCGGTGGGCGTCAGAGGAAAGTTCAAGTGCAGCCAACATTATGGTAATGAGCTTTGACGCGGTTCGGCGGCAACCTATTGGAATATAGAAGTGCTCCGCTCTAGCGAAGTCAAGAGAACACAACAGTGTAAAATTTGGTTCCCACCAAACATTAGTTCCGAAGATAAAATGGAAGAGAAACTGATTATTGCCGTGGCGGGTTTTCCCGTATTATTTGATCTGTCCCTGTTTGCTTACAGGGATATAAATAAAATTAAAAACGATGCGTGGACAAAGGTGTCTGAAATTGTTGGTGTGCCTGGTGAGTTGATGAAGTGGATATTATGGTTTATATAATATTGTATAATAATATATTAAAATATTTCATGAGGATATACGCTACTTGTGATATATCGTCAAAAAGATACCGGTCGACATTTCTGGATGTTTTGTGGCCCCTTTAAATATAGTTCACAAGACCAAGCATTCTCAACGAATGTTGCCGCCTATTTCAAATAATCTTCGATAGCGTTGTTGGCAGGGCAGCCAGAGCGAATTTTGACGCTCTCGCCTCCTCTGGTGTGAACGCACGGTAAGCAATCAACCCAACACAGCAAAAATAATTTTCATGCGGAGTGTTTTTGTCTTTTATTTTTCAGTAAAAACATCAAAACATTCTAAAAATGTCTCAATGTGGTAGCCATTTTTCAAATGGAAAAATGTACATGGCTAATTTATTGTTTTTAAAAATCCCCTTCACATTCTGGCTGCATTATCAGCATAGATGTGCATAACATTTTCCATAAAATGATGATCAGTCATCAGAGATCTTTTATTCTGAGCTAACAACCTCCATGTTTTTAACATAGTAGAGAGAGTAACGGTCGACAAGCATGTCACAACAGTAAGTCACTGTTTGCAGATACTATACAAATGAATGGGGAAAGTCTTAAGCTGACACCTACCTGTTGCATCATTGTCTTCTGTCTTCTCTTGTAAAGCAGCAATTTTCTCACAGTAAACTCCACACATAGTTCATTCCAAAAGGATTGTTTAGCATAAAACATGTTGAAGATTAGTGGACAGGAAGTCAATTAATTAAGTGATGAGTTGTTTCCTCACAAATGCAGTTTATTCAGCACACTGAGGCATCTCCTCCATTGACATCCATTTAAAAAGAACAAACTTTTGTCTCCTCGCCAGTGTACCGCCATAGAATGTCTATGGACCGTTTGCGTTACGCTAATCTATGCTAACCTTGTAGGCTCCCCTTGGTAGAAGTGCCCTACTGTTATTAGTTATTTCTCACTTATTAGACAGTCACACTGGAGACATTTTTAGATGAATCATCTTGAAGTCACAATAGTGAAATTTCCAGGGTTCCCAAAAGTCATGGGACTTTCAGGGAACATATCACGGAACTTTTAAAATGAAAATTTTCATGCCTGACAAAATTAATGCAAATGTATAAAACCTTAAAATAAATCATGGAAATGTCAATAGTGAAAGCCCATTTTCTTGCCTTTCAGTTAGATAATGCTCTTGGATGGAGCAAAACTTGGTAAAAACATTTCTCAAATCAGGCTGAATGAATCAGTAGGGAATCTGTATGAATCAGATTGATTTTTAAAAATCTGTATTCATTAATTCCAAATGCATGGAAAAGTCATGGAATTTCATGGGTCAAAAATAGGTGGGAATTCCAAAGTTCATGATTTGCTCCTTGCAAGATTTGAACCTACAACCTTATGGTTACCAGCTCAGGGCTTTTACCACTAATCTGCACCACCCCTGGTAGATAATTGTGTGTTAACTTTAGTGTCCCTTTATGTTTTCAGCATGTGACTGTGACTACAGAGGCATCGCAGAGCGCCAGTGCAACAAGGCCACGGGTCATTGCGTTTGCCTGGAGGGTGTGTCTGGAGCCCAATGTGACAAGTGTGCTCGTGGCTACACTGGCGAGTTCCCACGGTGTGAGCGCTGCCACCAGTGCTTTGCCGAATGGGATGTAATCGTGGGCGACCTGACCAACCAGACCCACAGACTGGTCCAGAAGGTCAACACCATCAAAGCCAGTGGCATCACGGGACCCTACCAGACCACCATAAAAAATGTTGAGAGCAGCACTGATTTCATCCGAGACATCCTGGCACAGAATCCCGCCACTCAGCCACTCACTGAGATCCAGGGACTCCTCGAACAAGCTACGTATGTTACAAGCATGCTCAAGTTAAAGAAGCAGGTGTAGATACATACTTAGTGTATTTAAAGAGATTGTTTTCTACTCTTCTTATTAGATATTCTTCTTGCTTATTTGGGTTTGCTTTCAGATTATTTGATGTGTATTTATTTATCCTGTTTAAATTTATATTCCCTCTACAGTGTCTTAATGGCCGAGATGAACAAAAACCTTAACCTGACGGAAGGTGCATTGTCCGAAATCTCATCAGAGAACAATAGCACAGACACCAAACTGAACTCTCTTAAAAAGGAAGCTCTGAAACTCCAACAGACAGTGAAAGACCTGCAGGAACAGGTGGAGTTTGTGAAGAACTCGGACATTCGAGGTGAGTAAAATCACTCAAGATTTACACAATGCTCATTGAAGCTCTAATACATAGGAAATACCTCAGAAGTCATGTGTCTCCATTTCCTCAGGGGCAAGAGCCAGTGTGAGTCAGTACTCCCAGGAATCCGAGGAGGCAGAGATCCGTGCGAACGCCTCCACCAGTGACCCATTCAACCTGGTCAATCAGTCTGCCGCTCTGCGGAGTGAGACAGAAGACTTGATGAACCTGACCAAAGAAGGGTTCAGTCAAAGGCAGGATGAGTTTTCCAAGAAACTGGATAACCTGGCAGGACAGCTGGAAACACTGGATCTATCCGAGCTTAGTGAGAAGGTGGAGCAATCAACTGCTTGTTGTTCATTGTCTGCGGCAAGAGCCTGTTTAAAGACTTTTATTTTCTCTCCCCAATATGGAATTCCCAATGCGCTTTAAGTCATTGTAGTGGTGTAGTGACTTGTCTATATCTGGGTGGTGAAGGACAAATCTCAGTTGCCTCCGTGTCTCAGACCGTCAATCCGCACATCTTATAACGTGGCTTGTTGAGCGCGTTACCGTGGAGACGTAACATGTGTGGAGGCTTCATGCTATTCTCCACGGCATCCACACAACTCACCACACGCCCCACTGAGAGCGAACCACACATTATAGTGACCACGAGGAGGTTACCCCATGTTGAATCTTCCCTCCCTAGCAACCGGGCCAATTTGGTTGCTCAGGAGACCTGGCTGGAGTCACTCAGCACACCCTGGATTCAAACTCGCGACTCCAAGGGTGGTGGTCAGCGTTTTTACTCGCTGAGCTACCCAGGCCCCCTGTTTAAAGACTTGATATTCTTCACCTGACAGTTTTGCAAAAGTTTAATTTTCAGAAATAAATCAAGGGACAAATCGCACTGTTTTAAACTTCATTTTCATGTTACATTTTACAGCATAACTTGCCCTGCACTGTTTTGTGCTGTGGACTTGACTGATACCTATTAATGAGGCTTGTTCAGGTTTGCTATTACTTTTATTACTTTAAGTGATTGGACTCTCCAAAAAATCCCTGACTTACACTGAAGGAGGAACCTGACCCATAAACCCATCAAGAAAACGTCCTGGTCATATATAACCTCTCCCAAAAAAAGAAAATAGAAAATAAATTATAATAATATTACATTTTATTTTGCACAAAGAAAATGTCTACATGAAGAACCATTAAGATGTTTTGCATTATTTCAGGACACATTAAGAATATTTTACCCAATTCTCATTGCCGCAATGAAAAAAATTATATATTATTTACATTGACACATTTGGCAGACTATTTAAATTGTAAAGTGCATCATAGTTTTAAAATTGTACTTTTACTATTCAAATTGTTTTCAGTTATGATTGTCATTACCAGAAGATGTCTTTTTTGGTGCTAAAAATAGGCTTTATTTTTTATTTTCAAAATATTATTTCTTATTTGTTTCTTTCAATTTTGAAGTAAAAGGTTTCATGAGAATCACCCAAAAAGATGTATTTTATTTTTAACTATTCACTCTTTCCATGGATACAGACATGTGGTAGTCCAACTGGCTCCGAGAACTGTGCCGACTCTCCCTGTGGTGGCCTGAGCTGCATGGATCTGGAGGGAAATAGGAAGTGTGGAGGAGAGGGATGTGACGGCCTCACCAAGCTGGCCCACAACTCCTGGCAGAAAGCCAAAGACTTCGACCTGGAGATTATCAGTGCCATGGAGGAAGTGAACAAGCTCTCCAAAATGGTATGATATACAGTGCTGTATCTGTTACTGATTTGAGTAGAGGTTTTGCTATGCATTTACTAGCGATATTATTCAGATCTTATCATTATGATAAGCACTTGATAACTCCTGAATGATTTTGCAAAGAAGCTTTGTACATTGAAGAACTGATTTCATTGTATGATTACCAAGGATTTCTGTAAAAAATCTTTGTAATTTCTGTAAAGAGTCAATGAGTTAATTTGTGTGTTCAGGTGTCGGAAGCAAAGGTAAAAGCAGATGAAGCAAAGCTAAATGCTCAGGAGGTCCTGACAAAGACCAACGAGACCAAGAAACGAGTGGATGGAAGCAATGAGGAGCTTCGGCAACTCATAAAACAGATCAGAGACTTCCTCACTCGTAAGACACCATTACGTTTCTTTGCCACAAGAAACATTCAGTTGACATAAAATTTCAAACTGTTTCCGCTGTGTCCTGAGTGATATATTATAATTCAAAATTATATTAAACAAACGTTTCCAATTCTTCTATAATTATTAATGGGCCATCCATTTAATATGTTAATTTTATGCAATTAATTATATAAACATTACACAAATTCCACAATAAGCAATGTTTCTACTATCTGAACAATTCAAGCTTGATGTACGACGTTGATTCAGCAGGGGGCAGTCAACGCTCCAGCATTACAGGCAACACACCTCCTCAAACCAGCCAGCAGGCAGCATACAGCCTTCCACATACGCTTTCAAACTCTGTTTAATCTAGCACATCATCCTAAAAACACAGCACTCAGGACTAGAGGTGCTGAAAACTAGTGAGATGCAATGCAACCAAAGTGAGGCCCTCCAAAAGTGTTCGTCTGAAGCAGGAGTACATAGATAGACAATTAAAAAGTATGGTAGGTCAATAATTGGGTAATGTTAAAAGATAGGAAAATATGTAAAACAAACAATATTTTTAAAGACACTTTTTGTATAGTATAAATGCATCACTTGTCTGTTGCCACAAAATATATAATGTAATGTATCTAAATTGTCTGAATTATAATATTTATTCTGTAATAAATGTATAATTATTTTAATTATTATTCTAAATTGCCTTTATTTGGGGGCCTTTTATAGTAAATATTGATATGTGATTAATTGTAAATAATTTGATCACATTTTTTTATTGATTGACAGCCCTAATCATAAAGCATGCCATTTTATGAGCTCTTATTAAAGGGATAGTTCACCCAAAAATGAAAATTGTGTCATAATTTACTCTTGTCATTCCAAACCCATAAAACTTTCTTTCTCATGCAGGACACAAATGTTTTATTTATTTATTTTTTTGTGCAAAAAACAATGCATGTTCTTACATGAACACGCAAATGACTGTTAAAGAGCTTCTCTTGTGCACTCATGAATGTGTAATGACAAGATTTTCACTGGAAAATGACTTACATTTTGGAATGTTTCTCTATGAAACCAATCGCATGCCTTCAGAAGACTTGGGATATGACACACGAGTCATATATACTGCATTTATGAAACATTTGGGTCCTTTTTAAGCTTTAAAATGAGTCTTTAACAACTGCCATTGTATTAAAAGATCGGTCACGATATTCATTAAAACATTTCCTTTTGTGTTCCACATAAAAGATATAGTCATATGGGTTTGGAACAACATGAGGGTGAGTAATAGAGGACAGATCTTTCCTTTTAGGGTTAACTATTTTAATTTAGAAATATCTTTTACATAACTACCTCTTAAATATATTACCCCCCTCAAATCTAACTCTAACTCTTGCTTGTGTGTCTGCTTCCTGCAGAAGATGGAGCTGACCTGGAGAGCATTGAGGCTGTGGCTAATGAAGTTCTGCAGATGCAGATGCCCACCACACCAGCCCAGCTGCAGAACCTCACAGCGGAGATCAGGGAGCGTGTGGGCAGCTTGTCAGACGTGGAGGATATCCTTAACCAGAGTGCTGAAGACATCCTGAGAGCGGAGAGCCTGCTTGAAGAAGCCCGCGAGGCCAGGTCCAAGACACATCCTAGAGAACAATGTAATGTAGTAGTGCCATCTAGTGGCCAGTTCATTGAACAAAATATTTCTGGATGTTTGACAGGAAAGAAGCCACAGATGTTAAAAACACAACAGAAATGGTGACGGAGGCTTTGCAGGAAGCCGAGCGAGCACAGAGTACTGTAACTGAGGCTTTAAAACTGGCCAATGCGGACATCAAGGGAACACAAGACCTTCTGGTCACAGTGAGTCTGCAATGTTTTACATGATAAGTTTTAAGTTCAAAGGGAAAGATGTTAGACTTGATTCGATCATGAGAGATTTGTTGTTTATCCACATGGCTCAGTGGTTGAATCTATATCTTCTGAAGTGGCATGATAAGTGTGGGTGAGAAACAGAACAATATTTAAGTCCTTTTTTACTCTAAATCTCCACTTTCAGATGTGAAAGTGGAACTAAACAGGAACCAAATGTGACTTACAGATATAAAAGTGAAAGTGGAGATTTAGAGAAAAAAAAAGGAATTAAATATTGTTCTGTTTCTCACCCACACCTATTATATTGTTTCAGAAGATAAAGATTCAACCACTGAGTCGTTTGGATTACTTTAAGCTGCCTTTATGTGCTTTTGGAGCTTCAACGTTCTAGTCACCATTCACTTGCATTGTGAGGACCAACAGAGCAGAGATATTCTTCTAAAAATCTTTGCGTTCTGCAGAAGAAAGTCATACACATCTGGGATGGCATGAGTGTGAGTAAATGATGAGATAATTTTCGGATTAACTATCACTTTAACAGTGCCATTATTGAAATACCCTATTTGCGAGCTTATGTGTGCATACATTATTAAATAATTTAATTTTAAATATCTGATTATAGGGGATTACCAAGATGTGTGTAGTATTTAAAGGGACAGTTCACCCAAAAATTAAAATTCTCTCATTAAAATTGAACTATCCCTTTAAATTCTATTCAATTCATCATGGTAATTCCCTATAATCAGACAATTAAAATGATATAATTTTATCATGCTTGCACAAATAAAAACTATCTCTTTAATACATGGGGATGTGAATTGATTTTCAATAATTCAAGATCAGAGTTAGCTTAAAATGAATACGTGAAGCCAGGCTTTCATACACTCAAAACACCTCATCATGATTATCACGCACACTCTTGTGTATGTGAGATGACAGAGAGCAGAGCATTCTGAAGTGCGCAGCACATACAGACTATGTATTTATTATTTATTTATTAAATCACATTAATAACATTGGGCCATGTAGTGAACTTTATATCTGGAGGAGAGAAACTATCATCAAAAACACATGAAACGTCAACATAATAGCTTGATTTAAATGGACGCATGTGCTTTTGCTTAAATATTTCAATTGCTGGGCGCATAAAATGTCCTAGAAATGTCTTGGAAATGTTTGCCTTGAAAAGAGTGGGAGCCCTTTTTTATATCTGTTTTCATTTATCATTTGTTAACGACAATATCAGTACATTATCATTGTTACTGACTGAGAACTAAGTGACAGCTTGTGTCGTTCAGCATGTCTGTGCGTTACGATAAGTGGAAGAAGAACGAGTTCCTATCATATGTGACTTTGTGCTAATATAGTTCATAAAAGTTTATTATCATACACTTTAATTTTCATGGTAAATTAATACATAAAAAAATCACTTGGAAAAAACTTCAGCAGACATATTTTCTATCAGGATCAATCCACTCATCACCGCATCAGTATTGGAAAATTCAAGTCAAGCCAATTGCATAATAGGATAAAGTGCAATGTAAATTTGATACGCTGCTGCAATAGTAAGAGTAGTATGGTAGTATTCTATTCCATACAGCCAATGTCTCTAGTCGCCACCTACTGGTGTAATCATGTAGCATACAGAAAGAGCGATTCAATGAACAAATCAGAGCAAGTTGTGTTGTTGAGCGGAAACAACAGATCAATGGAATGTATCAATATATAACACTATGGGTAAAAAGTACAGACATTATGAGTCTATGCAACATGGTTCTTACTTCCTCTTTATTATGTGGCTTTTTTCGATGACAGGTGGAATCAGAAACGTCCGACTCAGAGCTCAAATTGAGTAACGCCACTCGCAGGCTCCTGAAGTTGGAAAGTGATGTAGCTCTGTTGAAAGAAAAGGCTTTCAACACTTCCACCAGCGTCAACAACACAGAGAAAGAGGCTGACAGCATCAACAAACTAGCTGAGCAGATCAAAAAGGTGCTGGTGTTACCTGGAGCCATTTACAACTTGTTAGATATTAATTGTATTTGCGTTGTTACATTTGAAGTCAGAAGTTTACAAACACTAAGTTTAAAGTCATTAAATCTCATTTTTTAACCACTCCACAGATTTAATATTAGCAAACTATAGTTTTTGCAAGTCGTTTAGGACTTGTTTGTGCATAACATGAGTAATTTTTAAAAAAATTGTTTACAGACAGATTGTTTAACTTTTAATTGACTATATCACAATTCCAGTGGGTCAGAAGTTTTACCTAGGTTGATTTAAGTTGACTGTGCCTTTAAGAGGCTTGGAAAATTCTATAAAATGATGTCAAGCCTTTTGGCAATTAGCATATTAGCTTCTGATAGGAGGTGTACTGAGTTGGAGGTGTAACTGTGGATGTATTATAAGGCCTACCTTCAAAAACAATTGTGCACCTCTACATGTCTGGGTCATCCTTGGGAGCAATTACCAAACACCTGAAGTTACCACATTCGTCTGTACAAACAATAGTATGTAAGTATAAACACCACTGGACCATGCAGCTGTCATACTGCTCAGGAAGGAGACGCATTCTGTCTCCTAGATATGAACATAGTTTGGTGCGAAAACTACAAATCAATCCCAGAACAACAGCAAAGGACCTTGTGAAGAGGTTGGATGAAACAGGTAGACAAGTATCTATATCCACAGTAAAACAAGTCCTATATCGACATAACCTGAAAGGATGCTCAGCAAGGAAGAAGCCAATGCTGCAAAACTGCCATAAAAATGCCAGACTACAAGTTTGCAAGTGCACATGGGGACAAAGATCGTACAATTTGGAGAAATTTCCTCTGGTCTGATGAAACAAAAAGTTTACTTTTTGGCCATAATGACCATCATTATGTTTGGAGGAAAAAGGGTGAGGCTTGCAAGCCGAAGAACACTATCTCAACCGTGAATCATGGGGGTGCTTTGCTGCAGGAGGTACTGGTGCACTTCACGAAATAGATGGCATCATGAGGAAGGAAAATGATGTGGATATATTGAAGCAACATCTCAAGACATCAGCCAGGAAGTGAAATCTCGGTAACAAATGGGTCTTCCAAATGGACAAATGACACCAAGCATACCTCTAAAGTTGTGGCAAAATGGCTTAAGGACAACAAAGTCAAGGTATTGGAGTGGCCATCACAAAGCCCTGACCTCAGTCCGATAGAAAATTTGTGGGCAGAACTGAAAAAGCATGTGCAAGTAAGGAGGCCTACAAACCTGACTCAGTTACACCAGTTCTGTCTGGAGGAATGGGACAAAATTCCAGCAACTTATTGTGAGAAGCTTGTAGAAGGCTACCCAATATGTTTGACCCAAGTTAAACATTTTAAAAGCAATGCTACTAAATACTAACAAAGTGTATGTAAAATTCAGACCCACTGGGAATGTGATGAAAGAAATAAAAGCTGAAATAAATAATTATCTCTAATTATATTATTCTAACCTTTCACATTCTTAAAATAAAGTAGTGATCCTAACTGACCTAAGACACTATTAAATGTCAGGTATTGTGAAAAACTGAGTTTAAATGTATTTGGCTAAGGTGAATGTAAACTTCTGACTTCAACTGTAACCTCACGTAACTCTGTGGCTGTATTTTCAGGATCTGGATTCAGAGCTTAAAAACAAGTACAGTACTGTTGAAGGGCTGATCACACAGAAGGCTGAAGGAGTGGCAGAGGCCAAGAAAAGAGCAGAGAAGCTCCGACAAGAAGCCAACGTGTTACTGCTACAGGCCAGACACAAACTTCATCTTCTGAATGGTACAGGATTAAATGGGATTTTGGAAATGTTGATGCTGTGAAGTACATTTTTACACCTTGTTGTAAGAGTGTAGTAAAACAAAGACATGTTTATGGATTTGTTTTATATATTCCCCATTGGAACCAGCCTAAGCATGTGATTAAGTACATTTCTGTGTGCTTCCAGATCTTGAGAAGAGCTATGATGAAAATCAGAGGCTGATGGAGGACAAGGTCAATGAACTGGTGGATTTGGAGAAGGCTGTAAAAGACCTGCTTCACGAAATCAGCCACAAAGTTACCATCTACAGCACATGCCTGTTTTAACACAAACACCAACAGACTGTATTAGGACAATGAAAAATATTACCACTTATTTCAGATTATTTAAAAGGCTCAGTTAATTTTTATTACAAACTGTTATGACTTCTCACACACATCTATCTTTTGTCACTGTAAAACACTTTTGAGACCACAAGAGAATTTAATTTGTATTTTAAAATAGAACAGAACAAAGACTGAATGTAAGATATTCCCAACCTAATTATGAGACTGCAAGTACCATGAGATCATTGTGTCAAGTTAAAATAAATGTTAAACAAAGTAAAATAATGTAAATGTGCCTAAATGTTATACTTTTTTACTTTTATAGATATCTGGACCAATTTGTAATTGTCGTGAAAATGCAAACAGAATAAATTTATGTCAGCAATACTACAGAATGATGTTGTGTCATGTTTGTTCTACTCTCTCAACACACTTCGAAATAAAAATAAAATCTGAACACATCTCTGTAATAAACATGCACTCAGCAGTTTGTGGATGTTTTCAAATTAAAAGATACAATTCTGTATTATTTTAATTAATTGCAACTTTTCCTGAACCAACTTCCTGAGACTTCATCACAAACAATTTCACTTGCATTGTAAGGACCTACAGTGTGGAGATATTTTTCTAAAGATCTTCATTTGTGCTCTGCTGAAGAAAGAATGTCATACACATCTGGGATGGCATGAGGGTGAGTGAGTAAATGAGAGAATTTATGTTTTTGTATGAACTATCACTTTAACAATGCAATTATTGAAATACCCTATTTGCAGGCTTATTTATGCATACTGTGAGCGCAACAAGCTGACTCACTAGCTTAGGACTTCAAAGTTCTTTTGTACTCAACACAAAACGTCAGTAAATAAAAGTCTTGAATCCAAAGTGCTTCGTTTGACTGTTTAATTATGAATTTCAAAACAGAAAATATAAAAACTTAGGATATTTACTTTTCTTACTAATTAACTGTAGTTCCGTGTAGGTCAAAAGACTGTGTTGCTCCAAAGTCCAGTGGCTTCTGACTGTTTCGCAGGATTCTATTTCTTTCATACTAAATCTAACAACCAATCAAATTACATTATACTAGATCACTGGTAAACTGTTTACATTTAAATTTCTACGTTCCATATGCAACACAGGTTTTCTCAGGTTTTACAAAATAAACTCAAAATATTATTACTTCCATAGAAATGGCTTCAACATAACCCGGTCCCTAATTGACTAGGCTTTAACATGTCAATTATCAACTTAAACTTAAACTGAAGCCATTTACACTCCTACCTCTAACACTTTCTCAATTCCTTTTAGCAAGAATCTTCTTCTCTTAACAGGGAAGTATTTAAAGTAAACATTAACTAGAAAGCATTAACAACTAAATACTTTCACAGACTATTCAAACTGGTAATTTCTATTTTATTCAAGTCTTTCTCTTCTATCTTCAGTCTTCTCCCTGCAATAAACAAAGTTTAGTTATGGGTCTTTGAATGATGCTGGTCTTCGTCCGAACTTCAGCACTTCGAACAACGCCTTTGGAGTCGGGCATCACCTTCATGATTCTGCCTAACATCCAGGAGTTTCTTGGAAGGAACGAATCTGCGACGAGGACAACATCTCCAACCTTGAAACTTCTCTTCAATCCAAGCCATTTTTGCCGTTCTTGCAGAAGCGGTAGGTATTCGTGAGTCCACCTTCGCCAGAATTTGTCTCCAGCGCCGGCGGGCATAAACATCATCCTTAGCGAACACACCAGGTGGAAAACTAGGCTGTGTTTTCAGCGTGAGCAGATGATTTGGTGTCAGCGGTTCAAGGTCATTGGTGTGATGCTTCACAACAGAGCTCAGTACTTTCCTCACTGTGCGGATTTGACACTCCCAAATACCGCCGTGGTGGGACGCAGCAGGCGGGTTGAAAATCCATTGCACACCCTTTCTCATCATGACTTCATTGATACGAAACTGATCCAGCTCTGACAATGCCTCACGCAACTCTCGTTCAGCGCCGACAAAGTTTGTGCCATTGTCGGAACGAATGATTGACACTTGGCCTCTTCTTGCTTGAAAACGCCGTATGGCATTAATACATGAATCGGTGTCAAGAGAATGGGCTACTTCTATATGCACTGCCCTGACAGTTAAACATGTGAAGAGCACTCCATAACGCTTAACTTTTGCACGTCCTCTTCTGACCTCAAAAGGTCCAAAATAATCCACACCCGTGTTGGTGAAGGGTGGTTTGTCAGGGAGCAAACGGTCTTGTGGCAGATCTGCCATTTTCTGCTCTCCTGCCTTTGCATGCAGTCTTCTGCAGAGGTTGCACTCTGAAATCACTTTTCTTGCTGCTGCATTGGCTCTTGGTATCTGGCCACCAGAGAAAGCGTAGCATATCTGTGTCCGTGTCTGGAATCCACACCTGGTAAAACATGGACTCGATATCTGCCATCATGGCGACAGGCTCCTGTCTGAATCTCAGCAACACTCCGATGAGGGTGTTAGTTAAGTCAGGCCCTTGCAACAACTGGTCATTTAGGGACACACCTTGGTAAGTTGCCCCACAGTCAAAAACGACTCTGAGTTTCCTCTTTTTTGGATGGTACACCCCATGGTGTGGAATGAACCATAATCTTCCATCACTGCGAGTCAACTGTTCTTCTGGAACCCTTACTGCATAGCCTTTTTCCAGTATGTTGTCCATAAAAGCCTTGTACTCATGAAAGAAGTCTGTATTCCTACTGAACTTCCTCTTCAAAGAGTTAAGCCTCTGTTCTGCAATACCACGGTTGCATGGCATCTTCACCTTGTCATCCTTCAAAGGCAACTTGATGCGGAAGTGACCATCCACGAGCTGGGCTGATGCTGTCACCGTATGCATGAACTGCTTGTCATGTTGAGACTGTTCTCGTCTGTCGTCACATCTTCTTTCTGGAAAATCTGCATTGTAGTGCTTCATCAGCATGTCATCAAGGCTTATCACAGAAATACGGTTGACAAGGAAACTTTGTCTTTTGCCATCATCTGATTCTTTCTCTTGGCATCTGCTAATTGGCCCATTGACGACCCAACCAAGAGCTGTCTTCACAGCGTATGGTCCGTCGTTCTGGCTGTTAATGATCTCCCATGGCTTTATACGCGTTGACACCGATGAGCAGACCAACTTCTGCTTCAAGTTTTGGGAGATGGACTCGACTCAGGTAAGACCACCTCTCCAAATCTTTCTTCTGTGGGATGTTGACCTTTTTTGCAGGTATATCTGGCTGAGTATACACATTGGGCAGCTGAATGTAATTTTGCTCTTCTATGCCACACACCTCCAGATCGTTAAGTTCATAGCTAACCACTTTCTGTTCTTGCGCTATAGTGCGAAGCAGGAATTCTGTCTTTCTGCCTCGCATATTCAACTTCTTCGCCAAGTCTTCAGTGCAGAAAGTCGCTGTACTTCCTTGATCCAGGAAAGCATAGGTATTAATTATGTTTGTGTCTTTCTTGTGTTTTATCTGCACAGGTATGATGGGAAGAATACACTCACTGTTCCCGGCCCCAGTATGGTCACCTCTTCTGCACCCTGCAGACACGAGGGCACTTGTGACTTCACTTGTGCTTTGTGAGCTGTCATTCGCACTGTTGTTCTTTGATGAAGCATCTTCCTTAACAACGTGCAAGATAGCTGGGTGCTTGAATGAACAATCTGGACAAGAGGCCCTTTTTTTACAGTCCTTGGACATATGACCTGCCGTCAGACACCCAAAACAAAGGCCGTTCATTTTCAAGAACTGAATTCTTTCTTTCAGAGGCTGTTCTCGAATCTTGTTGCATGCATTCAGTGCATGGTTCTTCTGGCAGTAAAGACAGGGACTTTGAAAGACACTTGCTGACTTGACTGCAAAAGGTTTCTTCTCAGGTTGACTTTTATTAACATTATTTTCGATAGCAGACATATTCACAGCAAAGCTGCTTCTTTTAGACTCACTTTTTCTAATGCTTGTTTGCTTTTTTGAGTTGTTCTGATTACTTGAAGTAGAGTCCAAGATATCTCCAAACAGCGGATCATTGGCAACCTTTGCTTGTTTGTACACAAATTCCACTAAATCAGGAAACCTGGCTCTTTTCCTTGTTTTTTCTTGAATGTCATAAGCATAACTTCACCATCTTTCTTTCAGTTTGAATGGAAGTTTGGATAAAATGGACTTCATGTTGGTAGGATTGTTCATTTCATCCATGTAGTCGACATCATTTACTGTGTTACAACATCCAACTAAAAACAAAGCAAAAGCATTCAATCCTTTTCTGTCTTCTGGCCTTATCTGAGGCCATTCCATAGCCTTCTTGATATAAGCTGTAGCGATGGTCATTTCATCTCTGTAGTGACGATCAAGTAGTTTTCTGGCTTCTTTGTAAGCTCTGTCGGGTCTCATGTGCTCACAGCTCCTTATGAGATCAAGTGGCTCCCCACTCGTGAACTGTTCGAGGTAGTACAGCCGGTCTTGATGACTGTCTGTTTTACTGTCGATAGCATGCTCGAATGCCCTTATAAAAGATCTGTAAGTCAGAGGATCTCCTGTAAACGTGGATATGTCTCTTTGAGGCAGTTGAGACAAACTCTGTTGTTTAATGAGCATCTCGGTGACTTCGTTTTGACGCTGTAGCACTTCATGCAGGCTATCTGTAGAAGAATCAGTGTGATCATGATTAAGATGTGGCGTGCTGCTTACAGCATCAAACCTTGACGATGACTTTCTTCTAACTGAAACACCAACTTGAGTGGCTGGCTTTGGGTTGAATGTAAGGGATGGCTTACCAGCTCCACGACGCGCATAATCAACTACATTGTGTTTTTCTTGTCTATGCATCAGGGGTTCAAATTTGGGTCCTGAAGGCGGCTCTAATAAATCAGTTAGATTCATGAGCATCTTCAAATTCTTCATACACCTTTAATTTGGCATCTGAAGCAGCAAGCTCAGTTTCAAGCTCCAATTGCTCTTTTCTAATTCTCAAGTGAATTTCTTCTTTTTCTATTGCTTCTCTCTTTTTGCTGCAGCTCTTGCCAACAATGCTTCACGTTCAGCTTTAATTCTCAGCATTGCAGAATTAGTACTGGAAGTATGGCTTACCATGGAGTTAGCTTTGGATACACTGTCATGTGGCCTAATATCATCTTCCTCATCTTTTAAAACATCTGCAATCCATTTGTTTGTGTCTTCTATAAACTGCTTAAATTCCGAATATTTGTTCTCATAAGCATCTTGAACCGCTTTCTTATCATCTTCATCTATTAACTCACACAACTCTTCATTAATCCGTTCATACTGTCTTAAGCATCTTTCAAACTGTAGCAATGCTTCATATTTAATGAAATTAACATTGTTTTCATTTTCCTTCAATTTGGCTAAATCATTCTTCTGTTTGGTTATTTGCGCCAACTTCCCTTGCGTTATCCTCTCAGCCTTTGTAGTTTCTCCTCTACAGCCTTTTCTGTGGGCTTTGGCGCCCTCTTTTGGTCAACACACGCAAGTGCGCTTTCATCTGCCATGTCGTGTCACTTTAAAATATTCACACAAAACTGTCACAATTCCTGGTATTGTCCACAGCTTCTACTCTTCTTAAGTATTCACAAACACTCATAAATAAAAGAGTCACTGTAGTGTAGGATTTCTTTAAGTAAAGCTCTATGACTTTTAGAACGAAATATCCAGTGAACACGTACTGTCACTTTTAGACGATGGTTAATGTTAACATCGTCAGGAGGCTAATAGAGTCAAGAAGAAAATATCAGGCTTGTTTCAGGGAAAACTTCATTCGGCCGACGACTCACTCCTTTTCAGCCGTATTGGTCTATTGTCTTTGTTAGCAGCCGCTAGCAGATTTCCAAAGCTCGGCCCACTCGATTCCCTCGCCTTCCTTAGCTCGCCGTACTCACGAGTGGCTGGCTTCTTCTTTAAAGAACATGGTGCAGGTTAAACACCACTGTCGATTAATGGGTAGATAAAGCAGTCAAGATATGTATATAAAGTTAGAAATGTCTCCAAAATGGTGTTAAAGTCCAGTTTTTGTAGTTTTTGGTTAGAAACGGTTATTTTTTACGCGATTCGGCGATGACGTCACATGAGGTAGACGCGGTGGAATGTAGCCTCAGCCGTTCTCAGCTACTTGAACTAATTCTAGCAGACTAGCACTGACTACTATGGCGTCTAACTGGGATGAGGAAGAGGTGGCAAGACCCACACTTAACATTTATGATGGCCCACAGCCATACAATTTCGAACCGTTTAGACGTGAGAGGGCGAATGAGGAAATACCGAGAGCAGATGGCCGTCAAAGACAAATAAATGCATGGTCAGAGGAGAATGAATGGAGAGTTGGTGTAGTGTCCTGGTGAGTTGCTATCATTTAGAAATGCAGCAATGACCGCTGGAGCTAGTAGTCTATGAACAGCAGTGCATACAATAACTTTTATGCTTTATTTCTAAGCTTTTACCTCTTTCTCCGGTGAAAATGTTGTTTCGCCGTAGCCGACGCCGAGTAGGCGTCGTCACTGTGATTATTGTTGATAGTGCTAACTAGTTTTCCTCGTGATTGATTGTCATTGACACCGTCAGGCTTACCGGGAGAGGGAGTGAGTGAGTAGTAAGCGTCTGTGTCGCTGTGTTTGGCAGGTGTCTGTGTGGGCGGTGTCGTCCCATGGAAACTGTGGTGGAGAGCTTGTGTTGTAGGGAGGTGAGCGCGTTTTGGTCGCTGGTCGAGGATCTCACCCCGCGGCCAGCAGATGTAACGTGCCTAACGCAGCATCCTGGATTTGAGGCATGCTGCCTGAATCCGTTTGTGCTACAAATAGCATATTCACACTTCAGACAGGATCATGGTCCCCTTCAAGCCAGCACGCACGAGTATGTTCATGGTTTATGTTTACTTTACCAATGTTTTTACACTGAGTCCTTTGAACAACAGCAATAGGTGACAGGAGATGTGTTGCATGCACAAACATGCATAAGAGACAGGCTTCAAATGACGTTTCCAACCTACTTACAGAGTTTAAAACTTAAGAATCTTTCCTACTTATTCCTAGGCAATACCGGTACACTGCGTACAGGCAGGCTATACGCTGGGCTTATGGAGTTTTAGGGAGGAGTATAAGGAAGCCTCTACCCTCTTGTGTGGTTTCAACCATCAGACAAAACTTCCAAAGTGGTGACCAAACCTATCAGGGCTTTCAATGGCCTCGTTTGGATGAGAATGAATAAAAATAATTGTTTATTCTGTTGTGATCGCCCAATTGCCCTTAAAATGTTATAAAGTACACAGAACACATGAATTTTAATAAGAAAAAACAGTTTATTGGCATTGCTTGTAAGGGTTACTAAACATTTACTGAACAAGGACAAGGATTACTGAACAAAGACACAGGTTGCAAGTAAACAAATCTATATAAAAAAAGCCCACTGATGAAGGGCTAGACCTGAAACCTTTGCACATTGTTTCTTTTGCCTGCAAAAGTGTGGTCTTACCTGAGGGTCAACTGATGGTTCTCGCACTCACTCACACTCACTTACTCACACACAGTCACACACAGTCACTCACACACACTCACACTCTTTCATGAATGCATATGCAGTGATACATGCAAAAGCATATCAAGCTGACACACAGTGAACCCAGACAACACCGCACACAGAGGTTGACAAGGCACAGGTAAAATGATTGGTAAATTATTTTGAATTACATAAAACAAATTTCATGCAAATAACAGACAGAGGAGCAGACATGCAGCATGCAGGACCCCTTGAATGGGGTACAGCGACAATTAATGCCACTTACAAAGACGAAAAAAAGTAATGATTTAGTGCAAAGTAAAACCAAATCAACAACACACAAAACATGCAGAATACAGGAAACCACCACCAAATGAGATGACAGGGACAGAAGGAAAGAAGATAAATAACAACTAAAATAAATACTTACAACTAAATCATTGGACTTGTCTGTGGAAAAAAAAAATAATAATAATGTGAATTTAGGTCCTCTCCGGGAACCAGCACCTTATCGTGGTGGAGAGGTTTGTGTGCCCTTATGATCCTGAGGGTTGTGTTGTCTGGAGCCATGTGCTCCTGGTAGGGTCTCCCAAGGCAAAGTGGTCTCAGGTGAGGGGCCAGACTAAGAATGGTTCACAAATGACTCATGGATAAAACGGCAAGAGGAGGAGTTACCCTGCCCGGAGGAAGCCCGGGCCCCCGCCTGGAGCCAGGCCCAGATGGAGGGCTTGTCGGCGAGCGCCTGGTGGCCGGGCTTGTCACGGAGCCCGGCCGGGCACAGCCCGAAGAAGTGACGTGGAACCCCCCTCTACATCCCTTGGGCCCACCACCCATTGGAGGAACCGCAGGAGTCGGGTGCTCTGTCATATGGGCGGCAGTGAAGGCCGTGGGCCACGACGGACCAGACCCGGGCAGCAAAGGCTTGCTCTGGTGACGTGGAATGTCACCTCACTGGGGGAAGGAGCCGGAACTAGTGAGGGAGGTGGAGCGCTACCAGTTGGATCTGGTGGGGCTTACATCGACGCACAGTTTTGGCTCTGGATCCGTACTCCTGGATAGGGATGGACTCTATTCTTCTCTGGAGTTTCCCAGGGTGTGAGGCGACGGGCGGGTGTGGGGATACTCACGAGTCCCCGGCTGAGCCCACTACGCTGGAGTTTACCCGGTGGACGAGAGGGTCAGCCTCCCTACGCCTACGGGTTGTGGGGGAAAACTCTGACCGTTGTCTGTGCATATGCACCGAACAGCAGTTCAGAGTATTCGGCCTTCTTGGAGACCCTGAATGGAGTCCTGAATAGGGCCCCAGTAGGGGACTCCATAGTGATGCTGGGTGACTTCAACGCACACGTGGGAAATGACAGGGACACCTGGAAAGGCGTGATTGGGAGGAACGGCCTCCCTGATCTGAACTCAAGTGGATGTTTGTTATTAGACTTCTGTGCTAGTCATGGATTATCTATAACAAACACCATGTTCGAACATAAGGATGCTCATAAGTGTACGTGGTACCAGAGCACCCTAGGCCGAAGGTCGATGATCGATTTTGTAATCGTGTCGCCGGATCTGAGGCCATATGTTTTGGACACTCGGGTAAAGAGAGGGGCAGAGCTGTCAACCGATCACCATCTGGTGGTGAGTTGGGTCAGGGGTGGGGAAAGACTCTGGACAGACCTGGGAAGCCCAAGCGAGTAGTGCGGGTGAACTGGGAACGTTTGGAGGAGGTCCCTGTCCGCGAGATCTTCAACTCACACCTCCGGCGGAGCTTTTCAGGCATCCCTGCGGAGGTTGGGGACATTGAACCGAGTGGGCAATGTTCAAAGCTTCCATTGCCGGCCGCGGTGGAGAGCTGCGGCCTCAAGGTTTTAGGTGCCGCAAGGGGTGGTAACCCTCGAACACCGTGGTGGACACTGGTGGTCAGGGAAGCCGTCCGACTGAAGAAAGAGGCCTTCCGGGATTTGTTGTCCCGGAGGTCTCCGGAGGCAGTTGCAAGGTACCGACAGGCCCGAAGGGCTGCGGCCTCGGCCGTGAGGGAGGCAAAGCAGTGGGTGTGGGAAAAGTTCGAGAAGCCATGGAGAAGGACTTTCGGTCCGCACCAAAGTGCTTCTGGAAAACCGTCCGCCACCTTAGGAGGGGGAAACGGGAACCATTCAAGCTGTATACAGCAAAGATGGGACGCTGTTGACCTCAACTGAGGAGGTTATTGGGCGGTGGAAGGAACACTTTGAAGAACTCCTAAATCCCAACACGCCCTCTATGGTAGAGGCAGAGCCGGAGGATGATGGGGATCAGATTCTATTTCCCTGGGGAGGTCACTGAGGTAGTCAAACAACTCCGCAGTGGCAAAGCCCCGGGATTGATGAGATCCGACCAGAAATGCTGAAAGCTTTGGATGTGGAGGGTGTCATGGATGACACGCCTCTTCAACATTGCGTGGAAATCTGGGACAGTGCCTAAGGAGTGGCAGAACGGGGTGGTGGTTCCCTCTTCAAAAAGGGGATCAGAGAGTGTGTGCCAACTACAGGGGTATCACACTTCTCAGCCTCCCTGGTAAAGTTTACTCCAAGGTGCTGGAGAGGAGGGTTCGGCCGATTGTCGAACCTCGGATTGAAGAGGAACAATGCGGTTTTCGCCCTGGCCGTGGAACGACGGACCAGATCTTTACTCTGCAAGGATCCTGGAGGGGCCTGGGAGTATGCCCATCCGGTCTACATGTGTTTTGTGGATCTGGAGAAGGCGTATGACCGGGTCCCCCGGAGATACTGTGGGAGGTGCTGCGGAGTACGGGGTGGGGGATCCTTCTTAGGGCGATCCAATCCCTGTACGCCCAAAGCGAGAGCTGTGTCCGGTCCTCGGCACGAAGTCGAGTTCATTCCATGTGGGGTTGGTCTCCGCCAAGGCTGCACTTTGTCACCAATCCTGTTTGTGATATTCATGGACAGGATATCGAGGCGTAGTCGGGTGGGGAAGGTGTGCGGTTCGGTGGGCTGGGGATCTCATCGCTGCTTTTTGCAGATGATGTTGTCTTCATGTCATCATCGGTCCGTGACCTTCAGCTCTCACTGGATCGCTTGGCAGTCGAGTGTGAAGCAGCTGGGATGAGGATTAGCACCTCTAAATCTGAGGCCATGGTTCTCAGCAGGAAACCGATGGAGTGCGTACTCCAGGTAGGGAATGAGGTTTTGCCCCAAGTGAAGGAGTTCAAGTACCTCGGGTCTTGTCTGAGCGACGGAGAATCGGGGCAGCGGGGGCGGTATTGCACTCGCTCTATCGCACCGTTGTCACGTAAAAGAGAGCTGAGCCGAAAGGCAAAGCTCTCGATCTACCGGTCAATTTTTGTTCCTACCCTCACCTATGGTCATGAAGGTTGGGTCATGACCGAAAGAACTAGGTCGCGAGTACAAGCGGCCGAAATGGGCTTCCTCAGAAGGGTGGCGGGCTTCTCCCTTAGAGATAGGGTGAGGAGCTCAGTCATCCGTGAGGAGCTCGAGTAGAGCCGCTGCTCCTTTGCGTTGAAAGGAGTCAGTTGAGGTGGTTTGGGCATCTGGTAAGGATGCCCCCTGGCCGACTCCCTAGGGAGGTGTTTCAGGCACGTCCAGCTGGGAGGAGGCCTCGGGGAAGACCCAGGACTAGGTGGAGAGATTACATCTCCACACTGGCCTGGGAACGCCTCGGGGTCCCCCAATCAGTGTTGGTTAATGTGGCTCGGGATAGGGAAGTTTGGGGCCCCCTGCTGGAGCAGCTGCCCCCGCGACCCGACTTCGGATAAGCGGTTGAAGATGGATGGATGGATGGATGAATTTAGGTTCTCTTGTAGCGTGACTGCCGGGCTAGGAAGAGGCTGACGGCCTCCTCCTTAGGAACCTGTTCGAAGGATTTAGCGATGGGGGCGGGTGCATCGGAGGACAAATTAGCGCTAACCTCTCGAAGAGCTGCAGGTGAATGGGTGTAGCTTTCCTGAAGGGCCTTCATCAATGATGTTGCATAACCTGCAGATATAATAATAATAATACTGAATAAAGATCATTGCCACTGATCACAGATGTCTCGTGAGCCATCTCAAAATATGATAGAACTGCATGACACTGCTTACCGTATGAGGCTGCCTCTTTGATGGGACGCACCACATGGGCACCTTTTCTGAAGCTGGATACCGCACACAGTACTTCTCCGTCCCATCACTTTTCCGTGCTGTCTCAGGTTGGCATTGTGATTGTAATGCAGCCGCTAAGAGAAGCCTACAAAATAACACATTTGAGATTTTTTTTACTACAATAGGCATGATAATAGGTACTATTATTACTATAAAAGGCATAATAATTGGCTGTATTATTCCTTGGATAGCACTGACCTGCTGTACATCCCAACGTATGAAAACCCTGTGTGCTTGGGTGCGAAGTGCAAGATGAGGGAGTGGTAAGCCTCAAGGGAGAATGTCTGATGCTGTGGAGACAGCTGTCGAACATCTTTCAGTAAGGCAGTCCTCGTGATTATGTTCTCCAACTTTACTGCTGCCAATGAGCCTGCAAAGACCAAGACAGGGAGGCAGACAGACACACAGATGGAAAACGTATAAATAGACAAGATAGATTCAGACAAAAATTATTTTTTAATGGAAACACATGAAATGGTCCTGCATATGAATTATAGCAAACATAAACAGTAAACAGAATGTTATGAGATTGCCAGGGAATGAAAAAATAATTTAATCATCATAGGTCACATGTCAAAGCACTCAGACAGCAAATACAACAAAACTGTAGAGCGTACATAATACCACATGCTGTGTGTACTGTACCTGGGTCCAGCCACTCTTTGTTGCGCTGATCCCCGTCTAGAGGGCCATGGGCACAACTGGAGAAAGCAGGGGTGTCATGGTCATGGATGTCCTGGATGTGGTTGACTAAACTTTTCCATTTAGCCTCCATGACTGCTGGGTTGCCGTCTGGGGTTGAGGCTGCAGTCCAATAGAGGTGATTCACTATAGCAGGCCTCCACAGCTGTAGTTGGTCACACTCTTTTGAAGCTGCATCCAATGCCTTCCCCAGACCTGTTTTAGAACAAATGGTATTAATTGATATGCACTAACAAAAACTGCTTCAAGGTTCCAACAATGGATACATACTTTTGGCAATGTGCCACACATCAAAATAATGCCGTGTCCCTTCAGGGCTCAGCTCCTCTCTTACCCATTTGGCAACCTAAGGAGAAATAAACAAACTTTTGTGGATGATTGACCTGTGTTGCCCTCCGTGTATCAGCAAACCACAAACATCCAGCTTCAGTGCAATTCAGATGTTTACATTCTATACTGCATTTTTATTGTAAATACCTGGCGATGACGGTCCGTGATCAGCGTTGCTAAATGCAGGTCCTTTCCCTCAGCAGGCCAACACTGCGCTTGAGCCCTTCAAGCTCACACCATGAGCTGTTGGGGACCTCTGAGCTCTGCAACATGACATAACAGTGTAAGTGTAAAATGCTGGTGTTGTTGAAGGAGGCGTGAATGAACCGACGCGCTGCTGGTCCAAGCATTACGATACACTGTACTCTAGTTAGGCAATACACAAAGCTCTAAGCATCGTTGTACTAGTGGAAAGATGTTATATTAATATACAATCAGTTTACTAAATTGCAGAGTTCATTTCTTTGTCTAATAACATCAGGTTTACCTGAACAAGCTGAACATCCACCACCTTGTTCACTCTGTCCTCGATCAGAGAGTAGGATCCATACTTCGCGCAGTGCCCAGGAGAATCTGACCTGGAATTAATTACAAATTTGAATTAGGTTTCAAGTTTTTAATAACCAAGGTCTGTAAAGACAATCCACCATGTCATCTGCAAATGCCAACTAAAGCCACCCTACATGATAACAAATAAAAAAATCAAAATGTGCAACTGGTCTATGAGCTCTCACACTGGTTTACCTGCAGTCACCAGCAAGAACTAGCCCGCCATCCATTGCCCGTGAGGTCACTAAAATTCTTCGCTTGATCGTTTTGCCAGGCCTGAACGATTACAGGGATGGTGTAGCGGCGCTGATGGCGAAAGTAACTGCTCGCACTGATGCACTGCAGGCCAAACAGAGTCAACATTCTTAATGTCTGGGTGGCCAAACATCCAGTGAAATGAATGGCCCCGCTTAACAGGAGGTTGCAGGTCGGCATGTTCCTGTGGAGCATTGGCTGGTTTTGCCAGAAACGGTGGTAGCCACATGATGCACAGACCTAGATATGTAAAAAAAAAAAAAAAAGAAGAAGAAAAAAAAAAAAAAGTGTAATCAACAGTATATCAGGATTCAATATAGATTAGGTACTGTACATTACTGGTCAAAGGTTTCATGTTTTCAATGAAACACACATGACCAATACAGTATAACACTCAAATATGATGCCATCACAAACCAATAGACTAAAGCCAGCCTGGTACATACATTGTAAATTAAATTAACTGGCAAGACAGTCAGAGCTATCAGATTGTAATTAGATATTCTGATTTTCTAATCAGATGGCCTGCTGCGTAAACAAAACCGTACCTGCTTGATCTTAAGAAAAGTTCCTTCCTGCTGCACGATGCTACTATCTGACCTCTCACAACAGGCCGGACAGATGACAAAAAGGCCCATCAGCTCCTCTTGGCAAACAATGAATTTGTCAATGCCACTACAAGAACAAAAAAATTGTTGTTGGGGGGCATTCAAACTACCAAAGCTACAGTACACAAAAATGAGCATTCAAAATGGTCTATGTTGGTTTTAAACTATCTCACTTGTGATGGGGGTCACACGTGTAAGGTGGCTCCTCATCAAACAAGTCTTCCTCATGCATCGGCTCTTCGGGCACCCACGATAAGTCACTGATGACAGAGGCATTATCATCATCTTCATCTGTCTGTTCAGGACTAGCAAGGGGAGTGGAGGTTTGTGTGCCGAATGATGTCTGTGTGCCCACGCTGACCATCTTGGGCTTCAGGTTAACCTGCACAGCTGTGGAGAGGCAGTAAACATACCCAAACATGAGACAATCATGGCAAATCTAAACTGGTATGTTTTTTGGTGTAGGCTATGTATTAATTTAATCAATGTGTATGGAAATGTTCTGATTGCATAGATACTGGCAATGTTTTAGAGACTATATCTAATAACTACCCCTTAAAATACCCAAGTTTTACCGTGAGACCATCGGGGGCTTCAAAGAACACTGTGTCCCAGCGTCAGAAGTGGAGGAGGGCAAGGGCTGATCCCCAGTATCGACACTCTCCACAGTGTCTACACTGTCCACAGTCTCCTGCTGTGAGGCGTCTGTCAACATCTTGCGAAAACAAATATGAAAAAGGGTCAGCAAAATGCAAATGAGTGTAGTGGTGAAATAAGAGGTGGGTATACTATGAATACTTAGAACAGTGATTCGCAAGCACATTGGGTGTACAAGCACATTGCAGGAGTACATGGAAACATTTAATCATTTATTTTCAACTTGGAAGTACTGAGAATTATTTACTTATCATCTTTGAAATTCCAAGAAGATAAGTAAATATTCCCAGTCATTTCATAAGTCCATCAATAAAATGGGACGTGTGTGCTACAACTAACGTTAGTTTCCCAGTGGAAACAATAACCTATGGCACAGCCATAAAGCTTTCATGATGATATGGACTTTTACTTCAGGGCAATTTTGTTATTATTCTAATTTTTATTCGTGAATCACGAAATATGCTCTTCTAATGTCAGAGTGATCGTGCTTGTAAGTTAGTGGAGGCTGTGTCAAAGGGAACACGGTATACAAAATACACACAGAGCTAGCTAACACGCAGCTTGTAAACATTAACGTTAGCATGATGCTTACCGTGGCAATTTCTCGCTTGCGGCAGACGGTGTCTCTCGACCTCGGGACGGGGCAAGCAGAGAGGTTTGCGTTCACAGACGGCACGGCGGTAGGAAGTAATTTAGCACTCCTCTCACTCTTTAATCCAAGTGAGACCATTTTAGCATCCCCTGAGTGGTAATCCTCCTCTTTGAAATGCGCGCTGCATATTCTCGAGTAGGCGGTGACAGAGCTAGCTGAAAAATCTGCCGCCTAATCTTCACAAACTGCACCCAGCTTCGAAGATCCCTTTGTCCTTGGGGAAGGAATGGACCCTATGTCCAGTTTTGCTGGAGTTCTTGCACCCGCCACAAACACAGTAATAAACCATTTTGACTAACGTTATTTATGATCTACTCTTTATCTATCTCTAAGCTATCTGTTATGCTATGCTATCTCTCACTATCTATGCTATTCTATCTATGCTATGCTACTCTATCTATCTATCTATCTATCTATCTATCTATCTATCTATCTATCTATCTATCTATCTATCTATCTATCTATCTATCTATCTATCTACTTACTTATAAATCTGTCACTGTCACTCTTTCACTAGTTAGCTACTCCTCGTCTCACTCTCCCTCAATTGTAAGGCGGGCCATGGGCTTTCTTCTGTCGTCTAACAGTCAGCTGAGTACCTCATGTGACGTCATGGAATGCATTGTGGGAGAAATAAGAATAATCGCTAAGCTGTAGCTAAAAGCTAACATATCACCTACTTTTCCAGTATTATATTTCTTTTTTGTAGTACCCTACAACATCAAATACAATGGATAACTGTTTAAATGTTTATTACCAACTAGAAAATTGCCAAAAAAAAAAAAAAAAACCTGCACCATGGGCTTTAACGTTCTTCGTCGAGCAATCTTCTGAATTTACTCGATATTTTGACTATGTCGAGTAGTCTTTTGACTTAGATGTGAGCGCAACAAGCTGACTCACTAGCTTAGGACTTCAACGTTCTTTTGTACTCAACACAAAATATTATTACTTCCATAGCAATGGCTTCAACACATACATTATTAAAATATTTAATTTTAAATGTCTGCTTATAGGGGAATTATCAAGATGAAGTGAGCAGTATTTAAAGGGACAGTTCACCCAAAAATGTAAATAGTCTCATCATTTACTCACCCTCATGCCATCCCAGATGTGTATGACTTTCTTCTACAAAACCCAAATGAAGATTTTTAGAAGAATATTTCAACTCTGTTGGTCCTCACAATGCAAGTGAATGGTGATCAGAACTTTGTAACTCCAAAAAACACAAAGCAAACATAAAAGTAATCCATATAACTCGGGTGTTTAAATCCATGCCTTCTGAAGCAATATGATGTAGGTGTGGGTGTGAAACAGATCAATATTTAAGTCCTATTTTACTCCAAATCTTCATGTTTACATCTGAAAATATTAATTTGCGTTCTGTAGAAGAAAGAAAGTTATACCTGTATGACAACGTACATATGACGTTCAGATCTGTAGATCTGGGATGGCAGGAGGGTGAGTAAATGATGGGAGATTGTTAGGTTATTTGCTTTTTTTTTTTCCAATTAGTTTTAAATTCGCAATGTTCCTTTAAAGGCGTAACTGCAAAAATTGATAATTTCTGCCATACTTACCCTAGGGAAAAAATACATAAAATGGCCACTAGATGACAGCATATAAAACGGTACGAGTCCAACCGCAACAAGCGGAAGGTAATTTTACGAATAAAAATAAACCTGAGGATTCCTCATTGTCAAGCGCCTTGTTTTAATTGTATTTATTATGGTTTCGTTCGTAAAAGCAAAGTTCAACTGGGAAGACCTGCCAACAAATTAGGCAACTTGCACTGAACCACAAATCACCACATTAAGGCGCAGGAAATTCAGTTCTATGTGCGGTCCACCGTGATGCCATTGTTTCAGCAGCTTTTGTTTTTATGTCCTGACCACTGGTTTGCACAGATAAGATGATTGCAATTGCACTTAAAAGTTCATTTCTATGCACTTTTATTCTAACCTCGTGCAAGCTCCACCAGTTGGCCTCAGACACTTACAAAATATGCTGTTCGTTCTCATTGTTTTAATTGCAATATGCTAATGCAATAATACGACTAACTTTGTTGTAGGCTATTTAATACAACATAGTTGTATTTTGATGAAGGCTGGAAATACTACACATTTTATAAATACTAGATAAACAAGGCTTATTTAAGGGGGAAGCCATACTTGCAGTATATGCAGGATTTTCAGTTCCCATTTACCAGAATGATACGGTATAAAATATCTAGACGTGCATATTTGTACTTCCATAAAGTTCGTTTTTCATCATGCATTTGTAATTTACTTCTGTTTTTCTAAGTGGCTCTCAACAACCATTTTAATCCTTTAAGGACATCAGCTCTTTTATTATCCGTTTTGTTGTATTGTTAATGACATGAAGTCTCAGGATTTTATGCTAAGTTTAACTTCGTTATCACCAGTGACATTTAATTTGAATTAGTAAGCGTTGAAATTTAGACTCAACACAAAGCCAATTCGGACACGTGTCTGCAATATGGAGAAAGGGAGAGAAAATAAAAAATATATGTAGCCTATAAATAAACTTTTTTTTTTTTTTATCTGTGCATGAAAAGGCATCTAAGAGTGTGTATCTTTAATAGTTATATTAAAAGATAACAAGGAACATAGGTTACGGAGTATAAATGATCAACTGTATCTAAATTATGAATAACCTTCATCTGGACGTTAATGCGGAATTGAAGGGAGAGGCTGCGCGTTCACTATCCCGCCCTTTCCACTGTGGAGGCGGGAGCGCGCAATGAATTCTGTTCAAACTCAAACAGCTTCTGGACTGCTCATCATCGCGCGGGCACTAAAATGTGTCATCTGCCGTCTGGTAACAAAAACGACAGTGTTTTCCAGCGGGATGTAAAAGACTACATCATGTTTTGGGATAATTTGACATCTGAGCTCTAAATATTCTGAATAAATTTCATTCAAAGTGTCGTGTTGACTGATATCCGCGAGAGGGTTGGGAATATCGCTTACAGGTAAGGCAATGTCAGGTAGTTACAAGTTTTTTTTCTCTATTAAGAAACAATTGGCTAGATCGCACAAATAATCAAGAGCAAAATTTTTTTTATTGTGTCCCTTCTTGAAACTTTCAGCCAAAGGTTTCGTTTGTCGTTTAGAAATAGTCCGCCATAATTGCGGGAAGTTCGAGATATTTGCAATTTTTATGAATAAATCGTGTTATAAAGTGACGAGCATTTTCAGCTCTCAGGACAGCGAACGAGATCGTTCTTGCGTCGAGCCATCCGGAAACAAAGTAGGACACAGACAAAACTTACTCGACAAAAACTTTAAAATAATTATAATAATTTCACATTGCCTTTAAAATATCAGAGAATGGCTAAATATAGTTGTATTTGGTTTTTGATAACTTAAAAAAAATAAGTTTGTCTCAGTGTATTTTTTAAATACATAAATGTAAGTTTTTTTTTTTTATATATAAAATTATAAGCCCCACATTTCTGCCTTTAAACCCTTCAAAAATTGGCCCCATTCACTTCCATTTTAAGTTGATGTATTTCTTTCTTTTCGTTTTTTTAAGAAAAGGAGGGACAAGCTCAAATAATTATTTGTGGTAATCAATAATATGCCACAAATGCTGTTGATTGAGCTTAACTTGTATCCCTGATAGCACACACATCACTCAGATGTCTATTTGATGTGTGTGTTTACATTTGGAAGATGTATTTTTTTCCTCTCGGATGTCAACAAGACATTCAGCAGATGTCTTTGAGACATTTATGATTAAGAATGTTTGTCTGATCTTTTTTAGTTGTTTAGCAGATGTTAATTCAATTAAGATGCTTTCCAGGTAAAAAGATCTAAAACAAACATCTCGGAGATGTAAGTGTGCATCTGGAAGTAAACTCAGAATATTTATTCTAATTTGTGTTATTAACTGTTTTGTTCTTTAAGCGAAAGGTATGTAGAAAACATAATTTGTGTACTAATCAGTGCCTTTATTAATGTGTGCTTTGGCAGGTGCTGACAATGGCATCCAAATACCTGATGCTTATTGCATTGGGGACTGCAGTGATTGGCAGTGTGCACTGTTGCCCAGAGCAGTGTACCTGCTCTGATAAACATACCCATCAATTTGCAGATTGTGCCTACAAAGACCTCCTGGAAGTACCTGTGGGCTTGCCATCTAACTGTACCACCCTGAGTCTTACAGCAAATAAGATTAAAGTGCTGAAATCAAAAACCTTTATAAATATGACCCAGGTGACCTCTCTTTGGTTGGCACACAATGAAATTGTCATTGTCGAGAGGGACACATTGGCTCGAATGATTCAGCTGAGAAATTTGGATATAAGCCACAACAAAATTGTCTATTTTCCATGGGAGGACTTGGCCAATCTCACTGCCCTGCAGATGTTAAAGATGAACAATAATGAGATGATCAGTATACCCAAGAATGCTTTCTCCAACCTCAAAGAATTGCGTTCGGTCCGTATTAACAATAACAAGTTCACCACTATTGTGCAGGGAACGTTTGATGCTTTGACTGCCATGTCTCACCTTCAAATCTTCCACAACCCCTTCACCTGCTCTTGCAACCTAGAGTGGCTTAGGGATTGGATTAATAAATCCTCAATCTCCATTCCTGACCAAAACAACATTGTTTGTGAGGCTCCTGCCCACCTCAGAGGCACTAAGGTCACTAGCATGCCCAAACTGGATTGCAAAGCCCCATCTGTGTCCATCACATATCAGCCAAACATTGAAACCACAGAACTCTATGAGGGATACATGGTCATCCTGAACTGCGAAACAAAAGGAACCCCAAAACCTGAGGTCACATGGGAGATATTTGCAAGAAACCAACTAATTACGTTCCCTTTGCCCGCCATAGTTGAAAGAAGTGAGATTCCCATTAATGGGCCACCAATGAACGCCGGGTTCCTTGTGTTTCAAAATGGCACCTTGATTATCCCTCGCATGACCAAAAAGGAAGATGGAAACTACACATGCTCGGCTTTCAATGAAGTGGGCAAAGCAAACCGCTCAGTGAAACTTGTCGTCGCAGGTACCAAAAAGCATGCCATCAATTCAATGCTGGACACAAAAGCAGCCAGCCATTTACCTGGAGACAAGCTTGGTTCAGAGAGCACCAAAAACAATGTGATCAACATGTGGCCCAAATCTGAGGAAAAAACAAAGAGCATTACAACTGGAACATCCCTCATTACAGTGGTTAAAGAACAAGTGAAGGAAGGGACTGATACCCTGCCATTCACTGGCAAATGTGGAATAAATGATGGTACCCAGTACATTTCCAATCATGCTTTTAACATTAGCTTGGATGAACTTAAACAGTACACATTTGATTTTGGGGTTATTGCACTGGAGGTTTCAGAGACCGAAGCCAAAGTTCAGCTGAACCCTTTCCAGTTGGCCAACGCCAAATCAAATGTTCACCTCAGTCAACAACAAGACCTGCAAACTGTTAATAAGGAGCCTTTCAGTCTGCTCCAGACATCCACCAAAAAATCCCCACTGGACATGTTGTACCTTTGCGTCAGTACCGGTAATGGTCATTCAGTGGTGCAGTGGTCCAAGATAGAGGAGGGCGTCAATGCCTATCGCTTCCAGGGCCTCAATTCAGGCACTAATTACACCCTATGCCTCACCTATGGAGGCCAGGACTGTCAAGTCCAAGTGGTCTTCACAACTCGGAAGAAAATCCCATCCTTGCTAATCATTGTGGTCGTTAGCATCTTCTTGCTAGCTTTGGCAACTGTGCCCCTGCTTGGTGCCACCTGCTGTCACCTGCTCCACAAGTATCAAGGCAAGACCTACAAGTTGATTATGAAAACGCAGAACCTGGATCAGATTGAAAAGCAAATAGCAGCGGATTTTGATCCAAGGGTGTCTTTTGTCGGGTCGGACAAAAACTTTAACCCAAGTGAGCTGGGGGAGGGAGAAGGCGAGGTTGAGGGCGAGGAGGGAGACGGAGAAGGTGAGGATGTCGAGGGCAGTGTGGTTACTGAGTCCATTCCCGAGTCACAATCCAAAACGCAGGAGGATTTCGAGGTGGGATCTGAGTACAGTGATAGGTTACCGCTTGGGGCGGAAGCAGTAAACTTATCCACGGAGATCAATGGTAATTACAAAGAGCCCCGTTGAGATGTTTAGTTATGCCGTGTGTAAAATATTTACCCTAAAACACATTACAAACCAGGTGACTACTGATCATCTCACGTTATACACACAAAGGTGCGTTTTTTGCTAATTTTTACCTCAGTAAGTTAGCTGCAAGTGTATACGATGAGTGTCTATTTACAAAAAGCATTTTTTGTAAAATAGAGCAGACTTGTATTGGACAAATTAAAAACCTCATAAACCAAATGTACAGTTAATTTTCTTTAAGTTTTATCAGACGCATCCTAAGCATTCATAGTCTCAAAGTAGCATTTGAAATCACACAGGGTTTTCGTAAGTGGCTGTTCACCCCCAATGCGTATTTGCGTTCTTCCGTGACGTTTTTCCAGTTGTTTTTCTATGAAATCATGGGTTAAAACAAGACGTTTTCGACAGGTTTTTTTTTTTTTTTTTAACCTTTGCGCTATATCTCTCTGTTTTGCTTTTTCAGCATCTTGCACAGGAGCGCTGCGTCTTTAAAAATGTCAACAAAAACTCGCAACACGAGGAGCGCAGACTTTATTCACAGTAGCGCCATCTTTTTTTTAATGGGAATGAAAAACGAGGCTGTGAGGATAGACGTACAGCTTCATAAATGTGACGCACGGCATAAAGCTGTATTAAGCTCATAGATCCCATCTGTTGTTTTTTTCCCCCCACAACTCATGTTGTCTAGATTAATTTGTTTACTGAGTGTTCTTGAAAATATATATTTTTGAATGTTTTGTCCGCAAAATGATCTAAATACACTTTAAACTGCAGTACAGCCCATTAAAGAGTCTATCCCTCACATCGTCATTGTTATTATAAGTGTTTGGAAGGGGCAGTTCATAACAAACCCGTTTTTTGCGTACATCCGCACTATTTTTCGCTGTTTTCTTATATGCGCTGGAGGAACGTCTTTGACTGTTGCGTCTTATTTACTTTGATGCGTATCGTCCAGGAGCGCCGCTTTCTTAGACACAAATTCAAAATAACTTCCTATTAAAACGCGTTTCGAGAAACGTGCGTTCTTTCCTTTCTGCGCAAATTGTGGTCGGTGTGAACAGTCCCTGCTATTATATAGCATAGTGCACTTTGAGCGCCCGTTTCAACGGGATTCAATTCGTTGCGTTAAACTCACTCTGTTAGGCTACTCTTCTCACAGCATGCGTGTGTCTGGAAAACAAACCAGGTCATCTTTAAAAAAAAAAAAGTTCAAGTGTAATATGGGGAATCCTAAAAATTTGTGATTTTTAATCGCTTTGCTAATGGGTGCTTAAAAAAATCTCTCGTCTTTACGAACCGACTGAACGTGTCCTTTAATAGTAGGCCTATACTTGTTCGTGGCATGTCACACAGAAGTATTTTTAAGTGTGTTTTATTAGGGAATATACTGTAGATATTTCATGCCCATTTGTGATCTTAAACTACTACCTAATCTGAAAAAAAAGTTCTTTTTTTATATAAATGGTCAGTTTCTACCATCAGTCAAAACGACATGGAGTGCCCTGTAAATTGACGCATTGTTGTGACTTGTTTTGTGTCCAACTGTCCAATGATGTTGTAAAAATACTTATACCTTTGAAAGATTTTGATATGATTTTATGTACGTGACCTTAATAAAATATTAAAAGAGCTAATGTATTGGGTTTTGTTCATGAAAATAAATTAATCTGATTTAAAAACGTGGGGGACAAAGTTTCCAGCATTAAAAACACAATTAAACACCTTTGGAACAATATGTAAACTATAGATAAAAAAGAAGGCCAATCCCTGCTGGACATTGGCAAGGATCAGGTAAATTAATATAATTAGTAGTATTATTATTATTATGTCATAACTGCAAAGGTAACAAAATACCCGCATGATTGAGTTATTTCTGTTTCTGAAACGAAATTGGCTACATATTTTAGATTTATTAAATGCTACATCTCTGCTGTATATTTATGAAACTAAACTAGCAAATGTTTTATGTCATGCGGTTTTTATTATTTAAAAGTGCTTTTTACATTTTCGTTAGATATTGGGAGTAATAAACAAATTCAAATGGTTGAGAAAATTGTTGGGCAGAACAAAGAAAGGAAAGTGATTGCGGAGCAATCGTGCACTTTTCCAACACTTTTACTCTGTAAAACAAAAAAAATACATTTGTAAAAAAAAATGTAACGATTATATTTGATTATTTTTCTTACTATGAAGCATTACATGGAAAATATGCTGTTACATTTTGTGACAGAGGTTAAATCAAACAGCAAGGAAACAATTCATAAACAAGGGAATATTTATCTGTTAGATAATTTCTATTCCTAGAATCATGCGTTAATACAACATTGATTTTTGATTGACGTTTCCTTCACGCGACGCAGAAGAGGGCACGCGCTGCTTTTTACTCATCACAGTGAACAGCCGTTTGTTAGATTTGAGTTATAATATTTATTTAACTTAAAATCACAAACAAGGCATAGGTAGCAGAACAAGACTTTTGTGAGGAAAACACAAAAAAATGAATGGCAAATGTAACAGTGAGACAGATTGCGTTTATATTCTTTGTCAGAGAAAAATTAGGACAGAACTACAGTAGATTATATTCATGAGAACAGACACATATCAACCATAATGGACATTATTGGTTTCATCTGTTAGTTTTCTATGATAAGAACATTCTCACCACTGGCAAAGAATAATTCAAGAAATTAATCGTTCTTACATTTGTAAAAGAGCACAACCTGTACATTCATAAATAGTCCCATATACTAACCTCGCATCAAGTGGTTTGAAGGGAGTTCAGTGCCAAACTAAATTTCCTGATGTACTAAATTTAACCTGGACTGAAAGACACAGTCACTCACACATACAGCAAAAGACAATACATCCACCCACCCATCCATCCAAACATCAAATACCGATACGTGCAAAGGATCTGTTCACTGGCACTGAGATGTAAATGCACTTCACTAAAACACATGTGTTTCTCTGCTACACCAAGCACATAATACTATCATCGATATCTGGCCAGCAGCCTTTATGTATTCAAGAGGCTGGAGGGGGCAGGGAGGGGCGATCCTCTCCATGATTTTCAATCCTCAATTGGTTGCAGCGCTTTCTGTCTCTTTGTTATTCTCCTTGACGCTTCCATCCTTTTTGCTGCCCTCCATGGAGGTCCTGTTGAGGGCTCCATTGATGAAGCTTTCAGAACTCTGCCGCTGGAAGTGCTTCCTATAGCCCACCAAGGACGGGTTGTTGACCAGCGTGAAAAAGAGCTGCCAGTGCACTCGTGCTCGCTTGGCGTTGGACACCTTGTTCTGTTTCTTCTCTTGCTGGACCAGTTGGATTCCTAGAAATGGTTAATATAATAAAATCAACATACTGTAAGATCTGCATAGCCAAGTTTACAAAATGTTTTAGGGAATGTGTCAATTTGACTAAATTTATCTATGAATCAAGAGATATGATAATTGAGATAATACAAATAATAAAAAAATAAATACAATTTAAGTTCAACTTTGGGTTTTATACTCTCAGATCGCACACGAACACAGATGTGGCCACACTAATAGGTTTTCATTTGAAAACTTGCATTTTAATGTGCCTAACGTCATAATGTAACGAAATGGAGTGGTTTTGAAATTCTCAAGGAAAATGCCGGTCTAGTGAGGATTAGAGGTGTAAACATAGCAAAATTAATTAGTATTAGTGTACATACTAATCAGTTTTTGTTTGACATTTTTTTTTTCAGTTTCCTAATCTCACATTACCAAAGTATGCTATGCATTAAAGAAGAGCGTTTTGAAACCCATTTTTGATGCAGGGAAATGGCGGTCTAGTGTGGATGCCATGAAGGAGGCGGTGTAAATGTAGCAAAATTATCAAATGAAAATGTATGAGTGTGGACATAGCCTAATCCATTTTCATTGGAAAACTCCCATTTTCTGTTTCCTTATGTCATTGTTTTCCAAAGTATGCAGTAATGGAGAGCGTTTTTTTAAACACCTTGTCTTCGTTAGAGAAAAACACAAAATTAGTGCATTTTCAAATTAAAACATATTGGGGGCCTGGGTAGCTCAGAGAGTATTGACGCGGACTACCACCCCTGGAGTCGCGAGTTCGAATCCAGGGTGTGCTGAGTGAGCCCAGCCAGGTCTCCTAAACATCCAAATTGGCCCCGGTTGCTAGGGAGGGTAGAGACACATGAGGTTACCTCAGTAGCTTATTAGTGGTTCTCACTCTCAATGGGGCTCGTGGTAAATTGTGCATGGATAGCGGAGAGTAGCATGATACTCCACATGCTGCGAGTCTTCACGGTGTCATGCACAGCGAGCATGTGATAAGATGTGCGTATTGACTGTCTCAGAAGTGGAGGCAACTGAGACTTGTCCTCCACCATCCGGATTGAGGTGAGTAACCATGTCACCATGAGGACCTACCAAGTAGTAAGAATTGGGCATTTGAAATTGAGGAGAAAAAGGGATTAAAAAAATGTAAACATATTAGTTTGAATGTAGCCTAACTGCAACCCCAGTTTTCGGTTTCCTATCATCATTGTTTTACAATATATGAAGTAATGAAGAGCGTTCTTTAAATGCTTCATTTTTGTTGGAGGAAAAGACCCATCTATTGTGGATGAGAGGTGAACAGTATATGTAGCCAAATTAAGGTGTTTTCAAATTATAAAGTATTAGGTCACGTCCACACTAATCTGTCTTCGTTTTAAACCTTTTTTTAGTTTCCTAACGTCACTGTTTTCCAAAGTATGTGGTAATGGAGAACATTTTCAGTGGAGGAAAGCTTCATTCCAGTGTGGATGTGAGGTATAAAAATAGCAAAATCAATGTGACTTCAAACAAAATGTTTTTAGCGTGGATGTGTCCTAATACGGTTTTGTTTGAAAATGCATTGATTTCACTACGTTTATGTCTCTCATCCACACTGAAACTGCATTTTTCTCCACCAAAAACCAAACCGCAAACTTTGTTTTCATTTTCCTTGTCATTGTTGTCCAGAGTTTTCAAACGAAAACGGATTAGTGTGTTAGTGGCCTTCATATGGAAGATCTATTTTTTTCAGTCAATGCACAGTAACACATGTTCATTTGAAAATATCTTTCCAAAATTTACGTATACTTAGGAAAATTATGACATTAAGAAACTTAAAACTATTTTAATTGAAAACACATTAATATTGACGGGAGTGCTCCCTCAACTGCAATACACCTCTAAAACACTTCCTCACGGATGTCAAGAGGATATTCAGCAGATGTCTTCGAGATGTTTCTGATTTAGAATGCATGTTAATCTGCTCTTTTTAAGATGCATTTTAAATTCCAATGCTACACCTAGATGAAATGCTTTTTAACAGATGTCTTGAAGTTGTGTGTGTGCTTACTGGGTAATATATTGTAATATTATTTGTAATAAGTCTTTCCTTCTAAAAAAGAAAAATAACAAAATGTCAATTAACCTGCTCACTTAAAAACAAAACATTTAAAAAGGCATCTAATGCATACAAGTGTCCATGAGCTATTATCATATAGCATTGTATTAACCGAAAACCATAATATCTTTTGAGTACAGTTGGAACATGCACACTTTGCCATTGCCATCTGGAGAGTGTAAGACCTATGGGCCAGAAACATATGAAAAAGTCAATTACAGTCTTCCATCTGTGTAATCCGCCAATTTGTCACTAATCTCTTCAGCACAAAGGAGCTTTAACATTGAATTATTACTGAATGCAAACTGGAATTCTTCAGTCTTTGAATGCAAAAAAAAAAATGTATTGAAAAATTCAACAAATGACATGTTCAAAAAGACTTTATTCTAAACATTGTGGCTATTTAATGTTGAAAATACACCATCTGCCACCTGGATCTTCCTGATGATAATTCCATCAAATACTGGCAGATCTGTACTCTAACAGCTTTGACTTGAAAAGATAGGAGATGTTTTATCTCCTCTCAGCTATATTAAAGAGAAATTAACTATGCAATCTGGACTGTTCAGTCATACCAAGCAGCATGGGCTGTAAATTTACAAAGGATGTTTTCTCTGTGGATCAAGGCGTATATTCAACAACAAGTCTCAGCGAGCAGCAAGAGGGTGGAGGTGAGTTATTGCACATTGGGGCCCAATTTAACTGAAAATTGTAATAATTGCGGGTACACTCGCCTGCTGTGTGCAAGGCAACATGATGAATCAATTATTCTAAAACAAGGCCAACCGACTGTCCATATAGACATGAATCACCCAAGAGAAATCAAATTTGCCACAGTTCTTCTATCTATTTAGGCTGTCTCAATTGCTTCTGTCTTTTTATATAATCTCAGATTGACATGATGTTCAGTGGCGGGCTCTGTGGGGGCAATGCCATCTCTTGCAGATTGCCCTGTTCTTCTATTGTAATATTTCTATTTGCAAAAGTAATGTTTGGGAGTCTAAAATTAAGACATAAATAATCATCTTATGACAAATGTTTTTGTGAAACATCTTAAGTGCCTAAAATGTGTGAAAATCCCAGGAGATCAGCAGTTACAGAAATACTGAAACCAGCCCGTCTGGCACCAACAACCATGCCACAGTCCAAATCACTGAGATCACATTTTCCCCCATTCTGATGTTCGATGTGAACATTAACTGAAGCTCCTGACCCGTATCTCGAATGATTTTAAGCACTGCACTGCTGCCACATGATTGGCTGATTAGATAATCATTTGGGTGATTGTTGGTGCCAGATGGGCTGCTTTGAATATTTCTGTAACTGTTGATCTCCTGGGATTTTCACACACAACATTCTCTAGAATATACTCAGAATGGTGCCAAAAATCTAGTGAGTGGCACGGAAATGCATAGTTGATGAGAGAGGTCAATGGAGAATGACCAGACTGGTTTGAACTGACAAAGTCTACAATAACTCAGATAACTGCTCTGTACAATTGTGATGAGAAGAACATAATATCAGAATGTTATTCTGAGATGCGGGTCGGTGCTGCTTTGGTGGCACGAGGGGGATCTACACAATATTAGGCAGGTGGTTTTAATGTTGTGGCTGATTGGTGTATATATATCTATATATCTCAATAACTTGTTTATAGAACTAAAAGCAACATACATAGGTAAAAGTATACCTTTTGACACAAACCTATACAGGCAGTATGCATATACTGTATATTCATCTGAAAGCTAACAAACCTTGATGTATTTCCAGCCTCTTTATTTTCAACAGGTCATTCCAGACTCAGAAGGAAAAAGGAAACAGACCTAGAATGTAATTTCTGCACCTTGGCTAAAAAAGGTCACTGAACAAACTGAATGAGGGCACAGCTTTAAAATAAAAAATAGCCACAACCTCATTCAAATGATCGAAGCTGCTCATGAATCAAACTGGTCTTTGAACTGATAAAAGAAGACATATACAGACCTTCTTCAGCATCTCGCATCCTCTGTGCAGAGACATTGTCCTGGCCTTTGGTTTGCAATAGCAGTCCGCAGAAGGCCTTCATCACAGGATGAGACTGGCTGACTTCAATCTTGAGGTAATGAGCATAGCAGCGGTAACCTGCAGAGAGCACCATGGGGTATGTGAGCTGAACAGTGAAGAGGCAATCTACGTCCAAATAACAGGCTGTCTGATTCTACAGTGGTGCCTGTAATGTATGTTAGCAATCTAGTTTCCAGTAGTGTGGTGCTTTTATCAGAAAAACTATACTGCAAAAATGATGTTGAGAGTGACCTCTGATATTTACATTTATACAACACATAGAACAGCTCTAAAATCTAATTGGTTGAACAGTGTTTATTAATACATTTCATTTATTGAATGTTGGTGCAATTTAATGTATCATATCACTGTTGCCAAATTTGTATAAAAGAAAATGTAACACACAAGCCATGTGTTACAGTTCTTTTAGAATGGTTAAGGGGGTTCCATTTCACAAAATGCCTAAAAAAAACACCATCATGGCTGGGTCAAAGGCGGAGCCAGGGGAGGGGGTATTGCCCCCCTAGATTTGCCCGTGCCCACCCAAAAAACAAACAAAAAAAGCCACCAAAAGATCTCATCCTAGCTCCAGCCCTGTTATTTGTGGTGAAATCATAATGCAAATAATCTTGTGGCTTATTACTTCAACAAACATTTCACTATAAATGAGTGGGACTCATTCTTAGTGGGGAAATTGAAACCTAGCCTATATTGAGTATTAGTTCTTCAGTCATACCTGGGTCAAATGCCTCAACACTGCGGTTTAAGAGACTGATATCCAAGCGTCCTAAATGGACTATGTTGAAAAGTGCAGTGATGACCATCCTCCAAATGCCCAGTAGCACCCCAACCATGACATTTACCAGGAAGAGCATATAGGTGAGCAGGAACAGACTCCCTCTGCGGACACAAACCAAATGCACATTCATTCACATAAAACCTCACAAAAGGTATTAAAGATAAAGTATCTAATGACATATGACATAACATTTGACTATACGGTTTAATATTCTAGAAATGTAAAGAAACAGTAACTGAACACCCAATAAAACTACATTTAAATATACTTCCAGTTACTGTTTCTTTACATTTATAGAATATTAAACCTTATAGTCAAATGTTATGTCATATAACACCTGGTGCCATTAAAGCTATATGGTGCAGAATTTTTGAATTCTTTTGAAATAAGAGTTTTAACTTTCAGAAATCAAAACTTTCTTTCTAGTCCAAAAAGATCATTTAGTGAAACTAAGCTGCAAAATTTTTGTTGCAAAATCATTGTCAAATGCTATAAGCCATTGCACATATGTGACATATGTGATGTCACATGGATGAACTGTCCACATTTACACACATACAATGCCTGTTCAGTGTTCACCAACTTAGAGGAAAGTAAATTAATGGAGGCAGGGAGGGAGAGAAGTGCTTATGAAACCTATATGCTGTAAATGTTTATTACATATTATATTCTGTTTTTTTTTCTTTCGCTGTGATTCTACGTGTTGAGTAAATGTTGAAATTCTTTGATTTTCATAATTAACTTTTGATCTTCAGTGGGAACATTAATCATGCTGAATTTCTTGCGAGATTTAAATCGCACAAACTCTCTCCAAGATTCACCCATTGGCTGTTCAGGGGAAACATCACTCGTTCATGTGCACAAGCTTCAGGGTTAACCACGAACTCATGATCAAACATCAAACTCTTGAGTTGACAGAGAATGTTTGTACAGAGTATGTTATGATCGCCGAACTTGATCTAAAATGACTTTGAAACTCAGAGTTTATTCAACTAGCTTTGTGCAACAGGCCATAGGGGACTACTAAACTAAACTTAACACAAAAACTAAAACTAAAAAGTAAAACAAAATGTAAAGCAAACAATCTATATAACTATCAGGGGACTGCAACGTGACGTGCATAAATAACATTTTAGTTTTTTATGTACTATCATATAAACTCAGCAAAAAAAAAAAGTGTCGTTTTTCAGGACACTGTATTTTAAAGATAATTTTGTAAAAATCCAAATAACTTTACAGATCTTTATTGTAAAGGGTTTAAACAATGTTTCCAATGCTTAGTAAACAATTAATGAACATGCACCTGTGGAACGGTCGTTAAGACACTAACAGCTTACAGACGGAAGGCAATTAAGGTCACAGTTATACAAACTTAGGACACTAAAGAGACCTTTCTTCTGACTCTGAAAAACTCCAAAAGAAAGATGCCCAGGGTCTCTGCTCATCTGCGTGAACGTGCCTTAGGCATGAGGACTGCAGATGTGGCCAGGGCAATAAATTGCAATATCCGTACTGTGAGACGCCTAAGACAGCACTACAGGGAGACAGGAAGGACAGCTGATCATCCTCGCAGTGGCAGACCACGTGTAACAACACCTGCACAGGATCGGTACATCCGAACATCACACCTGCGGGACAGGTACAGGATGGCAACAACAACTGCCCGAGTTACTCCAGGAACGCATAATCCCTCCATCAGTGACAAGACTGTCCGCAATAGGCTGAGAGATGCTGGACTGAGGGCTTGTCGGCTTGTTGTAAGGCAGGTCCTTACCAGACATCACCGGCAACAACGTCACCTATGGGCACAAACCCACCTTCACTGGACCAGACAGGACTGGCAAAAAGTGCTCTTCACTGATGAGCCGCGGTTTTGTCTCACCAGGAGTGATGGTCAGACATGTGTTTATCGTCGAAGTAATGAGTGTTACACCGAGGCCTGTACTCTGAAGCGGGATCGATTTGGAGGTGGATGGTCCATCATGGTCTGGGGTGGTGTGTCACAGCATAATCAGACTGAGATTGTTGTCATTGCAGGCAATCTCAATGCTGTGCGTTACAGGGAAGACATCCTCCTCCCTCATGTTGTTCCCTTCCTGCAGGCTCATCCTGACATGACCCTCCAGCATGACAAAACTACCAGCCATACTGCTTGTTCTGTGCGTGATATCCTGCAAGACAGGAATGTCAGTGTTCTGCCATGGCCAGCCCGGATCTCAATCCCATTGAGCAAGTCTGGGACCTGTTGGATCAGAGAAGAGGGCTTGGGCCATTCCCCCCAGAAATGTCTGGAAACTTGTAAGTGCCTTGGAGGAAGAGTGGGGTAACATCTCACAGCAAGAACTGGCAAATCTGGAGCTGTCCATGAGGAGGAGATTCACTGCAGTACTTCATGCAGCTGGTGGCCACACCAAATACTGACTGTTACTTTTGATTTTTTACCCCCCTTTTGTTCAGGGACACATTATTCCATTTCGGTTAGTCACATGTCTGTGAAACTTGTTCAGTTTATGTCTTAGTTGTTGAATCTTTTTACATTCATACAAATATTTACACATGTTAAGCTTGCTGAAAATAAAAGCAGTTGAAAGTGAGAGGACGTTTGAGTTTATATAACAACTCTCTGATCTTATTTCTCAAAACTAAACTATTCTGAACTCTGAAAAAAACAATAATAACTTCCTCCCAGTCAAAAAAGACCATTCAGTGAAACTAAACTGCAAATATTGTGTGTTTCTGCAAAATGATTGTCTATATGATATCACATGTATGAATTGCCCACATTTACACATCACAGTGTCTGTTTTGTGTTCACCAACTTAAAGAGCAACATGCAGGTTGAATTTATAACTGAATTAATACTTTATATTGTCTGCAGAGGTCTTTTAAAAACACATATGTAGAAATTACTAATGAAATCTCATTTGATGTAGAGATTTTGATGAAAATGTGCTAGGCTCTGGAATACGCCTTTCCCGCTATAGCAACGCGTCATATGACGTAGGGCTGAGGCAAATAAAAGAGCTCATGGTCAGCTCTCTCATTGTTGGGTGTTGATGTAGTTAGAGCAGTAGTGAGAGACAGAAAGTTTTAGATCGAGTTTTAGAGAAGCCATAATGGTAAATTATTGTGTTTGTGCTGGTTGCACGAATTCCAGCCTGTCAGGACATCGTGTCCATCATTTTCCTTCTAGGAAAAACAAGGCTTTTCGGTCTTGGGTGCATTTTGTACAGGTAAAGAGAGCAGACTTCACTGCCGCGTCTGTTACCACACACTCGGTCGTTTGTGGTGCACATTTCACTGCGGAGAATTATCGACCTGGAGATTTGTTGGAGTCTCGGATGGGATTTCGGAGTAAGGACCACGTGAGGCTGATTACTGATGCTGTTCCCTCGGTGCACTCGATGGAATCAAGTCCACCGTCAAAGTTTACACCGGATTTTGGTGCGGGCGGGACTGGAGGACCAAGTGCTAACGTTAGCAGACATTCTGTGCAACAAAAAAGAGCACTTAGCAGAGTAAGTCTTACTTTTAATTATTTTAACTCTTAATTTGTGTAATTTCGTAATAATAATAGTATAATATTTTTATATAATATATTTTTTATAATATTAAATATTTAATATTTATTTAGTATAATAATACAGAGAGAGGGAGAGAGACTGAGCTTTAGGACAGGTTGTCGTAACGTAATTGTCTGCCTTCTGAAATGAATTTAGTAGTTTGCACAATGCTATAGCTATTGGCAGGAAGCTAGCCCAACTCTCCCGTTTCCCCCGCATTTCAATTCAAACTGTTCTCCCGCCGCCCTCCCGTCTGATTTTGTATCCCCGTAGGCTAACGTTATGCTCTCCAGTAAATTTCAAGGACCAAATTATTATAGGCCTGTGGGCCATCATAGGCATGTTCGTCCACACCGGAGAACTCGGTTTCTTCATTCGCATCCATTGTAACCTGAGCTTGAGCTTGACCAGACTCCCTCGGCCATCGTCACTTCCGGATAGTGCTTTATAAACGCGGAAGTTATTTTATCACAATTTATCTCAAAATATTGTTAATGGCTAAATATATATTACTCCAGTTCAGAAAATCTAGTTGTTTTATCATCAACATACACTATGCTATATAGGGGTGTCCAACCTGCATGTTGCTCTTTAAAGGAAGAAGAATGGAAGGAAGGATATAGGACATTCCATATTATTCCTTAAACCAAAAGAAGATGCTATTACTTGTTTTGCAAGATTTCAGTGCAGAATGTTTTGTGAACCCGTTACCATGTAATTCAGGCTTACTGTAGTAAAAAGGCTGTTATTGAATGGGGGAGCAGAGCTGACACATGCATTACATAAAAGTCTTAAAAGCACCACAGCCAGTTAAATATTAAAGATCAGAAAGAGGGTCATGAAAATAGTCATGAAAATTCCATTGACAAATCATTTTGTTGCACAAAAACCTTATGATTAAAAATGAAATGCAATGAGCAGCAACAGTCTAATCGCTCACACCTGTTGTTCAGATCTCGTGTTCCTGCGTCCTTCTTGATGAACAAAAACCTGGAGGTCATGTGTTGGATCAGCACAGCCAGGAACAGCGTCAACCAGAAGGGCCTTTAGCAAAAAGAACCATCTTAAGAGGCACTTATCTAATTGCATGTTTTATTGGCATATGATGAAAGACTACTGATAAGAATACACAGATTTAGTGTTGCACTCAAAGGGGTCCGTGGCTTACAGGGTTATGACCCTAAAGTCACAAGGAAGGCAGAGGAGACGTCAGTTTCCTCAAGGCCACATGTGATGAGACAACGATATTACACTGATGTGGTTAAAATGTATCATCATCATCACCTTCAGTGAGAAGAGTGAAGGCCACTCACCACATTCTGCCGATAATGTGGAACAGCATGAGGTTAGTTCCATACAGAATGGGAATGATGATCAGGAAGACAGCAAACAGGATGCAGATGAAGAACACCAGAGTCTGAATTGCCATGCCTGAACTCAGAGACAGACAGTCACAGACACAATCAGACACGCAAGACACAAAAAAAATAAAAAAAATAAAAATAAGAATTCAATTCAAAAAAGGCAATTGTGCCTTTCTGTCTTACTTTCTAGATACACGGTCCTGGTCTTATTGCGCACATTTCATAAATGTTAATTATTTAAAATGACAAACAATGTTTGTCTTTGTAATTTTTTATTAAAATGTAATATCATGAAGAGTAATACTTTATGTCATGAAAAGTAGGGGGTAAAGTTCCTCAGAAGTAACATGGGTGGTTAAGCAGCAAGAACTGAGTCTTACATGCCATACAGAGAACAAATCTGGCCTCACCAAGACAGATACCAGCAGCTTGGTAACTGGTGAAGCCCATCCAGCAGACAAGGGCAGGTCGAGATGGCCTCATGCTCCTCTGGCAGTTATACACATTAAATATGTCTCCTCTGTACAGTCCTTTCAGATTAAACCTGAGTGAACACAGATAGACCATTCACTGCATTAACAGACACGTCACCTGTGGAAAACATGTCTAATGCGGGCGTTTCTTTATTAAGAAGGAACCGAGATGAAATCGCATGGCACAGAGTCAACTGTCATTAAATTACATTTAGAAACTCAATTTGAAAAGTCAGTATTTCTAATATGGTGTTCCTGACTGTAATTACGTCCTCCTTATTAGGTTGGGAAATAATTGTTCAACCTCCAGCTATATCTTATTCTTAATAACAGCAGTCATTTACTGTACTAAAATCAAATCTGGGGACTTCAATGTAATACGTGTGAATTGGAAAACAAAACTAAACAAAACTAAGCAAAGCAAATCAAAAAACACAAAAAAATATTTTAAGCAAAACTAAACAAAACACTATAAATATCAGGAGACTACAATGTGATGTGTGAATTGGAAAATAAATTGAAGTTAAGCAAAGTATAATGTAAAAAAATAAAAGCAAAGTAAAACTAAAAACTCAAAGCAAACAAAATAAAACCAATATCAGGGGATTAAAATGTGACTTGTGTAAATCGGGATACGTGTGATGGTTGTGTTGCTGAGGAAGAGCTGTTTTTAGCAGGTTAATATGACTGAATCTGCAGTTTTGAGCATCACCTGTGCAGGACCATGGACCTCAGGAGCATGAGCAGGTTCACAAGGCAGGACAGGGTCACAGCACAGACATAGCACACTGAAATAAATGTACCACAATCACATGAGCTGGAGAGGTCAATGCCAGAACCACACACACAAGTACACCTGAAGTCCTTGGACACACAACCTCAGCACTTCAGAGACGGATTGGAAAACGAGTCCTGCTACAGTCATCGTTATTAATCTGTGAGTGATTGCTGTTGATTTTCACTGATATTAAAAGCAGAGTGAAAGTGGATGCATAATGTCCAGGGGCTGTTCCTTCATGTGATTAAACTGTGTGCAGTAAACTCTCTAAAATCACATACACTTTAGACTCTGAGCTAACAGTCCGGATCAAATGGAAGCATGTAATCAGTAAGACAACAAATGGCTGTTAGCATAGATTTGCTAATCAGACATCATGCTTAAACTTCTAGTTGGTCTGGCCAAATTCTGGCACCAAAAATTACTTTTAAGTGACACTTTTTCTATTCTGGCCAAACCATAGCTTAAGAAATGACTCACCCTCCACACACCACAAATAGTACACTACAATCCTGACCACTTCTTGACGGTCGTCTGACAAAATTATATTGACACTAGTCAACAGGAAGGCGATGTTTTCATCCACTCCTCTACGGACGATGTGCAGAGTGGGCAGCACTCCTGAGATCAGTAAGAGTGTCATCTAAGAGATATATAGAGAAGAGACCTTTAAACCTTTTTGAATGAAAAAACAACAAGCTCATTTCTTTAATCGTTTACCTGATAAATAGCAATGAACGCCACAACAACAGAGATTGCCAGTTTCAAAGGGAACCTGAAAACTGATAAAGGAAAATTACCACAATATATAATTATATTACTCTCTATTATATTATATTTGATTGTTACCTTCTTCTGGTGTGTAGATGTAAGACTTGGCAGCATCAGTGAGTCTTTCAATTAGTTTGGGCTTTGATGTGCTCGAACTGCAAAGCAAGAGATTAGTGACATCCATTATACAATATATGAAAAGCAAGGCGAGTAATTATTTGTTAAATTATTTTCCCCTTTCCTAGTTTATTATGCAGAGACAGTTATAAATAAGCCATTTGTGGGTTGATTTCACCTAAAAGTATAACACTGTGGCTCTATCAGAACATTCATCTATTTAAGCTGCTCAACACAGCAATATTGTCTAGCAAATGTAATGGGTTTTGTAACTGTTTGTCCAACAATGGAAAATGGGGTGAATCTTCAGGAAATTGGTTTGATTTTTTTCGCAATTCTGTTTGGTGATTTAAATTGCACACTTCTTTAACCAATTTAATAAAATGTCAACACCTTGGCTTTTTGCTATCATTTCTGACAGGAAACAGTACAGGTGTATTTTTTTATTATAATAATAATAATTATTATTATTATTATATTTCTTCTTTCCTGAAGTAAAAATAAAATAAAATTAGAATTTTATGCAGTTTAGATCTTATTTACCTTAAAATTTCTGAATTACACCATTTCCATACGCAAGTAAGCAAATTTATGTTCCCCGTCTGTCGCTTACTTCGGCGTTGTGTCGAAGAAGCGACACTAGGGGTCTCTCTTGAGCGCCGAATATACCTCTGATATATGAAAAAAGGCCAATGAGAAGTTGGCAGAGAATATTTGCATACCCCGCCCACAGACATATGGGTATAAAAGCGGGGAAATACGTTGAGTTCATTCAGAAATTTTCTTCGGAGCCGATGGTCGTGTATGCAGTGAGCTGCGAGTCACACGCAGGCAGCGTTTTATGAATGGTTCATGTTCTCAGTGCGGTTGCGGCTTTCTTTTGTCAAGAGAGAAAGCCACTTCAGCCGACCCCCGCGCCTCGCCTCCTTCCTACGGGATTAGGGCAGGCGCCGCGGGCGATGAAGGCGATTTGGGGATAATGACGGGCTCCGTTCGCCGGGTAAATCCCCTCGAACCACCCGCCTCCCTGGCATGCTTGCTTGCTTCCGTCCGAGCTCGGGATGATTGATTTCTCTCCAATGGTTCATGTTCTCAGTGCGAGAACATAGCCGTGGCAGCTGCATCGGAAAGCGTTACAGCGGCGTCTGATGCTGATGACTCGTCTGGGCCGCCACCTTCGGGTCTGCTCGCCCAGTCTGAGCCTGATGCATAGAGGTTCGTTATGCTTTCCCGGGTACCGCGAGCACGAGGCTGGACCGGGAACCCCCCCCTCACGTCTACTTGATTGGTTCCGCGGGCATATGCGCCGCTCACAGCTCCTTTCTTCCTGGACATGCATGACGCGTTGAGTAAGCCATAAAGGGCACCTTTTACTTCCCGAAACCGGCATCCTTGCTCCTCCTCACTAACCTCGACGGTGGAGCGGTCCCAGACAGGTAGTCCTGTTCTTGATGTGCTGCAGGAACTGCGCTCAATGACCAATCGTGCCCCCGGGCCACGAAGGTCAGAAGCGCCAGCACTCGAATTGGCGATGGCCACCCTTGCACAAACTCCCGTTCAAAACGCTTGCAGGTCCTCGACCCTCTTGATGGAGACGAGCGCGATCAGCAGGGCTGTCTTTTATAGAGAGGGCACTGAGTCCAACTGATTCTAGCGGCTCGAAGGGGGGGCTTGGCCGGGAAAGATTTAACCTCCGGGCGCCTCTTAGGCACCTTATGATTAAGTCGTGCTTACCCAGAAAAACATAGAGAGAAAAGAGGCCCGGCTAGGCTCGGCCCGTTCCCAGGTTGGCAAGCGTTGCATTGTTCCCCTGTTTAGGGTAACCAGAAGGATTCCGCCGACTTTTATGGGGCATTCGGGAAGGGTACGTGCAGTCTGACACAGCTGGTCGCCTTTTCACGTAAAGTACCTGCCCGTTCCTGTGTCAGCAGTACATGTACACGGCTCAGCGCATGGCGTGATTTTCCTAATTGGATATTTCTTTTTAACTAAAGTGCCGGGTCTATTTAGACTCCATGAAACAGACACAAAGGAGTTTCCACAGAACAGGTAACATCTTGTCAGAAGGCTCACCAGACCATTTCTAATGATGTTAATGACACTCACTGTAATTTTGCATAAAGTAGATCAGCAGAGTAATTTTCAAGACTGGTTTTCTGATTACCTCGTGTTGAATTGTAAAAACTCTAAAAGCACTTTTGCATAAGTGGGTTTACAATAGCTGTGATTAGTTTTCTTTTAATGCAATTGAGGAAGGAAGCAGACTATAGACAATACTCTGCCTGGCTACAAACTGGCTATTTATTGTACAGTGACCTACTCGTTATAAATAATAATATATAATTAATAAATACCTCATCTTTTCTTCCCTTTATGAATTAGACTTCCGTTATCAATACAGTTACACAAGATTAAATTACATGCAGTTTGCAGTATAGCTATTGTGCATTAAGTTTAATGGACGGATAATCTTGGATCAAGGTTTACTAGTATTCTTATCAGTTTGCAGCTTCTCAGAGCTTTGAAAATTGGTTAATAAATATAGTAAAGTTCACATTAGGCATTCTCACCTGACTTTGGTGGGCTTTTTCTTCTTGAGGATCTTCTTCACATAAACTCTGTAATAACTGCTACTGAGGTCCTGCAAAAAAAAAAAAAAAAAAGATAAAATCATGAAATACGTTGGGTCCAAAATTCTCAGACCACTACTGAAAATGCAAAACAATTATTATATTTCAAATTATATATATAATATATATATATATATTATTTGAAATATAGCACTTTGGAAACACCCTTGAACATTACCAATGAACATTAACTGGAATTTATAGCCTCTGCTGGTGTAATCATTGGATGCACCTGCAGCAGAGCTATAAATAGTCGCGTCACTGGCGCGTCGTCAGATATTTTTTCTTCAGAGCTCTGTGTGTGTGTGTGTGTGTGTGTGTATGTGTTTCACGAGCCTGTCAGAACTTTCTTTCCTCTGTTAGGAGTTAGAAATGGTTAGGCAGTGCACAGAAGACCTTTTCTCCTTTCTCTTTTCTTTAAAAAAAAAGAAGAAAAATAATGATTGATAAACAAAGCAAGCTGTGTGTGTTCCCGTGTTTACGCTCTATGGCTGAAACGGACACACACCAGTTTCTGTTTTGTGTGTTTGGGGGAAGAGCATGCTGCTCTTGCGTTGCGGCAGAGCGGGTGCAGGCATTGCGATCTGTTTACAGTAAAAATGCTTCATACTCGTCCCGCTTACTTCCAAGAGCCAGTGCCCACTTTTTCCGTCCCTATCGCTCGCTCTCTCCCCAGATCCAGCTGATCCTTCTCGTAAGCTTGAAGCGCACCTCGGCGCCTCTTCGGTTCACGAGGGGGACGCTGAACCTCTGTACGTTCCACAAACAATAATAAAGCAGCTAACAACAGACCACCCCCAAACGCTCCAAACTAGAAGACAAATTTCTGTCTGGTGGCCAAAATAAATAAATAAAAGAGGGAAGGGAACACTATATCAGTGCCTTCCTTTCCTCTATGACCTCCATAACAAATATTTTCATTCATGGAGGAATCCTTATACTTCCCATGTCATCGTGCCCTCGATGTTGATATATTTGACTATCGTGGGTGCTGAAGCTCAGGAGTATTCGGTGATGCCGCCGTTAGAAGAGACACTTGCAGGTTATCTCTCGCCTGGCTTGGCATCATTGCTAAAGAGACCCACTCTCCCCACAAAGCTGTGCAGTACCACCTCCACGCTTGTGGGAAAAGCTTATCAGGCAGCAGGTCATGCTGGTGCTGCCCTGCACACTATGGCAGTGTTACAGGTGCACTAGGCTAATCTGTTGAAGGACCTGAGTGTGGGCACCACGGTCGACGAAGAGGCTTTCTCTGAGCTTCGTCGAACCACGGATCGGTCTCTCTGCACGACCAAGCAGATGGCCCACACTATTGGCCGGTCTATGTCTGCTTTAGTCAGCACGTAGAGACACTTATGGCTTAACCTATCGGGCATCAGAGACAAGGACAAAAACGTTCCTTCCCGATGCCCCAGTTTCGCCTTCTGGTTTATTTGGTGATGCTATGAATATAGTTATCACCAGGTTCCATGAGGCAAAGAGTCAGGGGGAGGGGCCGTCAGCCTCCCAGCCTTCTAGATGGAAGGCTCACAAACAAAGCGTGGCGAATCGTGCTCCCCCTCGTAAAGACTGGGGTCCAGTTCATCGCCCTCAGCAGCCCCCAAAGAAAGACCTCAGGGCGGTTATTTCTAATAGGAAAAAACCCTGACGGTTTTTCACCCAGCCTTGTGGGGGTAGCCCCCCTCGGGACGTGGCGCGTGTATCATCCACTTTGGCCCTCCCGGTACCTCCACGAAACCTCTCCATTCCTGCCGCCTCTGGTGTTTCGGGAGTTAGAGGCTTCCAAAGAAAAGTTGGGTGTACTATTGTTTCCTGCCTTAGTCCAGGACGCGGAACACTCAACATCCCCTCAACAGGAAGTGTCATAATTAATACCCATCTCAGCATGGAAACTTCTGCCAGGTATTTCTATGTGGGTCCTAAGAACAGTAGAAAATGGATACAGAATTCAATTCGCTCGCCACCCTCCGTGTTTCAACGGCGTGGTCCCCACTACCATAAAACCGGAGCAGGCATGTCTACTGTGGAAAGAACTGCAAAATCTCTTGGTCAAAGGGGCCATAGAATGTGTTCCCCTTCCAGAGAAAGAGTCAGGTTTTTACAGCAAATACTTCCTGGTCCCCAAGAAAGGTGGGGGGTTGCGTCCGATCTTAGATCTTCGAGGCTTGAATCGCTCAGTCAGGGTGTTTAATTTCAAGATGCTAACTATCAAGACGGTCGTGTCACAAATCCAACATCACGATTGGCTGGTCACGATCGATCTCATGTATGCATATCCTGCCATAGCACAGGAAGTTCCTGAGGTTCGCTTTCGGGGGCAAAGCCTTCCAGTATCGGGTTCTTCCATTCGGCCTAGCCCTATCATCCCGCACATTCACGAAATGCTTGGATGCAACACTGGCTCCTTTGTGTCTCCGGGGCATCCACATTCTGAATTAAATAGACAACTGGCTGATACTAGCACAGTCTCAAGAACTGGTAGTTCAGCACAGGGATATTGTCTTAGCTCTTCTGGTTTCTCTGGGTCTGAGACTCAATGTCAAAAAGAGAGTTCTCTCTCCCACTCTGGAAATTACCTATCTGGGGGTTATATGGAATTCGATCACGATGCGGGCACAATTGTCTCCTGCTCGAATCATGTCCATTCAGAACACCCTGAGCAAAGTCAAGCTAGGTCAAGGTTGCACTGTTTGTCAGTATGAACGAATACTAGGTCTCATGGCGTCTGTGTCCACGGTGATCCATTTGGCCTTCTCCACATGAGACCATTTCAGCTGTGGCTAAAGGGGATTTCATCCAAGGGCCAGTCCCCTAAGGCAAATAAGGGTCATGCGCCGCGCGCTTCGTTCCCTTTCTATGTGGTTTAGACCCCGGTTTCTTACCTTGGGTCCCACTCTAGGTGCGTCTTGTCGTCGCAGGTTGCTAACGACAGACGCCTCCCTGACGGGCTGGGTAGTGGCCGTAAGTGGTCTTCCAGCTCAAGGGGAATGGGAGGGTCGTCAGCTCGGTTGTAACATTAACTCGATCTTTTTTTTTGCATTGTGTTTGTTTTATATGTCTGGTGTTGCAGTGGTTGTATTCGTGAGCCCAAAACAAATTTCCCAGTGGGACAATAAAGTATACCTACCTACCTACCTAACTGTCTCGAGTTGATGGCTGTATTTCTGGCCCTGAAATACTTCCTCCAGAGGCTGCCATGTCTTGCTGTGGGTGTATAACACAGTGGTAGTCTCTTACATAAACCATCAAGGAGGTCTACGTTCACGCCAGCTCAACAGACTGGCAGGGCAGATTCTCCTTTGGGCCCAGGGCAAGCTCCTGTTAATCAGAGCATCTTATATCTTTGGATGCCTGAATGGGAGCAGATTTACTGTCCAGACAGAAAATACCGACGGGGGAGTGGAAACTCCACCTCGAGGTAGTGAACAAATCTGGTTGAGATTTTACACGAGCAGAAGTGGACCTCTTCGCTTCCTAACAGACAGTGCAATGTCCCCTCTACTTCTCTCTGAGTAATCCATCCCCCCATGGGGTCTGGACGCAATGGGACATACATGGCACAGAATGCACCTGTATGATTTCCCCCCGGTCTCTCTGCTCCCGGGAGTCTTGGCCAGAGTTCGCCAGCAAGGGTCTTGCCTCTTACTGATAGTGCCGCGCTGGCCGAACAGGGTATGGTTCTTGGAGATAAGGTCTCTCGTCGACGGCTCGCCTTGGGCGATTCCGGACAGGAGGGACCTTCTGTCTCAGGCACAGGGGACAATATTTCATCCCCGGCCCGAATTGTGGAACCTTCATGTATGGCCCTGAGGGGTACCAACTGAGGGACACAGGGCTTTCTCCTGAGGTTATCAAGACCATTTTAAGTGCTAAGGCTCCCTCTACTTGGAACAAATCTCAGTGAGATTTTACAGGGCAGAAGTGGACCTCTTCGCCTCAACAAACAGCGCAATGTCTCCCATAACTCTCTCTGAGTTAACACCCCCCCGGCACATACATGGCACAGAATGCGCCTGTATGCGTTTCCCTCTACTAGAGGTTACGCCAATAAATGGGGTGTCTTTGAAAGATGGTGCAGTGCACGTAATGCAGATCCAGTTAACTGCCAGATTGCTTCAGTTCTGGACTTTCTGCAGAAAAGACTGTCAGCAGGCATATGCCCCGCTACTCTCAGGGTCTATGTGGCTGCCATTTCGGCTTGCCACGCCTTGATGGACAGGGTGCCCTTTGGGAGGCATCCTTTACTCGCTCGCTTCATTCGTGGAGCCATGCGACTGTGGCCTCCTGCTAGGAACAGGACCTCTTCATGGGACTTAGCAACAGTCCTTGTGGGTCTGATTGAGACCCCCTTCGAACCTCTAGAGTCAGCGTCTGGCGGACTTCTGACTCTCAAGATGGTTTCTTATGGCGATTACCTCTCTAAAGAGAATTGGGACCAACAGGCTCTGTCTGTTTTGCCAGCCCATTTAGAGTTTGCTCCTGGAATGACCAAAAGCAATTTTGCACCCTCACCCTGACTACCTGCCTAAGGTACCTTTCTCGGCCTTACATCCGGTCACTTTCGAAACCTTCTACTCCCCGCCGTTTGCAACGCCGGAGCAGGAAGGACTTCACAGACTTTGTCCAGTCTGTGCCTTTCAGACATATGTCCACCGCACTAGCCAGTGGCATATGTCAGGGCAACAATTCTTTGCCATGGGGGCCGCTACAGGGGCGCGGCCGCCACCAATCAGACTATGTTGCATTGGGTGAGGGACGCTACTGCCCTGGCCTACGAGGCGTGCAGTTAAGCTTCGCCAGTAGGTATCAGGGCTCACTCTACCAGAGGGCTCGCCTCCTCTAAAGCCTTGGCTAGAGGTCTCCCTCTGCAGCATGTTTGTGATGCGGCAGGTTGGTCCTCTCCGCACACATTCATCAGTATTATAATTTGGATGTTCCTGCCACTCCAGGCTCTTATGTCCTTGAGTCGACATCTCAAACTCATGTCTGGGACCTCTCACGCTCTTGTGAGCACACTACACAACCGTAGGGGGTCCGGGCAGCCTCAGTGCGGCGGCGTGGGTATTCTCGTTCCCAAAGCTCTCAGCACAGCATCAGAAGTGTAGCTTTTTGTAAAGGAAATGTCTTGGGTTACTTAAGTGTAACCCTTGTTCCCTGAAAAAAGCGGAATGAGATGCTGCGCTTTATTGCCGCACTGGGTTGCCCCAGGACTGCTCTTCAGACAAAATACCTGACGACGCGCCGGTGACACGTCTATTTATAGCCCTGCTGCAGATGCATCCAATGATTACACCGGCAGAGGCTATAAATTCCGGTCAATGTCCATTGACGTGTTGCACACATATTCACAGCTGCTCACACCTAAAGGGTGTTCCCAAAGCACTCTCAGCGCAGCATCTCATTCCGCTTTGTTCAGGGAACAAGGGTTACACTTAAGTAACCCGAGACGTTTTACAATGCATGTCAAATCATTTGAAAATAACATTAATTCTGTACAGTAACTCTATAAATCTCAGATCTTGTCTACAACTAGAAGTGAGTGTTATAGTGTGATGTGACAAAGCAACACTTGCTTATAGAAAGCTTTTTGGTTATAATGAGAGCATTTTAATTTGACCAATTGTCACACATTATACATACATTTCTGCATATACATGGTGAAATTATTTATTTTTCACATATCCCAGCTAAGCTGGGGTCAGAGTGCAGGGTCAGCCATGATACAGCGCCCCTGGAGCAGATAGGTTCAAGGGCCTTGCTCAAGGGCCCAACAGTGGTGTCTTGGTGGTGTTGGGGCTTGAACCCACGACCTTCTGATCAGTAACCCAGAGCCTTAACCGCTGAGCCACCACTGCCCACATTTAGGTTTTTATTACTTTTCTAGCAATTTTAACACGTTGTCAGGGGGTTTGTTTATATTATTTTATCAGAGCATATTCGTCACAGCGATTATAGTTAAATAACACTGGCATTGTGCTTTGCTTTGAGAAAACATGCTGTTTGTGTAATGTGTTTGGCGAGTCAAACATAACCCAATCCCAGTGAGCTGCTTACAATGATTAGACCTCTGGAATGCAGGTGCCGAGCTTACAAACTCCCCTCTAGACTATGTGTTGCCAAGTCCTTTCTTTATGATTTAATGCACTGTTTTCACCTGTGCACAGGCAGAGGAAATAAAAATGCTTCTGATTTGTATGCTCTTGTGAAACATAAGTCTAGGAACCATGCAGTCCAAATCCCTGATTATGCAAGAAACAAGCGAATCTAAACATATAGGCATCTTCCTTTGGAATAATGGTCTGTGTTATTTATGGGGATGGTGAGGACCATCACTTTTTTCCCCAAAGCCGGATTTGTCCCCACTGCTTTATAACATAGCTTGCAGCAGGGGTGTATCTTATACAGAGGTAACATCTCTAACATCTTGGTTTTCCAAGTGTCTTTCCCACTATTTTCTTCCATAGGAATTTCATAAAAATATCTCTTAGCCATGAACTAAACCATCAAGCTTCAAGGTGAAAAACAAATTTGCCTTAAAACAAAAAGGTATATGAATATCAAAACCAAGACTGTGAATTAAAAACAAAACAAAAACAAGGCTGTGTATTTAATGTCTTTAATGAAAGACTGAACTACGATCCCATGAAGCTTTGCAAATGCTGAAACTTGATTGATTTAAATTCGTTGATTATATGTAGAGATAGAAACAATTTATTTGAAGTTTATTGCAAAAAATTTAGAAATATACAAATATATATGAAATTTGAGAGTGTATGGAGAAGTGGGCAGCCACCGCAGAGCTCTTTTGGCGCACTTTGTTGGCTGTGATTCTCTACATTTTAGTGGATCTTTCTCTGCTGGAGCATAAATTTCACTATTAAACATGAGACTTCCAGAGCCCAACTGTCAAAATAATAATTTATAGGGCGGAATAGAACCAGAATGTAATCAAAGTAAAAACAATTTCACTAGACCAATGGGTCACACTTAACATTAATTTGCTGATTCATGCATTTATCCACTACCCTACACAATCCCAGGACAGACATATGCAGAGATGAAGTCAAATGAAGTGTCACAAGTTCATTTGAGCACTAAATTGATGGTTACCTTAAAACAGTGTAATTTTATGTTGGGAAATAGCAAATCAATGTGCTTTTCAAATTTATTTTAAAAGGAATAGCTCACTTAAAGTAGAAAATTCTGTCATCAGTTCTAATAATAATTTTATTCTTTATATCTCACATTTTAAATGGAAATTATCAGTTGGACCCATTTCATATTTTCAGCTTTGGAAAGAGGAAGTAAATTATTGCGGGCTAAACTTCAATAGAGGTGAATGAGAGACCACTGTGAATATTATTTTGCTTATCCATTTGCTTCAACAGCAAAAGAAGAAAAAAATTATATATTTCCATGACTTTCCACAAGAGGAAAAAATAGAGAGCGGTGGATATTGATAGTCTGAAGAGATGCTAAATATACAAGCAGATGTATTAAAAACCCCATCACAGCTGTGGTAACTATTTATTATTTATTATTATTTCAGGGTAATATAAAACACAAACAAGTTATGAATGTGCACTAAATAATTGTTTTTTTTTAATTGTTTAAAAAGTTTGCTAGATTTCCACTGCTAAATAAGGAGGACACGTGCCATTACAGGATCCTATACAACAGATCTCACATTTGGATCAATACATCACATAAACAGCAAAATATCATGTTTAATTATTTGTGCATAATTAATAAACCTCAGCCAACCATCCCTACAACGTGATGCATGTCAGTCTCACCTCATTGGCATTGGTTTCCTCTGTATTCTGTAGGCCTTTGAACAAAAGTAGTGGGTACTGGAAACTGAGAAAGGCCAGGCAGGCAATCTGAGGTAGACTGCTGAACAGGGCATAGTACTTATAGATCTGTAGAAAGAAAGAGCAGGAAAAAATCTGTCAAAACGCATTAAATGTCTGCAATCATTTGTCTGAGGATTCCTGAATTTCACACAACAGCAAAGCTGTCGTGAATTTTCCTTGATAAATTATATTACAAACCCAACAAGACTTCCTTCATTTAATTCCTTCATAAATATATATTATATATTATATATATATATATATATATATATATATATATATATATATATATATATATATGAATGACTTTCAGCAACAACCTATCCAGCCAGCCAGTTTGGTCCATTTATTCTCTTGTTAGTGTGCAAAATCCAAGCAGTACATTTACATTTATGCATTTGGCAGACACTTTTATCCAAAGCAACTTACAGTCCAATTATTACAGGGACAACCTGGAGTTAAGTGCCTTGCTCAAGGACACAATGGTGGCAGCCATGGGGTTAGAACCTGTGACCTTCTGATTAACAGCCCTGTGCTTTAACCACTACGCCACCACCACTCCAGTAGGCAGCACAAAAAACTTTAAACTATGATGATGGTTCAAGGTGGCATGTTACATTTTTTTGACATTACAATATTGTCTTGTGTCCCAGCTTAATATGTAGAGACAACAAAAAGTATGCTGTTCGTAGGTTGATTGTGCCAAAAAGCAACTTCGTTTAATGTATCTACATTTTACACAACATGCAAGTTCCTATAACTACATTTTTGCAAAATTTGTTTTAAGTGCCATATTCTACATTTTGCTGCACTTTCTTGGTGAAATTAACACTAGAGGTGCTACAACTGTGTGTATTATTAACACAAATCATGAATACAATGGATGATTATGACTTTACAAACTCTTATTTTTGGCTGCTATTTTATGATATTGAAATACTTTAACGCATCATTTAAAAAATACAAAATGCATAATTTTAATATTTTTCAAATGAAACATTAAGACTTAGGTTTTGGGGTAGGGTTAGGTTTAGTTTCTTCCTAATGTATATAAAGAACTCTTTCCCTGCCATACTACGTTTTGGAAATTCACAAACAGGACAACACATCAACATTGGCCAATGGTGTGAGTTTGAGGCGGGAATGTCTATTTGTCGACCAATGTTTGAAAACACTAATTTTTGGGGCCTAGGTAGCTAAGTATTGACGCTGAATACCACCCCTGTAGTCGTGAGTTCACCAGGGCATGTGGAGTGACTCTAGCCAGGTCTCCTGAGCAACCAAATTGGCCTGGTTGCTAGGGAGGGTAGAGTCACATAGGGTAACCTCCTCATGGTCGTGATTAGTGATTAGACTCAATGGGGCGCATGGTAATTTGTGCGTGGATTGCTGAGAGTAGCATGTGCCTCCACATGCTGAGAGTCTCAGTGGTGTCATGCACAGTGAGCCACGTGATAAGATGCTTGGATTGACGGTCTCAGAAGCTGAGGCAACTGGGACTTGTTCTCCACCACTCAGATTGAGGTGAGTAACTGCACCACCATGAGGACCTACTAAGTAGTGGGAATTGGGCATTCCAAATTGGGAGAAAAGGGGATAAAAAAATAAATAAATAAAAAAACAATTCCTTTTCTAAATTACACACTTCAGATTTAAACTTAATTCCTCTCTTTTTAAAACTTACAGACACAGAAATGATAAATCGGAGCTCCATGGTGAAATACAAACGAAGCAGAACTAATTATTTTGAGGCTTAGCCATTCATTTAGGAGACAATAAGATAGGAACAAAACTGAGGATTGATGGGAAAATGTTAATGCAGTTAAGCTGCAGCAAAAGTAGACGTCTTAATCAAAACACAATGGGAAAGTAACAGAAGGCCGCACTGCTATCACGTAAATCAAGTTGACTGTACTAATACATAAAAACCCAACCTTTATTGTCACAGGTGTATCCATGATAACTCTTACTTGTGGTGTTTTGGGACAGTCCGCCTTCTGCCAGACCAGAACTCCAAAGTGCGTCCAAGAGAGCAGGCTGCCCAGGACATAACCAACTTTGTTATGTAGTGTACCACAAGCCAGGAGAGGGTAGTACAAAGCGGGGTAGTACAACAGAGCTAAGATCAGCCATAACTCTAAAGTAACAAATAACAAAACAATATATTCAAACGAAACAACATTTTACTTCCATACTATCAATTTGGCTTACTGAATAGGTAAATACAATGCAACCATGATGAAAACAAATGATTTGATTAGTATGACAACAGAATGCATAGAAACCACAAGGTTGCAGGTTTCTAACCCTACAAGTGGTGAGCCATGAATCACGATTGTAGTCTTGAGCTAGACATTTAAATGAATAGTTCACCAAAACATGTAATATCTGTTAACTCAACTTCATGTTGTTCTAAACTTGTATGACTTTCTTTCTTCCACTGTAGCTTTTCCTCATATTCAAACTTGGTGAGTCGTGTTTGCCTACAAAGCACATACGAACCAATCGTGATCATGTATGACAGATTAAATTTTTGGTGAACTATTCATTCATTAATTTAACTGCAGGATTCTCTATATAGTCCCGTCCACATTAATAGACTTACGTGCTAAAGGACCACATAGTTACATAATGCAAATACAGCCTTGTCTACCCTATTGAGGTCCTGTTTTCCGATGAAACAAACTTTGCAGATGACAATCCAATTACAAAACACAACTAAGAAGGTCTAACAGTTCAGAGAAAAAAAATAAATCAGGTATTCATCCTCATTCATCATTTTTCATCATCTTGTGTGAATTGAGCCTGCTTTGGATTGGTGCCATCGTGTGAATAGGGAGTGTTCATTTGATAGCAGCAATGTTGAGATAAAAACATTTCCCAAACACTTTGGTGGCCTGAGATCTTACTTAGAGATTTTGACATTGAATTACATTAATAAAGAATCTGTTTATAAGAGTCTATCACAATTACCACATGACAAGTGCCAGTGGAATTTGTTTCCATGGAATGTAGACATAAAACCGTGCCGTGAATTTAAAGGGACAATACCCTTGGTTCAAGTGCCATTTTAAAGGGAAATAAACGATAGCTTGTGGCATGCTCTTTGAGGGGATCAAACTGGCACCCTTCCGGTTTCCAGCCCTGAGCCTTAACCACTACAACACAGAATGAAATAAAAGATGCACTATAGAATGGATTTCACCACACCATCAGTCAAGAAATTTAGTCTTCATACCTTTGTTCACAACATCTTTAGTGAATGGGAGCGGTTGGTGACTGAGGGCAATTCCGACCAGCCTGCAGAAGAGAACTCCATACACTGCGACTGCAAGGCCTTTGTGTTGTGTGTGGTCCAGAAAGTTTACTGGGCTGAGGAGGAAATAAACAGAAGATTAGTAAGTACAAAAATCCAATACTGCGAGAAAAAGAAATAAAAAAGAAAAAGCTAAACTGCATTGGTGAAATTACTTAAAGGTGCCATATTTTGAAGTATAACATTTTCAAGCATTCCACTTTTTAAACATTAAAGTTATTATTATTTTCCCTTAAGTCCACTTATAATGTTGGTCAAGGAGTAAGTAAGGGATAATGTACAATCAGCAAAATAAACCCCTTTGTTATCATGATATAGTTTATTTTAGAGGTTGAAGTTATGCATATCCCTAAATGAAGACAGGCACTTTTGAAGTGCAGTTCTTGAAGTGGCAGAATTTGAAGTGTATTCCTTGTCACAGGCACGGAAGATGAACATTTCATGTAGCTCAACTGGTAGAGCATAACACTAGCAACAATATCATGGGATTGATTCCCAAAAAACACACATGCTGATACAAAGTATACCTAAAATGCATTGCAAGTTGCTTTGGATAACATGCCACATGCAAATGTACAGTATTGTGTGTGAATAGACATACAGTACATCAGACTCACCTGAGTAAACCTGTAAGTCCTCTCTGATTGTTGCCCAACTTCTGTCGTCTGGCCAGGACAGCAAGTACCAGCATGACCACCAGCTTCAGATATATACATATAAACAAGACATTCTGTTAGTTTTTATCATACAACCACCCTGACTTCTTAGAATGACCCAAGACATCCCTATTGCAGCTGTGATGCCCAACCCTGACCATATCAACCTCCTCTTCATTACAGCTTCTTGGCTGAAATAAACCCACAGACCCACATCAAACAAGGGCAGACCTCATTTCCAGGGATGCTGCCCATTTTTTCTAATGGGATTCCCCAATGAGACACATTCATAGGACAGAGGTTATAGATCAATGACCTGCACTGACCTGTAACAATTTTAGGAAACGTTGTGGCCTAAGGTGACATTTGAGTTCATCACCACATGGGTCCATCACAGTCAACTACCACACGGTTGTTTTAATAAATATCAAAGGAAGGAAAGGGACAGGAAACAAGAAACTCAGCGGGAAGTCTGGCAGTTACAAGATGAGTGACAACAAATGCTTGCAAGAGCAAGACATTTTTTATTTGCACAAAAGTACTGGTAATACCATGGTAAAGGGACCATATCAGGGTCTCTATGATCGTACCCTTGAGTCTCTATATTCTGGAACCCAGATATGGCTTGAGTCCCTCCAATGCAAGTCTATAGGACTTTTTCAAAAAATGTTTATCTGTCTGACAAAAATTCTGATTACTCAAATCATGTGACTTGTTGTTTATACAATACAATTTAATAAATGGCAAATGAGATGTACGCAGAGTTGCGAACATGAAATGAACACTAACTTTACTAAATATGTATTCAAAATTCACAAAAGAATTGAAAAAATAAATAGTTTGTAATTCATTGAAGACTGTTGGTAAATTTTAGAATGGACACAAGGGGAAATTTATCAGCCCAAACTGAAACTGAAATCTCATAACGGCCAAATATCTGACAATTAATCAGCCTCATCAATATATCAGTCAATCACTGCTTTGATATAAACAATGGTACTGTAACACCATTATTCTCATAATGGCCAAATAATCTGTCTCACAGATATACTGTATTGGTAGGGCTGCTCGATTATGGCAAAAATCATAATCACGGTTATTATGGTTAATATTGAGATCACAATTATTGAACACGATTACTCATTGACTTGAAAACATGAGCTCAGGTAGCTCAGGTGGTAGAGTGGGTCGGCTGCTAATCGCAGGATTGGCGGTTTGATTCCTGTCCCACACGACTCCACACACCGAAGTGTCCTTAGGCAAGACACTGAACCCCAAGTTGGTCCCAATGGCAGGCTAGTACCTTGCATGGTGTATGAATGTGTGTGTGAATGGGTGATTGGGACACAGTGTATAGCGCTTTGGTAACCTCTAAGGTTAAAAAAAAGTGCTATATAAGTGCAGACCATTTACCATGGTAGTCAAATATAGGAAAGCATCCATCAAAAACAAGTGCACTCACACTTCTATGGAATGAGATCTAATTTTTCATCATGTTATTACAGCAAGATCTACCATAAATAAAGTATATACATTATCACAATACCAAAATGTCAGTAGTTGGTAGTGAAATTTGACTATTCTCAATACCAGCTTTAATATCACAACAAATAATAACACCAACTAATTTGTTAATTATGGAAGAATGGTTTCAAGTTCTTAATTATTCAAGACTGTAAACAGTCACCACCCTGGAGTTCGCTAGTTCACTAGTTCGAATCCCAGGGCATGCTGAATGACTCCAGCCAGGTCTACTAAGCAACCAAATTGGCCCGGTTGCTAGAGAGGGTAGAGTCACATAGGGAAACCTCCTCGTGGTCGCTATAATGTGGTTCGTTCTCGGTGGGGCGTGTGCCGAGTTGAGCGTGGATGGCGTGAAGCTTCCACACGCGCTATGTCTCCGTGGCAACGCGCTCAACAAGCCACGTGATAGGATGTGCGGGCTGACAGTCTCAGATGCAGAGGCAGCTGGGATTCGTCCTCTGCCACCCGGATTGAGGCAAGTCACTACGCCACCACAAGGATTTAGAGCACATTGGGAATTCCATATGATTAAAATACATTTATACTTTTTAAAGCTACTAAAGTTACTCAGTCAAGAGCAGTGAGAGTTTTCTCGTTTTTTTGTTCTGGTTGTTATTATAATGGCACACTAGAAGTTATGAAATGATGTGCACTAGATTACTTTCAACAGCAGAATAAGAATATTAACTTTCTAATAAGTGACACAGGCCTAGGCTATCACAAATATAGCCGGTTCATTTTTTATTATTGATGTTTTAATCAGTTTGATTGTCCGGTCAGGCAAGAAAAATTCTTTCACTTGCCCCTTCAAAAATCCACTTGTCCAGGACAAGCATTAACGTCGAGCTCCGATTAAATTTTGTATTCAACATTCTCAGATAACAATTTTTTCTTCTGCAGTATAGCTACTAAAGTAAAGGTTTGTTGTTTTAAAAGGAGTTTGATATTATTTTGGAAAACAAGCTATAGAAGAATAATCAAAAACGTATTTTGTTCCACTGGGCTAGGACCTTCGATCCATCTTTAACTCACAAAAAACAAACTTTCTCTTCTTAACAAGCTGTGCAAAAATTTTCTTCATGATAAGATACAAACAGTGAACGTGACACATATTTTATGATTCACTACGTTGCAAGCAATCATGTTACATTCTGACTGCAGCAAACATGCGCGAGTGATGAGTGTCCCCGCACCAGAGTGTGCATCGGCTGGGAGAAGATTACATTTCTTCACTGATCACTTCACACAACTCATAGACGCAGTGCTGACTGCACAGAGAAATGCCAGTTTCAGAGTTTATTTTCATAAACCGCTTCCTTATTATTTGAACTTCAATAAAGGATGCTTTAAAGATATAATGACAGGGTTATTCATTGCTAAACGTAATGCTGCACAATAAACGTTTTATCTCGATAATCTTGTTTTCATAATTGTTGGAAGCCAAAATCGTAATAGAAAATAAAATTGTATTAATCGCCCAGCCCTATGTATTGATTTATAGCTACTTTGATATATACCATGGTGAGGTAATCACAAATAATCTCATAATGGCAAAATATCGGTTGATTAATTGACCTGGCCGATATTTCTATTTTGATATTGTACTGTATCATCACCAATCTTATCATGACAAAATATTGACTGATTAATCTGCCTGGTCTATCACTACTTTTTTTTTACTAATTCATGTAACATGTTATTTACATAGTAGTCCAAGGTAGCATACAATGGTATTACCACTATATATGCCCAAAATCCATCACATTGCCAAGGTTTTGCACATTTTGGAACATTTTGTAAGTGCTGAGAGAGAAACAGAACAGATAAGAGATAGAAGACAGAATACTACTCAACTACAAAACACTAAAGATTGAACTCACAGATATGGCAGCAATGCATATATTAAAGAGGCCTTCATCAGCTGTGGGGTCACATGGTGGGATAACTCTGAAAATTTCACAAACAAAGTATTTGTCATAAGCTGGTGAGATCAGGCCGATTACTCAGCCTGCACACGCTCCCTTTCTCCCCTTCTTTCCCAGGCAACAGACCATTACTAAAAAGAGCACTTTTGCCATTGAACCACCTCAAGTGCAGATTATTCATTTAAACTGATTGCTGTAGGTAATGTGACTGATGTAAAATACCAGTACAAGTCCCTGCTAGAGCTACTAAGCAAACTGGATTGCTGGAATGGACTCCATATGGCAAAAAATAGATTTTGTCAATGCCGACTGCGGAAGATGGTGCGAGAGAGAGAGATGTCCGTCATGTGTGTGTTTGTGTCTTTTGTTTAAGTTTATCATTAAAATATTATTTATATTGCCAAGCCGGTCCTCGACTACTCCTTTCCATTGAACTGCGTTACACTAATATGAAGACATTCAGAAGTCAATATGAAACTCTCATATAAAATGTAAAGGTCACGGTTTGGATTGGTTTGGTTTGACTAATAGAGGAAGTCTTGGCTGAAGTTAATGTATGACTCATTGAAATAACTCCAGCTTCACAGTTTGGTGCCTTGTTACCTAAAATAATCCACCCGAAAATTCTCTTGCTTATGTGAAAAGAATGAAAGATGAGATCAAAGTGATACAATCTCTGCATGAATCTCTGTGATGATGTCCATATCACTTTGAGCTGAAATATAATCAGATAGGTTTGCACACCTGTAGACCTGGAACCATACAATCCTCTGAGCAGTGCATTATGGGATGGCAACAGTCTATATGATGAGCAGCAATAAAGACAAAATGTGATGATTTTATCTAGCTGAAATCATGCAACTGCTTTTGTAATATGTAAACTCAGCAGACCAATAAATGCATCTATATAATAACTTATATAGAAATGATTGCATTAGATAATAAAATATCATATGTGGCTTTTATTTAAAAAAAAAAATATATATATATATATATAATGCAATTAAATTTGTACATTTTAAGTGTGATTTTGTATTATTATTATTGGGTATTTCTTTTTTGCATATTGAATTAAAACAAACTTTTGATTGAATTTCAAGTTATCCCCTGGAAACATCCATGAAATACAAGTGAAAGAGTACTTACTCGACTGGAACTTTGGTTGGCACTGCATTTTCATTCCAATCAGAATATTCGTAGTAGTCTTTCCCAATTTCAGCACTCATGGTGCCAGCCTACAGATGAATCGAAAGTATCAGTGAGCTCCAAAACTCAGAAAACACCTGAATGCAGACTTTTGTACTTCTGTAGGACACAAAACGAGCAATTCTGGATTGGGGAAAAAGCTTTCCTCCAACAGTTTGGTTGCAAGACTGCTGGTTACTTATCAGCCCCTTAAGTGTCTCCTGCTCTCCTTTAGTCCTCCTCTACCACTGTGAGAGCTGAGAGGAGCAATGTGACAGGTCCTTTTCTGTAGCATGCCAACCCAAAACTTCAGCTTGGATCTCCTTTTCAGAAGGGGGATTACCACCACACTGGAAACCAGGAGAGAGAGAGAGAAAGCGGGGGGGTGTGAAAGCAAACCAGAGAGTAGGCAGCTGGCCGGTCTCTCCAGTCACCTGTAGTTTGGAGAAATTAGGAGGGCTCCCAATGGCAGTACTGTGGCTAAAATTAAGAGAAGGGAAAGAGAGCTGGACTTATAAAACTGGTTGGAATTGTGTGGGCTGGGATAACTGTGGTGGAATCAGAGTGCTTCCATATTCCACAGTGATAACAAGGAAATGCATATGAGCAATGTTTTGTTCCAGTTATCAGGCTGTGGAGAACCCTAATAGTGACTCAAAGTATGAGGTATAAGGAAGTTATTTCCATAAACCACACACACACACACACACACACACACACACACACACAGGTTTCGAAACAAGTCAGATGCAGTACAGATAACAGATAAAGGTAACACTTTTTATACTAACAAAGTCATGAAAGGTTAGTTTCATAACTGTGGCACTATCTTTCACAGATAAAACTATTAGAATAAGGTGTTTGGACCGACATTCTAACAATTGTTTCAAATATTTTCAACCTCTCAAAACACCTGTCAAGAAAACATCCTGGTTATATTTAACTCCAAATTAATCAAAATAAATAAATCAATAAAAAAGACATTTTCAGAACACTTAAAACCAATAGTTCACCCAAAAATGAAAAATTCTCCTATCATTTATTCACCCTCATGCCATCCCAGATGTGTATGACTTTCTTCTGCTGAACACAAATGAAGATTTTTATAAAAATATCTCTGTTCTGTAGGTCCATACAATGCAAGTGAATGGTGGCCAGAACTTTGAATTTTCAAAAAGCGGCATACAACTCCAGTGGTTTAAGCCATGTCTTCAGGAGTCATATGATAAGTGAGGGTTAGAAACGGATAAATATTGAATGCCTTTTTTACTATAATTGTTCCCCTTTAACCAGCCCCGACCAGTAGGTGGAGATATGCAAAAGCAAAAGAAGAATGTGGTAGCAAAAGTGTAGATTTACAGTAAAAAGGACTTAAAAATGTATATCAATATAATAATTATAATAATTTAAATAATTTTCTCAATTATAATTTGAGCAAAACAGGACCAGGATATGTTTTGGACAGGTTTTATGCGAATCACATCACACACACACACACACACACACACACACACACACACACACACACACACACACACACACACACACACACACACGGTTCTAGATACCAATTTCATTACCACAACATAAATATGCTAATATGACGATGTGTCATTGAAGCCTTTTAAAAAAAAAGTTACTTTTCAAATATAAATAATAAATTAAAATAAATCCATGTTTCGGCCCTGCGATGGACTGGCGACCTGTCCAGGGTGTCCCCCGCCTTTCGCCCAATGTTAGCTGGGATAGGCTCCAGCCCCCCGCGACCCTGTACACAGGATAAGCGGTTGACGATGGATGGATGGATGGATGGAAATCCATGCTTCCTTCAAGTATTTCTCAATCATGGATGCACTGCTTAAGTGTTTTTTAGTGCTCTTCTGAAATCTGTTTTATTCTTTTCCATATCCTGTTTTCGTTTTTGTTATTATTATTGTTTTCCTGAACTCCATGTTTTAGTTTAGTTTAATTTCATCATCAAAATTTTGTGTAATCAATTCATTATTAAATCTTTTAACAAGTGAAAATATAACTTTTCAACATTTCATCATTGCATTTTTTTTGCCAAACTTTTATTCAATGGCAGACTTGCTTGTGATATAATTCTTCATTATTATTATCATCATCATCATTACAGTATTACATTTTACTATACATTTGTAATATATTTCTGTCACAATTTCTTCAATTTCAGACAAATTCTTATTATGCCGTGTATTTGTTTCCTGAAGCTTCACTTTCTGGAAATACAGTTTGGGACACTTTTAAGTCATGTCTGAAATTTCATCTCTTTACACTGGCCTTTGAGTCTGAAAATGTAAATGTAGGACACAGTTTTGGAGAGTTTGTATTTTAGATTACTGGCGTTTGTGTATGTGGTCATTTTGAAATGTTATGTTTTAAATAGTATTACTGTGAAGCACTTTGGTCAACTCTGTTGTTTTAAATGCTTTATAATGTTGAGTTGAGATTAAAGCACAAATACTATGATTTAATTATATAAATATATATATTTGCATGTGCTGTATGGTTCACAGTAGATTAGTGCTCTGCTCTATATTGTGAAGGATTCTCAATAGGTATGAGCGGTCGGATGTATACAAAGTACGCAGCTCATCCACATTAAGATTACAGCCTTTAGCAGTTTAATAAATCACATTAGGTCATGTCACAGTTTATATTTGATTAATGGTACATTTCAGTATAAAAGGAGTAACAGAGCACACGTTCGAAATGAGCATGTGTGTCGTGTGTCAGTCATATTGCACACTGGTACCGGATAGAGTCGGTACTTAGTCCTACCGGTACTGCAGAAACACTGGTATAGTATAATCTCTTTTATTTTAGTATCAACTTTGTTCTGAAGTAATGGTTCTTTTGATAACACATATGCATATATGATTATTTCATGTATATATGATATATTAATTCTTTCAGAATTTTTTCTCTCTATTTTGTTGGACTAAAATAAGTATCTTATTCCCACCCATAATTGTTACAGAAAGGTGAAGATTGAGAGTGGAGTTAGGTAGAATGGGGCTAAAAGTCAGGCTAGATTCCCAGTCCACATTTCATTTATTATTATATAATTTGATTTAGGAATTAACACACATTAACAACAACAACGTCATTTGAATAATCTTAAAAAAATAAAATAAAAAAAAAGCTGTGTTTTCAGAATAATTTTCTATTACTGGTGACAATTATGCTCCGCTACGAATATGATGTAATGTGTATTTCCCCACCTACTGCGTGACCACACCCCTTTATAGGTGTGTTATAACTTGGAGGGATTTGTTACCTCCTTCACAGCATTAGGACTGCATTGTTACTCTCATTATGCCGGTATTAGTCAAAGGAGGTTAAAAAAAAAAAGTTACAAAAATCCATCTCCAACACAGCTGAGAACTTGGGAAAGGGGTAAAAACTCATTCATCCTTTTGGAGAAACAGAAGAGGAGGATTGAACACTAAAGGTCGCTGAACAAAGAATGCTTTGAAGTGGCTTGATTACATCATGGAAATACGCCCAAACGTTTGTCTATATCTGGCTCAGAGAAGGTCAGTGGTTAGTTCCATGAAGGTTTCTAGCACCAAAGTTCCAAACAATCATTACTGCAATAAGCTACAAATCTATCATGGATGCAAGGTTATTATCGGAAACTAAAACGAAGACAAAGACTAAAACTAAATGTTATTTTTTGTATTTTTTTTCATAAACTGGAATAATAATAATAATAAAGAAAAAAAACATTTAATTTGAAAAACTGAAACTTAAAATGAATGGCACTGAAACTAACTCAGATAAAATAAAAATAATATTTAGTTTTTGTTGTGGTGTTTTTGAACCTTTAATCCAGTAATTACATTAACATGAAGATGTCACGAAACAGCAATTATAGACGGCCTGACCTCACTGCAGAAGCAATAGAGCGAGAATCACTTTCTACATCATGAGGAGTGGCAAAGCAGGTAGATAACAGTATTTTCATTAATTCCGTCTTATCCTGTCAATATGTAATTTGATTTAGATTTAATATGGAACCGGAAAAGAGTTTGGGTTGAAGATCAGCAGGACTAAGCATATGGGGACCCTATCCTACTTGGAAGCCACCTGCAATAGTATTATTTACAAATTGGACATTGGGGAGTCCAGCTATACAACCCACATTACACTAATACCTTTGTTCCCCATTCTCCAATATCCCTTAATATAAATACTGAAACTAAAATAAAAACTAAATATACTAAAAAACTACAATAAAACTAACAAAGAACTAACAAACAAAACGAAAACTAAACTGGAGTGAAAAGTTGAAAATGAAATAGAAATACAAACTAAAATTCAAAACTATTATAACTTTTGACTAGTTAAAACACTACTTGAAAATTCCAATTTGACTTTCCTATGTGTCTTTGTCTGTCGTGGGCAACAATGCACCCAAATCTTGCAGTTACAACTCAGTGCATTGGCGGGGATACATAATGTTGTTAAAGGAATAGTTCACTCAAAAAAGTGTGATTGTATCACTTCAGAAGACTTAGAATGTACTGTAGGTTTCAATGTGTGAGTGCAGAATTTTTACAAATCTAGATGTTGTTGTTTATGCATTGTGCACCACACTTTCCTCTTCGATTTCAAAGGATACGATGTGGCTATTCCACAGAAGATGATGACATGATACACCGTTCATTTGATACATGCTGTTCAGAAAAGAACACATTGCTGCACTATTTTTCTTTTCATAGACGTACAGAGTGAAATCCTGTAGATGGCGGACGCATGTAGAAACTTGCTCTAGGTAATATCCTTCCTATAGCTACATTCACACCATATTACATACTAGACTGGTGCTATTGAAACAAAGAATTACCCCCGAGAATTACACTGCAAACTTTGTCTATATTAAGGACTTCAATTGTGGGTGGCCACTAAAGCAGTGCTGTGTGCTAAGATGATCCGTTCTGGCACGGTTAAACCAAAATGGGATCCTGTCAGTGTCTCCTAAAGCTCATGTCAAGGAAGAATCTGATTAAATAGTCAGTACCACTGTGCACTCTGACCAAGACAGATGCTGCTTGTAATGACTTCATATCAACCATCACTCAATAACCTCATGGAGGACCTCCAGACATCATTTAAAGAGTTAACATTCACTATGTTGCTAACATTACTGTGCCATTGACTGCAAAGCTTTTAAAGAGGGATAAACAGGGTTAGGAGACTTTGATTGCTGTCGCTTGAGATGCAGTTGGAATCGATCAAAATAAAGTTAATGGGATATCAGTGGTGACAACTTAATATGGCTAGTGGTCGACCAACGTGTGTTTTTTAATGGCCAATGCCGATATCCAGAGAGCAGGGTGGCCGATGTGCCGATATATCACACAATTGAATATACTAAATAACAAACATAACATTGCAAAAAAAAAAATGTATAAACTCTTATTAGCACTATATTCACACAAACTTTAACTTTGTAAAATAGAACATAAAAAAATGATATTGTATTTTAAATGGTAGATTGCAGTTTCTTCTGATTTTGGTTTAGTCATAACATTTTTGTAATTTATTTGCTCATGAAGAAATTGGTAATATATTAGGAAGAAGAAAATATCAGTACACACAGTAGACCAGCAACCATGGATGGCATGTCCAAGTTAGCAAACACATTTACTCCAAAAATACTGAATCAAACCAATTGTACATACAGTGACAGTGAATAAGACATTTACTTATAGCACACGTGAAGTGCTTTTACTTTGAAGTTGCTCTCACGGGCTCTTGCAGTAATCGCTCAACAGTTTAAACAGCCTGGATCGCCTGCTTGGATTGTCACGGACTGACCATCAGAGGAACTTCTTATCCCAATCCTTACGTTTTCATTCTGGCTGATAGAATACGCACAGAGGAAGATATTATACGAGCGCTCGACGGGAACAAAATGCTGGATTTTCATGAGGTTCGTGAATTACATCTGTTTTTACGAGATTTCTGCATATTTGCTGTTGGTATAGTAGAAGTATGATATTTGCCTTTTTATCATTAGACAAGATCAGTTAAATGTCACAGGGAACTGTTGAGGAGAGAGAATGAAACAGGCGAGCACTTTAACATTATGAGCTTAAACGCGTCTGCCACGGCTCTGATATGTGGACCGTATAAATAAGACGGTGTTGCACACCAGTCTATTATTTTAGTAACACAATGGCACGTAACAACAAAAATAACTGTGACTGGTAGTTTATGTGTCTCAGTCGCTTCACATGCAAGCAGTCGATTTTCGGCACCCTCGAGAAAAAATAAATAAATCCGTTTATGCCAATAATTTAAAAGTCGGCCGATATATCGGCCTCTGCAATATCAGATTTACAAACATTCTAAATCTTAAATGTCTCAAAGACATCAGCTTAACGTCTTATTCACTCGTGGACAACTCTGTGCTTTTAAAAGAATCCGTCCAGTAAGGATTCAATGACAAAATACACAAATTTGTCGCCACCTACCGAGGTGCAGAACTAGTCACTGAACAAATCAGTGAACGAATATGAACAAATCGTTTAGTTGAACTGATTCAAAAGACTTGAGTCATTGGGGTGTATCAAAATCCTCATCACTAGCACAATCGAATCGTTCCTTTGAACAGATTAGTTTTAAGGACTCTGATAAATCAGTCCAGATTAGAAGTAATGTTGTGAAATAAAGCAACGTTGTCGACAAAATAGCAATTAATATTATCAAATATACAGTAATTAACTTCATTATTAAAATCTGAAGCACCATTAGTGATGCTCTTAAAATTGTAATGTAAAAAATGTAAACATCTTTTGACCATCTACATCTGTATTACCTATTATTGAAAATACAACAATTTTACAACAAAATGAAATGTAATATGCTGCGCGGGGAACTTCTGGGAACACTTTTAAGAGATTTGGTTGTGAATCGTCTGAACCGGTGTAATAAAATGAACCGTCTGAATCAGAGTTCCCAAAGCTTGTTGTAAAGTGTTTGGAAAACATTCCCGAATCAAAAATATGAGCAATAGTAAAAGTGGTCTTTGCTTTATCAGCTCAACTAACAACATCTTTATGAGACGTGTGGAAGGAGTGTTTTGTTAGACGCCCGTGTTTGAGGAGATAAAAGTTTGGTCAAGTGAGGCCAAGTTTGTTGTTCTAGTGTATGTTTATTAGCACTGTGGATTAATTAATAGCTAAATGTGATTAACCGAGCACTATTTCATGAATTAAGCTTTTTATTAGCGATATCTTTAAATAACGCACCTGAAATGCAGTTCATTTTGAAAGCAACTCACCGTTTCAAAACATCAGATGGAGACATGGGACACTTACACAAACTTACACCTGATATTTATAATGGATCATTCTCTGAGCTGAGCCATCACACTGCAGCTGAGTGCGAAATTACATTCTACCATACAACTCATACTATTTCTGTCACAGACACATATAGCAGAAGTAGTAAGAGTAGTATGGGTAGTATGCCATTATGCCATTTTAAACTCAGCTTGCATCTTTGGTCGTGTCGCCACAAACATTCAAACGAATCAATAATTTTTCATATATTAAAATGTAGGCTGTAAAAAAGAGCTGAAACCATCTGACCATCAAACACTTCAACTATAAATGACTCCTTACCTTGATTCCAAGTGATCCCTAAGTTCTCTCCCAACTTGAGACCCTATGCCGTGCAGAAATACCTTTTAAATTCACCAAGATTCTTCAGCAAAAGTTATGCATTTCCTTTCTAGGCATAACAGACTTAGGTTGCCTGTTTTACAGCTTCGCAAAAAACACAAGTTCAATGTTTTGAAAAGAAAGAGGTTTATCTGAGCACTGCATGCAGTCTTGGCAGACTTTGACCCTCTTTTGCAGGGACCACAGAATCTTGGTACTGAACTTAGTAAAGAAAAAAGACACAGGGAAAGTGCTGTTGTAAGATGGACACTTCTTGGCTGAAATTCAAAGCAGTGGCCTTTGATCACTGATACGAAACATCTAGAAGGTAAATTGATCCTGTAGATTGAAGTTTTGTCCTGAATTCAGAAAGTGTTGGATAGTTGGAGCAAGATGTTCTGTAAAGCAATGCAAACTACATAAACATTAGATGTATGCTGTAGTTTATACACATACCAATGCACTCATGCATTGCATATATAGGATACCATAGGATGAAGCTTTATAGTGCCTTTAATTGTCACGGGGAGCCAATAACCTTGCAACATCTGTTTACTCTTTAAAGCAAGGAGGAATAGCCTTGTGTCTGTAGCTATAGCAACAGAACAAATCTCCGATATGCTCTATATGCAGCCCAAACTAATTGCACTACTGTAATTTGACTGTTTTGTTTTTAAGTTTTTGTCATGGAATTGTCTTAATTTTATTTTGTCATAATGCAGAGAGAATGGATAAAGATTGAAGACAAGGTTCTGGATTTTGTTTATGAGGAAGAGAATGTGCAGTTTAATCAGGTAGGACGGTATCAGCTGGTATTGACAGTGGAGAATCCTTTACTAGCAGAGTCTGGTTCTAGAGTCCATCTGAGATTTGAAGATGGAGATGTTTTGGAGGAAAGTTCCATTTGCATAGATACCATAAAGCAGGCCAGTTTGAATGCAATTTATACTTTGAAACGCAACAAGTTTGTCTTCACCTTACCCAAAGGTAGGCTGGATTTTCAGAGCTCCAAGAGTCCATGAAACAACATTTTGAAGAACACATGAACTAAAACTCTTTTAATCCATATCTATTTGCTTTGAGACCATCAATATGCTAGTGTGCTCTTAACTTTCTTAACTTTCAGCAGATATACACAATGCAAATACAGTCTTTCTTTTCATGAAAAAAAAGTATTGATGAATCATCTTGATGCAGGGGTGTAATCAAATGCTCTCTAGAATGAGAAGGTCCATCCCCAAATACTACCTGCAACCAGCTACCAATAGCATGTAGCAAATCATTGTTTTGCAGGGCTTTGACAACTAAATGCTTTTTGCTATTCAAAGAAAGGACTAGCCCTTTTATACATCCTGCCCAACTTCCTGTTTCAATAGGAACAAATTCAATTCAGGAGCGCATACTCTGTTCTTTAAACCATTTCATGAGGTCAATATAAAATTGGGTGAATAATTTTGTATGTAGAAAATATTGTCCAAATATTTCACAGCAACAAGCAAAACATCTATACGCTAAAAACCCTAATAAGTTGACTCTACTCAATTTACTGAGTAAACATGTTTCCTCAATGGAATTGAGTAATGGTGTCTCCAAATCTTGTGGAATTAATTTCACTTAACTTGGTGTACATATAGAATAAAATTAACTATTTAAGTTAAGGTAAATAGATGCATGTAGACTTAACTCAGATTTGCTATTTAAATGTTGTTGTTTTAACTTAATAACTTTAATTGTAACGTCTAAAATTTGGGTCATACAATAGCTTAAATAATGAAGATTATAACTGATTCTAGGTTAACCATTAAATAAACGAATTTTCTACAAAATGCATATATGCCTGTACACCAGTTACACACGCACAAGGTGAATTTATATTTTAACAGATTTTATCAAGAATAACTGAGTATAAACGGGTTCCAACTTGACCAAAAAGAGAAAACAGATCACCCTAATGGTGACATCACACGAAACAACAATTTACAACAAAACAACATGAATAATACTACAAAATAGCTAAAATCTCTATGAATTCTTGATAACAACTATTAAATGCCCCCATAATTTCCGATTGCCCATGGAAACATAATTAAGTCAAGTGCAAGGCATTGTGGGTATTCCCCATAGTGAAAATTTTGTACTCAATCGTTTTTGTTAATAAAATATTAAATCTATGGTAAAAAAAAAATAAAACATTCAGGAACTTAGATCTTTGAGCTATGAGCCCAAAAGTTGACATTTCAATTAATGTTTAATTTAGACAACTTGATTTTTCCAGTAACCACAACAGTAGGGTTTTCAGTGTAGAATACATTTACATTTATGTACTTGGCAGACACTTTTATCCAAAGCGACTTACAGTGCACTTATTAAAGGGACAATCCCCCGGAGCAACCTGGAGTTAAATGCCTTGCTCAAGGACACAATGGTGGTGGCCGTGGGGATCGAACCAGCAACCTTCTGATTAACAGATATGTGCTTTAGCCCACTATGCCGCCACCACTCGTTAGAATACATTTCTTTTGATTTTTATTTAAAAAGTGAAAGTCAGAGGAGGGATTCTTTGCCATTTACCCACGTACCAACGCTCCTCATATAAATCTCTTCGCAAGGCCGGATGAGGAACTCTGCTGCAACAGTGGCATCATGGCCATGCTTCGGGTCCAGAACGATTACATGGCAATGCATTGTGGATGTCTGCTTTACTCTTTAGCTTTCCATCAAGCCAGGCCTGTTGTGTTGAATCCAACACTGAACAGCTCACATCTCGGGATTGTAACCTTCCTGTTGCCCTTGTAGACGAGGTGCCTTCTAAAGAGGAAATTGGAGAGTTTGTGTGTCAGAGTTTGCCCACAAAAGATCTTAAACCTGGAGTTGAAACATCCACAGATGCACAGCAACAAATGGCAAGATAGATTTAAGCAAATATAGCCCTTTGTATCAGAAAAATAATCAGAATTCAGGGTTATTGCCAGAGCAATTTAAACTGAACCAGAAGATTCATTCATTCTCGCTAACGTGTTGGGTCTCTCTCACTCATTTTACATGGTTTCTATCACTATCCAGTTATGATGTATTGCAATAGATTGTTTCATGATTTGTGACATAGGTATCGCAGTACACATCATATCGTGATGTGGTTGGCGATACCCAGCCCTATATTGTTTTGTATCCCTCACAATATTAATGTTTTTTAAGGCTACTTTTAAGGCCTACTTTTTAAGGCCTCTTAGAACACTGTAGACCAGCACAATCCTGATCCAGACTTCAAGGACAATGTGAACCTGACTAATCCTGATCCATATCTTGAGGCTAAATAAGAAACATCCAATGAAAATCCTCCTCCCTCTTCTCAAAGTGATGTTCTATCATCCACAGAACTGCCCAGTATCCTTCCCGACCACTTTCTGTATGGCCCACCCCTCTTTCCACTAGAGGACATGCCATCCCCTTGTTCAGAACCTCTGTTGCACACACATGTAAGTAATATTTACATTTATACATCCCATAGACATAAGACATTCAAGAGCATTTGATCTATGTGACATTGAAAGATTTTCTCAAAAAGAAAAAGCAATCAGGGTGCCGAAAGCAGATTCACCCTCATTGACCCCAACATTACAGCCTGACACCCTGAAACCTCTAGGGTCACATGCCTAATTTCTGAGGTCTTTTAACTGCTTGCTTATTCCTTTACTCTGCTTTAGTCATAATCAGTGAAGCTTGCAACATTCAATTAGAGTTTAATTGGATTGATGTGTGTTCCTGCTGAAATTTACGGTCCTTTGTTCAATCTATTATTGTCAACAAGTGTCATTCACCGAGCTTGAAGCAGCTACTGCTTGTGTCAGGATAAACACTCCTTGCTCACTCTTGTATTGTAAATTAAAACTTTATAAGGAACACTAAGGCCTAATAAAGTGCCCGACGTGGTCTTCTGCTGTAGTAGGCCATCCGCCTCATGGTTAGATGTGATGTGCTCTGCTATTCTGCTCACTACAATTGTACAGAGTGGTTATCTGAGTAACTGTAGCCTTTCTATCCACCATTCTCCATTGACCTCTCACATCTCATCATCTGTCCACAGAACTGCCACTCACTGGATATTTTTGGTTCCCCTTCTGTCACTCACTCGACGTTGTGTCGAATGAAGTGACAGAAGGGAAGCCAAACGTACCTTCCTGGGAAGCCAAACGTACCTCTGAACCTGAGAAAAGGCCAATGTCAAGTTGGCAGACAGAATTTGCATACCCCGCCCCGGATATCCGGGTATATAGGGAAGCAGGGCAGTGAGTGCCAGTCAGAATTTTTCTTCGGAACCGAACGGTTGTACAACAGCAAGCTGAAGTTCACCACTGTTTCACTCACCTCTGTCAGCGAGAAGCATTGCTGTTGTATCTACAGCGTGTTTCCAGCTGGCGTTCTTTCTCTCTGCACGCTGTGTGCAGTCTATGCTCCTGGGTGCTTCGACAGCGCTTTTCACTGTTAAAAGAGTGTTCTCCTTCTAAAAGTGTTTTGATTTGAGTTTTCCACTCACAAAAGAGCAATACACAGCAGCGTTGAACGTCCTTTTCGGGACGCGTCTTTTTCAAGATGCCCTTCCACCCCTGTGTTGTTCCTGGATGTGGTTGATTTCTCTCCAAGAGCAATGGCCACAGATGCTGCCTTGTGTGCCTGGGCAACGTTCACACTGAGGAGGCGTTCGTGGATGGCTCATGTACTCATTGCGAGAACATGACCGTGGCAGCGTTGCGGTCACGGCTCTCCTTCATCAAGATGAATGCCACTTCAGCCACCCCCCGCGTCGCTCCTTCCCATGGGATTGAGGATGACCCGGCTGGCGATGAAGGCGATATGGGGATAACGACGGGCTCGGTTTAGCCAGGTCACAGCCACGCCCCTCCCCCAGTAACGTTCTTCCCAGAAGTGCATGACGAGCTGACGTGGTCGTGGAGGGCACCTTTTACTGCCAGTAACCGATCCCTCCACTCATCCGCTCTCACTACCCCGGATGGCGGGGCGGTCCACGGGTAAACGGAGGTCCCCCAGGTGGATAGAGTGGTTGCGATCGACCTGTGTCCTGAGAACGGGACACCCCGGTACTCCCCTTCAGAGCCTGTAGGATGATGTCATCATTGACCTCCAAAGCCTTGCAGCAGGTGTCCAGACGTGTCGTGGTGACCACAGATGCCTCTCGACAGGGTTGGGACAGGACCCCGGCAGCGTTGGCACATCAACTGCCTAGAGTTGTTGGCTGTATCTCTTGCCCTACAGAGGTTTCACCCACTAATCCGGGGCAAGCACATCTTGATCCGTTCAGACAGCACTGCAACGGTAGCGTACATAAATCGCCAAGGCGGTGTGCGCTCTCGTCATATGTCACAACTCGCCCATCATCTCCTCCTTTGGAGTCAGCCGCGACTCAGGTCGCTGCGCGCCACTCACATCCCTGGCAACCGCAACACGACGACGGCCCCTTACTGGCTCATCCGGGCCTGGCTCTCAGATCTTACACTCCTCGTGACAGCACCTCACTGGAAAATACCCCTGAGGAAGGACCTTCTTTCTCAGGGACGGGGCACCCTCTGGCACCTGCTCCCATACCTCTGGAACCTCCACGTCTGGCCCCTGGATGGGATGCGGAAGATCTAGTGGATCTACCACCTGCAGTCGTAGACACGATCAACCAAGCAAGTGCTCCCTCCACCAGGCATCTTTACATCCTAAAGTGGCGCTTGTTTGCGAATTGGTGTTCTTCCCGAACCCGCAGAGGTGCACAGTTTAGTCAGTGCTTTCATTCCTGCAGGAGAGGCTGGAGGGGAGGCTGTCCCCCTCCACCTTGAAGGTGTATGTAGCTGCTATCGCAGCTCACCAAGACGCAGTAGATGGCAAGTCCCTACATAAGCACGACTTGATTATCAGGTTCCTGAAAGGCGCCCGGAGACTGAACCCTCCTCGGCCTAGCCTATTCCCTTCCTGGGATCTCTCAGAGGTCCTCTCGGGCCTTTAGAGACCCCCCTTCGAGCCGCTTGATTCAGTTGAGCTCAAGGCCCTCTCCCTGAAGACGGCCCTCCTAATCACGTTAGCCTCCATCAAGAGGGTTGGGGACCTGCAAGCGTTCTCTGTCAGCGACACCTGCCTGGAGTTCGGTCCGGCACATTCTCGCGTTAACCTGAGGCCGAGACCGGGCTAGGTGCCCAAGGTTCCTACGACCCCCTTCAGGGACCATGTCATGCACTTGCAAGGTCTGCCCCGGGAGGAGGCTTTCGTTGCTGTGTCCGGTACGTGCTTTGCTTATCTATTTGGACTGCACGCAGAGCTTTAGATGTTCTGATCAGCTCTTTGTCTGCTTCGGCGGACAGTGGAAAGGGAACGCCATCTCCAAACAGACCCCTTGTTTCACTTCATTCGACACAACATCTTGGTCCTTCCCTCGGGGAACGGAGGTTACAATAGTAATCATGACGTTTTTGGTACCATTCTGAGTAAACTCTAGAGACTGTTAAGCATGAAAATCCCAGGAGATCAGCAGTTACAGAACTTCTCAAACTAGCTCATCTGGCAACAACAGTCATGCCACGTTTTTTCCCAATTCTGATAGTTAACTTTAACTGAAGCTCCTGACCTGTATCTGCTTGAGTTTATGCATTGCACTGCTGGCACATAATTGGCTGATTAGACAATCACCTGAATAAGTAGGTAAATAGGTGATCCTAATAAAGTGCTCAGCAAGTGTATATGCATATCTATTATAGAAATATATTGGGCCTGTTGATTTTACATGTTAGTTCAGTGCAATTAATGATCTAAAAAATTGGGGCCTGTGTAGCTCAGCGAGCAAAGATGCTGACTACCACCCCTGGAGTTGTGAGTTGCTTGGTAGGGTAGAGTCACATGGGGTAACCTCCTCATGGTCGCTATATGAGGACAGAGGAATCAAAGCAAGGGGTGCTTCTCATTTCTTAAATTGTTAGTCCATGTTTCATTGCTCCTTCGCCCTAGAACCCTTGACCTGGGAACTGATCAAAGTCCGCCATCACTAGTGATGTTTCATTTATGAGTGAATCTATCTTTTTGAACAAATCTTTTAAGTGAACGAATCCTTATCATTCCCCTCCATACACTGACTCATATTTCTCATTCACTGAAGTTCATAGTTTGAAGTACGAGCTGTTTTGGTGGCTCTTCGTGCCTTAAAGACTGATTATAGCACGAGGCAATAGCATTCGAGTGTGGGCTGTAAAGGAGCATATCATTGGTTTGACCCACTGAATGAATACGCCCCTTCAATGAACTATTACTTGTCAGTCATTTGAGTCTGAACGAGATAAGAGGTGTTGTTCATGAACAAAATGAATGTACTTGTAAACTCGTTCGTGATTGAAATTAACGACTTACATTAACGCCATCTTGTTCGTGAATCAGGATCTGCTGAACGACTGAACGAGAGGAGACATATCCTTTGTTAAGTTTGGCATGCGAGTTAGTCCTGTTCAACAAGGAGAGAAAGGGGTGAAATGCTCTAAGACCAGTTTATACTGTAGGTATGCACAAAACATAATCCCCAGTTACTGAATGTGTTAAAATGACTGAAGACCATACATTTAAAATGACATGAATTACGGATGGAAATGTGCTTTGATGCACAGTTTAAGATATTATTAGGCATTTCTTGAACTTATTCTATATATTAAATGCTAAGCACAGCATTTCACAAAATATAGGGAAAATAAGACCTGCCATTTGTGGTGAAAACAGTTATGTTGTTTAAACTATGGTCTTCTACCAATTTAATTTGTGTTGCTTTGTCCTGCTTTTGAAGACTGACTGTAGCGCAAGACAATAGCATTCGAGGGCGGGATGTGGTGGAGCTTATCTTTGGTTGACCAACTGAACGAATACACCCTTCTTTGAAATAGTCAGTCTTGTCATTCGTAAACTAACTGGATGTACTGATAAACTCGTTCGCAAACAAATTGAATGAATCAGTCATCTTGTTCATGAATGATCTGCTGACTGGCTGAACGAGAGGAGGATCTGCATGTCGTTCGTTAAGTTTGTCAATCTCATTCAACAAGAAAAGGGGCTTGATGAATAATGGATAAAAGTGAATGATGACCATATATTACAATGACATATGGACTTTATTGAAACTCATAATTATTGTTTAGCTAGTATTGTTGCCTTTTTTTTTTGCATAGCTTAATAAAAAGTCATGCTCAGCAGTTTATTGTAATTTGTGGGGAAACGCTTATGATACTTAAACACTGCAGCACTGAAGTCTTTTAATAGAATTGTAGACAAGCACATTTTAATAAAGGATATTAGATTTGTTCTAGTCGTGAATGACTGCTTTTGTTTCAATGCTGTTACTTAAAAGATGGTAATTTGGTGCCATCTACAGGCACAAAGGCGTAACTTGAAGAAATGGTCAATAAATGAATCAATGTACGAGTCTGAATGAATCATTTTGGTGAACTGAATCAAATGAATCGAATCACTGAAAGGAATCAAAATCACCACCATTAATCACCACAAAGATGTATCAAGTCCTAAAATACACTCTGAGGACCGAGGTAGTAGGAAGCCTCCCAAGGACACTTGCGCGAGGAAGCATCCTATGTGGATGACTTTTTTAAACCTGACACATGGCATGCTTAATTTCTCCTCCCCTTATACATCTAGCACAACAATTTTAATGTTTCAACTTTACTTTTTTTAAATAAACCTTAATTGTCACATACTTCAACATAGCAAAATGATAAGTAAATCAAGTATCAACAACATAACGGCAAGCACGCAGAGGTAATGCAGCTGTACAAAGATGGCGCTCTGAAGGGACACTTTAAAAATCTGATTGGATGAGCCATGTTCGAAGCCATTGTAAAATAGCTCAAATAAATGCACACCTGTTACTGCACATCGGATAAATTCTATATTAATGCAGATAGTTAAAGCTGAAATGTGTTTCTTTGAAATCTCTGTGCTTCTTGTGTTGCTAAATCGCTAAAATATTGACAAAACATTTTGAATAATGTTTTTTAAATGATTAATAATGCAAATAGCTTAGTTATAGATTTGTCTGCGTATTAAACTGGGGTTGGAGAGTATTTTATTATGAGAAAAAATACACATTTCAGCTTTAATTATTTATTGAACATTGTGTCTTTTATCATGTTATCAAAAGCCGTTGCCACAATATTATTAAACCAATAAGCACCTCAAGGTTGTGATTTTGTGTTTGGGGCATAATGCAAAGTGGGATATATAAAAAATATAAATATGTTTTAATGTGTGCCAACTTGCTATTATTGATGTCTTAACATAGATACATACAGTATATTGTTAAATCTATATATGGTTGTTGTTTTTTTATCAAATGCATGACTGCATGAATAGATAGGTAGTCAGCTTGACATGATATAGCTGCATTGACATCCAAGGTTGATTAGATTTTCAAAGTGGAAACTGGACATAAAGAGGGAAAATCAATTTCAGTCAGTGGGAATGATTTGTTCTGTTATTTAGCATTGTTACGGAGTGCGCGAGTGCAGATTTATTGCACTGCTGTATAATGAATCTTGAGCTAGGTCAGGATCTAGAGACTACACTCTTTTTGACATGTACACATCAATCCTCTGGTTATTAAAACAGCAGCAGTCTGTGTTCCCAGCAACACATGCACATGGAATTGCCGCTCACTCATAGACTGGTGACAGTGCCATCCTCACCATCATATTCACATTGTCAGAGTATTATAGCTAACAGAGCAAAGATGCTGCTGTCTAAATAAGACTAACAACCTAATTTGGAAAATCCTGGGCTAATAGAGATATGAGCTACCTGGTCTCGTTGAAACACGTTACTATACCTAGATTTTTGCATAATGATTGTTAACCTGCAAGGGAAGGGCTTTTTTAATACACTTGAATGGTCAAAGTGTGAGCGTCAGGCAGCTTAACAAGGTGAGCCCGAAGAACATTGAAATTGACGTTCAGTTTAATTACTCTGTGTTCTTGGCTGTGCTTTCGGCCCCCTGCAGAAGCACAGCTCCAGTCTGTAATGCATTGGTGAGCTGCGTGTGACACATTTAGCTGTCTGCGGTGCCAAGACTTACTGGCAGGAAACAGACCATGATGAAACTATGACAGGAACAAGCCGAATTTAATTAAAAACAGTGGCACAATACACAGATACTGTATCACTCCCAAAAAAACTTGTAGAATCTCAAAGAAAGCACATTACGTAGTCTATCATTTAGTAGAATAACAATCCATTTAGATGTTATTTCCCCTGACATATCAAAAAAAAAGTCAACTGTAGTATTTGAATATACTTTTTAATTAATGGCTCTTGCTAAGTTAAGCATCACTATTACTATTGCTCTTTTTCAAGTTTTATACTTTGTTACATAAGTCGCCGCACAGTATGTGCTAGGGATATGAATGATACCTCAGAGTGTGTGGATTATTAAAGAGATGGTGTACTATTAATTTCGAAAGCAATTACACTTACAATTTTCACCTGGTGTATAATAAAACAGATAAAAAATTCCATAGACTAACACTGAAGGTGGAACCCAGGCCACATATAGGAATCAGAATATTAAAGAGACTTAATAATAATAATAATTTATTTTCTATAGTGCCTTTAAAAGTTGCATTTCAAAGCGCTTTACAAGAGAAAAATAAAAATACATAGAAATACAAAAAAGAAAACATGCAATCATAACAGATTAAAACGAATACAATAATAATCACATAATAATCACAGAAAAGCCACCCTAAAAAAGTGAGTTTTAAGAGAAGATTTTAAAATACTAAAATATTCAGCACGTCTAACCTCAGAGGGAAGAGTGTTCCACAGATTTGGAGCAAAAGAAGAGAAGACCCTGTCCCCCATAGAACAGTTAAAAAACAGATTTGGAGGAGCGGAGATCACGCATTGGAGTGTAGGGGGTTAAAGGTTCAGACAAGTATTGAGGGGCCAAACCTTGCAAAGCCTTGTAGGTAAGCATGAGAATTTTAAAGTCTACACGAAATTTGACTGGGAGCCATTGCAAGGACAGGAGTGATGTGGTCACTTGTTCTGGTCCTAGTCAAGATTCTAGCAGCAGAGTTTTGCACATACTGCAACCTATTTAAGGTATATTTAGAGACCCCAACAAGTAAAGCATTGCAATAATCAATACGAGAAAATTCAAAATTATTGATCAGTTTTTCAGCCACTGAGAAAGACAACATGGGCCGCAGTCTTGCCATGTTTCTGAGATGGAAGAATTAGGTTTTAACCGTATTCTTGACATAAGGATCAAATGTTAAATTTGCATCAAATTTCACCCCCAATTTTTAAAATTTTGTTTGAAACTCCAGAGCAGAGCCATCCATATTTAAGGTTAAATTACCAGATGTATGAAGCTGGTGGGGTAAACCAATGAGCATAACCTCAGTCTTGTCACTGTTGAGACAAAGAAAATTTAGAGACATCCATTTTTTTAGTAATACATTGTGCAAGAAAGGCGACAGCCACACAATCACCAGGTTTTAAATGGATGTAAATCTGGGTGTCAACTGCGTAAAAATGATAATGAAGACCAAGAGATCTTAAGAGTTGACCAAGGGAAAACATGTAAATGCTAAAAAGGGGCCCAAAATCGATCCCTGAGGAACACCACATTTAACCAAACCAACTTTGGACCAACATCCACACAAGGACACAAACTGCAGACGATCAGAGAGACAAGACTTGAACCAGTTTAAAACAGTATCAGTAACACCAAAAACTGTCTCAAGACAAGTGAGCAAAAGATAATGATTTACAGTGTCAAAAGCGGCACTGAGATCAAGAAGGATCAGAATTGAAAGACAGCCAGAGTCCAAAGCTATTAACAAGTCATTTGTGACCTTAATGCCGTTTCTGTGCAGTGGAGTTTGCGAAAGCCATATTGAAGTGGCTCAAAAAGATTACAGTGAGATGAGTGTATAATTGAGAAGCCACAAATCATTCTAAAATTTGCAAGGAAGGGAAGATTACACACTTGGAGAGCAACCAACTACCCAGGACTCCCTAGCAGCCTCCTAGCAATGCCCAAGAAACAACCCAGAACACCCTAGTAACCACTTCGCAATGCCCAAGCAACCACCCAGAACACCCTACCGACCACCTAGCAATGCTTAAGAAACCACCCAGAACACCCTAGCAAAAACCTATCGATGCTCAATCAACCACCCAGAACACCCTAGTAACCACCTAGCAATGCCCAAGCAACCACACAGATCACCATACTGACCACCTGTAATCTGATCACCTGAGCAACTGCAATGTGCTCAAAACACTCAGAACACCTTAGCAACCATATAGCAATGTGCTAAAAATGGTCAGAACACCTTAGCAACCATGTAGCAATGTGCTAAAAACATTTAGAAAACCTTAGCAACCACATAGCAACTTGCTAAAAATACTTGGAACACTTCAGCAACTGAAAAGCAACTCCCAAAAAAACTCTGAGCATCTTAGCAATCATGTAGCATCTTAGCAGTCATCTACATGCTAAAAACAGTCAGAACACCTTACCAAACGCATATAAACTAGCTAAAACACTCGGAACACTTTAACAACTGCAATGTGTTAAAACACTCAGAACACCTAATCAACCACATAGCAACTTGCTAAATACACTCTGAACACTTTAGCAACTGCATAACAACTCCCTGAAAACACTCAAACACCTTAGCAACCGTGTAGCAACATGATAAAAACACTCAAAACACCTTAGCAACCATGTAGCATTGTGCTAAAATCACCCAGAACACCTTAGCAACCATGTAGCAACATGCGAAAAACACTCAGAACCCATAGGCAACTGCGTAGCATTGTGCTAAAAACATTCAGAACACCTTAACACTCTTGTAGCAATGCGCTAAACACACTCGGAACACTTTAACAACTACAATGTGCTAAAAACACCCAGGACAACTTAGGAAGCACATAGAAACTAGCTAAAACCACTGAACACCTTAGCAACCATATAGCAACGTGTTAAAAGCACTGAGAACACCTTAGAAAGCACATAGCAACTCCCTAAAACCCCCTTGAATCACTTCAGCAACCATAAAGCAACATGCTAAAAACACTAAGAACACCTTAGCAACGGCATAGCAGCTTGCTAAAATCTGGACACTTAAGCAATAGTTTAACAACATTCTAAAACACCCAGAACACAACCGCAGTGCAGCACGCTGGCAACCCCCCACAACCCCTAGCGTTGTATAGCAGCAAGTTTTGTATGTGCAAGCACCACTCATATTTTCTTCATATAATTTAAATATCTAGTTTTAAATTAAATGTTTGATAAATGTAATGCCTCATTATTTTGAAATAGAAGCATTTTATTCTAAGAATATCTATTTGAAATAACTGTAATTCTTGTGACATTAAATAATTTTCCTGTAGATTATAGTTTGTCATTTTTCTATTCTCTTTTCTGTCCTTCACTGAGGGTGTTCTTTAAGGTAATCCTCTTGTGCCCATCCCTTGGGTTGTTTTCACGGGTTACTCGATCTTGGCCTGTGCTCCTTTGTCTAAGCTCCTTGAAATACAGCTTGCATCCCTTTATAAGATCTTTTCTAGATAGAATAAGATCTACAGGCATTTCTGTGCAGTGTTCTGTTGCTGAGTATACACAGGCTGTAAAAATGTACTCCAGCAAATTAGTGCTGTAATTAATTGTTGAAATATATGGTAACCCAGGGAGTATTTTGTGTGAAAGCAATGCTGTGGACTGTATGTGTGTGGGTTTGCCTTTAGTGCAGTCATCTTTAAACTGTTGATGGATGGATTTCAGTTTTATTGTGTGAGTGTGTGAAAGATTTCCAGGGACAATATATGGTCATTTTTTTTTTTTTTGTTGCAAAAATGAACAAAATACCAAAAGTGAGCCAGGACATAAAAAGTTGTGTATTTTATATATATATATTTTTTTTTCTTCTTTTTTTTTTCTCTCATTAAAATTAAACTGAGTTTTACCCCTTCACAACAGTAATGTACAAAATACATTATTTTCAGGACATTGAAAATGCCAAATCAATTTGCAAAATCAAGAATGTGACATTTGGTATTTTTGTTCATCCCATATTCGACTCACGTTTCAACTTGTGAACATACACATTCTGCATTAGAGAAATGAGTTGCAGTGATGTTTGTCTAGAACACCAGTAACTATTCACTTATGCAAATATGGAAAATTATGCATGCACACACACAGAGGGATAATTTTGAATGTAAATTTTCTTGCCTCTGCCACATTTGGGTAAATTCAACCTTTTTTCTTCTATTAAATCCAATTTGCTTCATTCAATGTGTCTAACATTTGCTATCATGTTATGATTAGTATATCAACAAAGGACATTAGCCTACTCTTGCTATACATAACAGATACAAAAATAAATTGTATTCAATTAATTCCATATTAATTGAGTTGATCTTAACTATGTATAATATCAGAGTGGTCAAGCTTTTCATCATGACATAGAAGTATTTCAGTGAGAACCCAATCATTTATTTTCCTTGACGGTGTAAAAACTCAATGCTTTTGGTCTGTTGTTGAGGTTTAACATGGTTCTGTGCATTGGGAATTATGGTTCCTTTTATCAGATCATGGATTATAAAAGTTTGTATGTATGTATGGGTACATATTATTCCATCGACAGAGAGTCAGTTCTATAGGTGAATCCAGTAAAGGAAAGTTCACCCCCTTCTTTTGTTTCTGATGGATGGAATTAGTGTACCTTAGATACCTGCTTTCCAGAAGGAGCATTCAGCAACTTGCCAGGGAGACGCAGTGATCAATGTAGTATTTGAAGTATGTTCATTAATTAAGGATTTTCCTTCTTGCTTTTACTAAAAGAGATAATAGAGCCTTGCAAAGAAACAGAATAAAATGCTTTAATAAACTACTGTTGATTCTTGTTGCTGTGGAATTAGAAATGGTTGTTGCAAAATGTGATGTCACAATCCTAATCCCTTTATAAGCTTTTTCCACCTTTTTTCTTAAATTTTTTGTGTGTTTCTGCACTTCTAACAAATGGAATTACAAAAATTATAATTGATTTAAAACAGGTTTCCCAAACACTCCCAAAACTTGGGTAATTTACAGTACTACTATGGTAATGCATAGTTTCCGTAGCGACAGTTCAATACTTCAATTATTGTGTAGTTCTTTCATTAAAAATTATTTACTGTAATGATTTGATTTGGTTTAGCCAGGATCCATACACATTATTTGTTATTTGACTGCAGAGTGCCAGCAAGTCAGGGCAAATTAAATAATCTCAAGAATTTGTTTTGTGGAATTTCATTTACAGACCAGGCAATGCAGATAGAATGTATGACTGCAATGTGATTGATTTGGCACAATATTGTGGACTCAGTTTTGTCCATCTTTGATGGTCAGAATTGGTAAATGTTCTGCACTTATATAGCACCTTTTTAACCTTAACGGTATTCAAAGCGATTTACACTGTGATTCATTCATCCATTCACGCACATTCACATCAATGCCATGCAAGGTGCTAGCCTGCCATTGGGAGCAACTTGGGGTTCAGTGTCTTGCCCAAGGACACTTCGGCATGTGGGCCAGGATTCGAACCATCAACCCTGCGATTAGTGGCCGACCCACTCTACCAACTGAAGACCCAATCTCAGAGTGATATAAAGCTCTCTCTTTCTTATCTCAATGGGATTTTGATACAAGTTATAAAGCTGTCATTTTCTGTACTTAAGAAAGCTAGTGTTGTGTAAGTCTTTCCTTCTGGAAGGGCATCCGAGAGACTTACCATGCCCTCGCCACACCTGTATATCTTTATTTCTTATGCGGAACAAAAAAGGAGATGTTTTAATTAATGTCTTGGTCAGTCTTTTCAATGCAGTGGTAATGCACTGTGTGAATAAACACACTATAACCACAGATATTTGCCATTACATGGATGTTAAGCGAAACTGGAGTGCTTCGCGTTCACAAAATTAATACATTTATACCTTGTTTATATTTTTGCGGGAGTTTGGTGCAGGACTCTGTAGACAGCGTGCACATCAGAGCGCTTGAGGAGTGGTTCATCTTCACACTCTCTTAAGAGAGCTGCTCTTGTGACGTCCACTGTGTGGCTCCCTGAGATGCTCGGAGTTCAACTGAATGAGACACAAGTGCTTTTTAATGCGCTCATGAGACAGCATTCAGAGAAAGACGAGGCTGAATTCAGCTTTTTAATCAACTGCTATTTATTCAGTAAAAGAGCCTTGGTACTTCGACACACTACACAACTCTATCACTGACAAGTGAAATGTTCATATTTACTTGCCAGTGGCTAATAACAGACGTTTTTTGGTCGCATAGTGCGAAATTTACTGGCAATGTAGAGGGCTGTTCATCCTGCATCACTCGGATTGAGGTGAGTCACTACGCCACCATGAGGACTTAAAGCACATTGGGAATTGGGCATTCCAAGTTGGGGAGAAAAAAAAATACAAAAAAGATAACACCACCCAAATTGATTTTCCTTTGCGCGTTTGCCTGCCGTAAGCAACTTTTTTCAAGAGTTTGTCCTCTGAATCTTGAGTGGTGTTGCTTTGGAGAAGGAGCAATTTGTGTGTGCTTTCCAGCAAAGCCAATTGGGGCAATTTGTAATATTTAGATTATTGAATTGTACTCTATTTATATTCGGTTCTTGTTGGGAGTTTTGCAAACCAATGGACGAGGTTCTGTTTTTGTGGTGGAAAGAAAATGTGAAGCAGTACAAGAAACCTGGAAGCTTATCAGACCAGTATGTGTGTATGTGCATTAAATCTCTGAACACAGGCAGAGCGCATTTAATGAAAAGGTAACTTTCAACTCTTGTGTTTCTGAATAATAACACATGAAATGATAACAAATATGATAGCCTTTATGTAGACTCAGTTTTTATATATATATATATATATATATATATATATATATATATATATATATCGTTACTCTAATGCATCAGGATTGGTTTCTATGCAAGCTCTGGGTGAGTGCAAACATTATACTGTTTGTTGAAGTTAGCTTATTTTGAAACCGTTTTAACATCCATCCATCCATCTTAAACCGCTTATCCGAAGTCGGGTCGCGGGGGCAGCTGCTCCAGCAGAGTATTCCGTTTTAACATTTGTGAACAAATCAAAAAATACATTTTACGTATTTGTTGCACTTGTTATTTTAAACTTAAATTTAAATTTACGAGTAACTGATTACAAATTTTTTGTGTGTTAGATTACTCAACTACAGAATTACTCGAAAATACCAATCTAAATCAACCAATCTTCATCTTACATCATGCCTAGATCCATGGCCGATCTTTTTTCAATTGCATCATGCACAAAATCACATATACACTGCTACTCTAATAAATAAGCACTTGCTCAAAGCACAACATTGCAGCCACTGTAGAGTGAGTTGTTGCGCTCTCAGTCTCTCATCAGTCACTCATCCCAGCACTATAACAGCAATGACAGGTTTACCATAAATTTCACCCAAAAATGAAAATTCTCTCATCAGTTACTCACACTCATGATATCCCAGATGTGTATGACTTTCTTTCTTCACCAGAAAACATTTGAAGAAATGTTCTCACTGTTCTCTGTTCATTAGGTCCTTAAAATGCAAGTGGATGGTGATCAGATTCTCAGATCAGTCAGCATAAACATCACTGATATGACTCCATTTATTTAAGTACTTTTTAACTCTAAATCATCGCTTCCTTACCGGAAGTGGTAGTGGTGAACATGTGGTCTCTCGTGTGACATATTACTGTTGCCATTATTTGTGACGTAATCTCACATTCTCCCCTTGGTTAAGACATCCAAGATAAGCACACAAATGCACCACTGTAAGTAAAGAAACAGATGAATACAGATCTAAAAAAATAAATAAACAGTGGAGTGTTCCTCCTACTCACTTGTAAACAGCGCTGCTCTTCTGGCTGTGACACTTGTCAGTTCTCACATTTCAAATGCCAACAGGATTACGTCACACTCGCGTACTGCTTCTGACTGGAAGCATGATTTAGAGTTTAAAAAAGTACTTAAATATTTATCTTTTTCACACCAAAATTGATTGTGTCGCTTTAGAAGATTTATTAGTTTGACATGAATTTAACAGCGGGTGTTATATGTATGATGTTTATGCATTATGTGAATATTGGAGCTTCAAAAATCAGATCACCATCCACTTGCATTTTAAGGACCTACAGAGCTGAGATATTTTTCATATTATTCATATTATGAAAGTCATATACACATGGGATATCATGAGGGTGAGTAAATAATGGGAGAATTTTCATTTTTGGGTGAACTATCCCTTTAAATAACAGCACAGGGTCTTCACACAGTTGCTTAATAATTTGTCAATCATATATACAAATTATTTCTCACTGGAGCGGTATTGGAGCTTGTCATTGATCTATCTCTCTTATTTGTTAACGTATATCTGCTGTGTGTGATACTCTCATGTTGTTTACTGGTTGTCGGTATGTCACAATGATCTTTGAAAGTGACAACAGAACTATTTGTAACTGTTTTCAATTAAAATAAATATTAGCATTTCACAATTATTATTCTACAGCATGGGGCATTAACGTATAGCATATAAAAGTGTGACAAAGGACACTTTAAACAGAAAAATCAGTGATCGGATCTGTATAAGTCACAGTGTTAAAACATCCTTGATCTATCATCCTCAAATTCCTGATGGCTTTCAAAGTCAGCTAAACCCATCCTCCTATTTTAACCAGCTGACCATGAGAAGGTCTGGACAGCTGCATTCAGACTTAAACCAAAGCTGTGAATCATCGAACAGCGAGTGTAATGTTTGTGAACATCATCCCGATACAAATGACAATATAGCCCAATGCGTTTCATCTGAGAGTCCCACGGAGAAAGAAAAAATGTCTGTTCTCTCAAGCTCCTGTGGAGATCAATGACTCCGACCCTCCATTACGCCTCACTCTGTGAAAACAAAGACACACACACTCACATTGACAAATATACATGGTTCCTGAAGAGACCATATGACTTGTTGCACAGGATTGTAAATGAATCTGGGATAAAGGATCATAATTTGTCACAGTTTGTTCTAAATGCAAATGAAGAGAGACTGCTTGTGTCCCCTTACCTTTATAATAAATTAATAACCAAAAGCCACTTTTCCACTATTGAAAAATGATAATACCATGGTACTTTCTAAAAAAAATTTATTAGGGGTGTTACTGTTATGTTTAAAATATACATATGATATGTTTAACAGAACCAAATTCAAACTGTTGCACTCGCACTGTTGCAATTTTTTTTTATGTTTAGCATTGCATAATGCTTTCAAATGATTTATTTTTAAAACATAGCCAGTATGCATTTAATATTTAATATGTTACAGATTTAATAAACTTGTATTATTAATTATAAACTTTTAATTTATTAATTGTATTATTAATTCTCCAGTACTTGTTGCTTGAAGTAAATTAAAGCATGGTTTCAGGCTGTGGTAATGTGTGAATTGAGTAATTTCATATTATTTCTGTCAGACATAAGGAAAACTGCATGGTGTTATTCCTTCCCTTTCTCTCGCTGAGATCATGCAGAGATATGCCTGGCAACAAATCCTACCTGCGGCTTTTCCTAGACCACATAATCACAGTACAGCAGCAGAAGCTTGTTTTGGGAGCCACTTCAAATCAGCACAAAGATTTTTGGAAATTAGTCATTCATTAGCGGATTGGCATTGTTTTCTTGCCACAGAACATATTAAATTTTTTGGGAAATATAACCCAACTAAACATAAAAACATAATAGCTCCTTCAACATTCAGTGTGAAAATGTTACTTAGAATTGATTCTTCTTTTATTAATATTTTCATTGGAAATCACTGGAAATGATGGGATATTAATCAGAAAAAAGACATGGAATGAAATCAGGAAATGTCACAGGCCAGACTCGAACCCACATTTCCTACTTGAGCACCACGGCTCATTGTGTCAGGAGCACAGCCTTGACAAAACATACTGAATATATGCTTAAGAGCGAATTCTCTCACTGCAACTTCGCTTATAAGACTTTAAATGCTAAATAATCCCTCACAGTCTGACTGTACTGTTTTCTCTGCATTTTTACAGGAAAGCCAACCTAACGGAATATCAAATTAAATTCTTTCTCTTTTTTTTTCCGAAAGGAAATGCATAAAGAAACTGCAGTCTGTTGGCAGTTTTGGCAAAGAGCTACACGTTGTAGTCAGAAAGATGGCGAAGGCCAATTCAATACCATAATTATACCAGCTTCTTTAAATATGGTGATCTCATTGTTGTGGGGGTGACTGATACAGTCTTAACTCTGAGTCATCTCTCTCGCCGCTTCAGAAAGCCCAGTGGACATTTGGACAGATGTGCGCTTGTGGTTTATGAAGAACTTTATATTCCATGATACAGCTTGCATTTAGAGTATTATGTTAACTCATTGAATACTCGCTTATGAAATTGATAGCCAGCTAATGTCACTATAATGTCTACTCGTTACTGTCATTGTGTGGAAATCAATGATGGAAAACATGTTATATGACTCTTCTCCTCTCCCCAGAGTTATTGTATGGCAGTATGCTAGTGAACAAATAAATGTAGCTTGTTATCAAACGATAGTTAAGCAATATCACACTTGCAATCGTACTGTATGGCCCTACATCAGCACTACTGTGATTCGGCCGCAAGATGAGTGCCATTGGTAATCTGTTTGGGAGAAAATAATACTCTCTTTTAGCTCAATACAGTGGATGTGTTTTAGGAACCATGTAAAGATATTTTGCGAAACTGTTACTACAGTCCGTAATTTTAATAAGATCCAGCTGCTCATGTTATATAGTCCAAGTCTTCTGAAGCCATACAACAGCAAATCAAATTGAATCAGTTATTTGCAAAAGATATTTTCCTATGCCACATTTCTCATTTGCATTTTGCCATGTTCAAACATAGCGCGTCCCGATTGGATACGAGACACGCAAGAACCAATTTCTTTTAACATAATTTACGTCAGACCTGTCACGTCACATTTTTAGCCGGCAGGTTTGAACATACGCAAAAGTGAATGAGATTTGAGACGTACAGTATAGCGTAGGAGAAGATTTTAGAAATAACTACATACATTTCACTCTATTCTTCACACAAAGCTTTCATATGGCTTCAGAAGACTTGGAAAACAGCGCACACGTCGTATGGACAACTTTGAAGGTGCTTTTTTACTATCTTCATCTGTTAATAAAATTGCATTTTGAAAACAAGCTGGGCAGGAACTAAACTCGCAAGGATTAAAGACAATCCTCTCCTCCACAGCACCCCCCCGATCAGGGACACGGCACCCTCAGGATATGCTCACGTCAAATGACAAAGCCCCTTCATTAGCAACATAACAGATTGTCATTGGCATGCACAGGACCCTGATAGAGGATGTAGGGAGGTGTGTGTGTGTGTGTGTGTGTGTGTGTGTGTGTAAGGGTTAGAGATTATTACACTTTAATGCTGGTCCCCAAACAGGCTTTGGAGAAAAAGTCATTGCAAAAACACTCATATTACTACTAATTACAAAGAGAGGTTTTGATTGCCTTTCAGCATTTGAAGTGACTTCTGCTAATGGAGATGAGGTCACTTCTGTTGTTGTTTAAGACGAAATCATGCAATGTCTCATCTGCTGTATATCCTCTAATAATTAATGCTCCCTGATGGTGGAAAACTACATTTAAACAGACTAATTTGAAAGATTAGTTGATCTCTCCCAAGAAGCACGGAGCCAAATTATTGGTTTATTGTTAAAAAACAAGATCATTTCAGATATGAAAGACACCATGTAAATTTCATCTGTTGTGAAGAAACGGATGGAGCCATGTTAAAACCACCATACCTGTTAGTCACTAGCGTGCCATTTCCCCCGAGACAAGATGTACAGCTTTAATCCCTGCTGGTATGATTTCAGGAACAAAGAGGCTCCAGTCCTTTAAATGGCTCCATTATCAATCTGTTTCCTTTCTTTTAAATCACGTCACGTTTAGTCTCTGTTGCTTTTGCTTTAGATTGAACTAGTTTTATAGTTTTCTTTTATAATTTGAGAAAAAAGAAACACTACCCATCTTTGACTTGAAAGTACTTCATCTTTGACAACTGTTAATTTTATGAAAACCACATTATGCTTGCTAGGGTCGGGAAATGGTTCAAAAATAATTGAAATACCGGAATTTAATGATTTTTATGACTTTCAGTTCTGTTAACGTTTCTCCAATGAGCATTCTTTAGCCGATACGGATGCAACACCACCACTAAATAAGCAGAGCGAAACACACAGAGTGGTCAGTGTAGTCCGATTCCCAAATTAATGACTCTTATGCGTTTGTTTATTTGAATATACTGCGCAAAACTTACAGGGTGACTTGTGTAGTTTGATTCCAAGATGAAAGACTCTTATGAGTTGGTTCATTTGAATCTACAGCTCGAAACACAATTGTTATTGGATTTACTGCCCTAAGCAGTGACAGTGATATCATTTCATATTTTAACAAAACAGATTCGTGAAAATTGAACAGACTTTCTAATTAAGATATTTTAATCATTCATTATTTTGTATAAAATACTATTATTACAACAAAACTCTTTAAATCTTTAAATACTGTATCTTTAAATACATTTTGTCATTTCAAAAACCATCCAGTAATTACTCAGAATCTTTGTTAATTTCAAGTCGGATATGAGGAATGGCTGATGAAAATGAAATCGAAATGAATGACTTGTGAATCTAGTAGTCTTATAGATTCAAATAGAAAAACTCATAAAAGTAATTTGTTTGGGAATCGGACTACACTTATTAAGCTGTTTCATATTTTCAAAATAAAATAAAAATAATAATAATTCTCAAAAGCACTAAAAGAATCATTTATGGAACATTAATGAACTAAATCAATTAGAGGAATCTGAACCGGAATCGTTAAATTCCTAACTATTTCTAACGTTTGGCAGTCAAATAAGTCAAGAAAATGTTTTTAAAGAGTTGATATTGCTTTGGGTACATTCATCACAGTGGAAAATATTGTTTTATCTCAAACATATTTTTGTGAGAAAATGGAAATGTGCAATTTTAAGTTAACTTCAACCAAGCTGGAGTCAAATAGCTAAATGCTTCATTGTCCTTTCCACATTTAAATATATGAAGTAAAATGTAAGCATAAAATGCAAGTATATGACAGTTTATCATTAATGATGAATTAAGCTTTCAAAATAACAGGGGCCTTATATAAAGACATTCATAAAATGATCTTAAATGTGAACATATGACACTTTCCTATATATTCCTACCTGAAATGTATCTTAATGCATCCCAATTTATAAAATCGCAATTCATCTTAAAATCATGCGCATGTCAAGTGCAAGGAGTCCACCTACAGATCGCCCACAAAAATCCTAATATGGAGAGACGGAATACAATAAAAGTGCACCTGCAAAGACATTCTTTCGTTCATTCAATCATATGAAATGTTCTTGTTTGGTTGGTTAGGTTTTCTTGAAAAAATAAAAAAGCAAGTGCAGCTGGTTTCCTATCGTAGCCTATTCAACACTCATCATCAGTTTTTTATTTTCATTATCACTAATAAATCCATTCATTGACTTACTGTACAGTAAGTCCACACCATCCTTCATGCAATGTCCATTTTCTTGCTAAACCTTTATTTCAAAAAGAGGTTATGCTCATTTACATATAATGAAATATGCAGTCTACATGACAATCATGTTCAACCACAAACCATTTAGGGGGTCGCGAGTGTTGAGGTCACGAATATAATGGTCCTCTTTTGCACTTTAATATAGTAAAGGCGTTGAATGCAATAATTTTCTGAATAAAGGCTTGAAATGCGATAAAGGCCCAAAATGTTATCATTTTTTGTTTTAAAAGATACATGTATTTTTAAAGTTCACACAGTACAAGACAAACACTGTGTCTATAATGCTAGCAATTTGCCTGTTTCAGTCATCTTTTCTTTCTTTTTTGTGCTTTGTATTTGATTTTTTTTTCATAATTGCTGTATCTGTAAAATGACATGACTGTGTCAGCTGGCGAGCAAAAAGAAAATACAACAAATGATTTACTGCCATCAAGTTGTCCCTCATTGTTTTTCCTCCCATTAGAATCTTAACATCAATAACCATAATGCTCCTCTTTTCCACACAAAAACATTTCATATTGAGCACTGCTGTCAAGGCCCAAAGAGAAATAAAAAATCATTATAAAAATACCACAAAAGTAGTCAATACAACACAAAGATGTTGTGTGGCCCCAGAAAGCTTGGAATATAATGCACAAGTCAAATGGACGACTGTTATGAAGTCTTTTTACTGAACCTTTAATAGTGCTTTATATTATTTGTCCTTTTTGAAGCTTGACAGCTCCTGCTCACCTTAAACTGTTATTGTATGGAAAAAAGCTGCTTAAAATATCTATTTTTATGCACCAAGAAAAAGTAACAGCATATGTGTTTTGCACAACATTAAACCATTATGTTATTCCTGCAACAACTTTTAAACAATTAAACAGCAGTGCATAATGAATTGCAGCAGAACATTAACAAAGATATCAATTATTAGGAGGACAATCTGGCCATATCTGATTATTGGGGAGGGACTTGCCCCACTCAAAGTATACTGTGGTTATGATCCTGACTGAAAGTAAAATCAAGTCTATGCGCACTGGCACAATGGAGCATAAGAAAAAAAACACCGTGTGTCATTTGACGTACACATAATATCTGTCTTTATAAATCCCGATTTGTTCCTCACTTTTGACGTAGGATCAAATCCTTGAAATTTAGGATAAAATCTAATTGTAGGTATTTGTTTTTATAAATGAGGCCAGAGGATTGTACAGAGTCATTTATAAATCCCATTACTAAATACATTTTAATGGCTTTGCAATTGTACTATACACAATTTTCTAAAGCCAGGCTTATAATAAAAACTCAGTTTTATATAATATGTAACAGGGTATCTCAACTCTACCCACCAAGGGCCCTTGGCCTGTAAAAGTAAAAAAAATCCTGATCTAAGGCCTGATACAGCCTGTGTGGCACATTCATTTTATATAGTCTGTTCTTGGAGATTTTAATAACCAAAAGAAAAAGTTAATCTCTTTTGAAAGCTTTATTCTTTGCAAATCCAAAACCCTACAAGATATCTTCTCAATGGCATTTTGTGGCATTTGAAATTTTTTCAGTCGTTCACAGAGAGGTTTACAAACAAGTGTCATTAAATTTCAAAGTCAGACTGCTGAGAGGAGCCTGATAAAGGGGAGGCTCCTAAATCCTGCTGGGTGACTTTTTATATCTGGAGACGTGAGGTGCGGATCTCAGTCTGCTTTCATTGAGTCAGTCAGTGTTCTGCCGCTCTCACCCTTCGGCTGTTTGCGCAAGTTTTCAAACGGCTGCGCTGTCGAGTGTGTTCAGCTTGATAGTGCTTTGTTCTACTTTTAACAACAACTGGATGCCTCAGTGTCTCCTTTTATCTTTTTTTTTATATTTACTTTGATACATTTGCATCGTCATGCTTGTTTTCATGCTGCAACTCGTGGTAACTGCAGTGATTCTTTTACAAATATTTTAACCATTTTGTTTAACCACAGATCCTGCCAAAAATCATATCGCTTACATAGTTCGTTTTTGTTGAGGCAGTAAAACCATAATAGAGTAGAATGCTCTCTCCAAACAGTGCAAGAACTTTTTTCACATTTTGTGAAATGTGATGGAAGAAATCTGCAGAATGGGTTTAAATACTCGATACATGATCATACTGGAAATCGACACGTTGCTTCTGAAATTTCATGTTCCCTGAATTACTGACAAGTGGTATCCACTATCAGACATTTTTGCATAAATTCAAGTGCAAACACATTTCCCTCTAGTGCTAATGATAGCGTGTTGCACGAGTAACCTCGGAGTCATGGCTCCTGGTCCTGTGGGAACCAGGACATAGTAGCATTCATATAAATAATGGTGAGTTGTATTTACAACCTTCAACATTTTTACTCCAATGATTGTTCACAGTGCAAAGAGAATGCAACCCTACATACATACAAACATGTACATTTAAATATATATATATACATAGTGTATAGTGACATAAAAATAAAACAATAAGATATAACAAAAAAAGGAAATATACAATAGAGTAATCATTTTCAGATATTTTATATACAGATATACAGTTATGGCAGGTGATGTAATATATTGAAAAAGAGGTAGGATATGTTAAAGAATATAAATGAAATATGTATACAAGTATGAATAGATAGATGGACTGAATATTGCACATGGTTGTATTGACAAAAGGAAAGTATTTGAGTGCAGCTTTAACTGTTCATGAGGTGGATGGCCTGAGGGATAAAACTGTTCCTGTGCCTGGCTGATCTGGTGCTCAGTGCTCTGTAATGGCAGCCAGAAGGCAACAGTTTGAAAAGGAAATGTGCTGGGTGAATAGGGTAAAGTGATTTTTCCAGCCCTTTTCATCACTCTGGATGTGTACAGTTCTAGCAGGTTGGGTAGGGGATGCGCCAATAATCCTCTCAGCAGTCTGAACTATCTGAATCAAACCAGACTGTTATAGAAGTGCAGAGGACAGACTCAATGACTGCTGAGTAGAACTGTAACAGCATCGCCTGTGGAATGTTGAACTTCCTCAGCTGGCGAATGAAGTACAACCTTTGCCTGGCCTTTTTCAAATTTGAGGTCTCTATGTGGGTCTCCCTCTTCAGGTCCTGTGAGATGGTAGTGCCCTGAAACCTGAATGACTCCACTGCTGCCACAGTGCTTTTCACAATGGTGAGTGGGGTTAATGTTGGGGTATGCCTCCTAAAGTCCACTGTCCACTGGGTGCAGTCATTTGTGTACAGGGAAAAGAGTAGTGGGGAGAGCACACATGGGGCACCAGTTCTGATTGTACATGTGCTGGAGGTGAATTTCCCCATCCTCACTAGCTGCTGCCTGTCTGTCAGAAAGCTGATGATCCACTGACAGATATAGGCAGGAACAAACAGCTTATTTCATTTAGTCCATAGGAGAGCAGGGTTGATGGTGTTAAAAGCCAAACTGAAGTCAAGTTTCTGGTCTGTCTAGATGTTGAAGTATGCAGTCCCATATTGACTGCATCATCCACAGACCTGTTTGCTCAATAGGATAACTGCAGGGGATCCAGGATGGGTTCAGTGATGTCCTTTAGGTAGGCCAACACCAGTCTCTCAAATGACTTCATGACCACAGACGTCAGAGTGGCGGGTCTGTAGTCATTGTCCTGTGGTTTTGGGTTTCTTTTGGGATGGGAATGATTTGAGCATTTGAAGCAGCAAGGAACTTAACACTGCTCCAGTGATTTGTTGAATATCTGTGTGAAGATGGAGGCCAGCTGGTCAGCACAGGATTTTAGACAAGTGGGCCCTGTGTTTTCTTGTCTACTGTTTCCAGAAGACCCGGCACACATCCTCTTCACAGATCTTAAGTGCAGGTAGAGTAGTAGGAGAGGGGAGGTGGGTGGTCACAGGAGATGTAAATATTTGTGTGCTGTGAAGATCAGAGTGGGTGTTGGCTGTGTGACTGGGCTTTTCAGGACATTCAGGTCATCAGCCAGTTGTTGATTCCACACTGTTGCAGGGCCATTAGCTGAAAACTGTTTATTCTGCTTTTCAGAATAGCTTCTTTTAGCCACTCTAATCTCTAATGTCCGTCTGTTTTTGGCCTGATTTTTAAAAGATTTTATACCCACTTCTGTAAGCATCCTCTTTGGCCTGATGAAGCTGCCTGAGTTTAGCTGTAAACCATGGTTTGTCATTGTTGTATGTCCTAGTAGGAATGCATACATCCTCACAGAAACTGATATATGATGTCACAGTGTCTGTGAGCTTGTCCAGGTCTGTGGCTGCAGCCTCAAAATCAATCCAATCGGTGCAGTCAAAGTAGGCTTGTAGTTCCAGCTCTGCTTTATGGGTCCACTCTTTAAAGTCCTTACTACAGGTTTAACAGATTTTAGTTTCTGCCTTTAGATCGGAAGAAGATGAACCAGACAGTGATCAAAGAGTTCCAAAACTGCTCGAGGGACAGAGCGATATGCACCATTTATTGTTGTGTAGCAATGATCCAGTGTATTTCTGTCTCTGGTGGGGCATGTTATGTGCTGTCTGTATTTGGGCAGTTAATGTGTGAGATTTGCCTGGATAAAATCTTCAAGAATAATAATAAGTGAGTCTGGGTATTGTTGCTCAGTGTCTGTGATGTGATTTCAGCATATTCAGCAGCTTGTCTCTGGTAAAACTGATCGGAAATAATTTACTAAACATAGTCCAAACAAAAACAAAAGAATTACTGGAGAGCTCAATACAGAGGCATCCATCCATGGTGCCATCTTCTATAGGCTGTATTTTAAATGCTTATATCTGCATATTGGACACATTTAGGTGTACACTAGCATGTATATGGCTTCAAAGATAATAGACATGCACTAAAAGCCAGAAAAATCGAATTTTCCAAAATTATGATCTTTGTGCTGCATTTTGCAGAACTGGTTATAACTCAATTGAACCATGTTAACAATAACTGTTGCTGCAATGGTATTTTGTTGAAAACTATGTACTTGCTCCATTACTATGGTACATTTTTGTAAGGTTTGGGAATGAGACATGGTAGAACAAGAGTCTACTGAGCTACAGAGAGCTGAGACATTCTAAAAAAACATATCTCTCTCTTAACCACATCCCTTGTTTCCAGTTGTTCATGTATACAAGCTCTACAGCATGTTTTAAGTCACTCTTTATGTTAATATTTTGAGAGGAATGTCATGCAGCAAGATGATAGGTGGTGAATCTCTTCATTTATATCAGCTACAATCTCTCCATACAGCCTTTCCAGACAAACCTGGCCTTAAATTCAGCCAAATCAAAATCCAGTACAGCTGTTCCAGAAACATGTGTTTAGCTTAGTACTGTATAATCTATTTAGTAATAGGATTACTACATTTCTCTGTACAATCCTGTTATTTTGAAAGCTTAATGCATTAAGATATAAAACATAAATTGTTACAGTAAATTCAGCCTCCCAAAATAACTATGATTGCATATTTAGTTATTGTAACGGTTACCCTGTCTTGTCCCTCTGTTGCCCTTTGTTTGTGATTTTGTCACTTTTGGTATTCCTTAGTTTTCACTTTTGTCACGCTTGTACCTCCATAGTCTTGTGTTCACTGTTCATTGTTTGCACCTGCCCTTGTTAATTTGCCTTTGGTTTCTGTTAATCACCTTGTTATCTTGTTTGAGTTCTGTTCTTTCATTGGCCCCTTTTCCCATGCTTGTGTATTTATACCCCGTGTCTTTGTTCAGTCTTCGTCGATCGTTGTTTGATGTTAACCCGGTGTATCTTTCCCTCCTGAGTTCCCTGTTCGTGTCTACCCTGGTCAGCTTACTCAGTTTATGTTTCATTTCCCCATCGTGGGTTGTTACTTTGTGTTTTTCCTGTGTTGTTCACTTAATAAAGTTCAACTGCGTTTGGATCCGCATCTCCTCGTCTGCTTCCTTACTCAAGCATAACAGAACGATCGACCAACTATGGATCCAGCAGTTATACGGGCCAACTGCCGGTTGCTCAACCTCAAACAAGAGGGCCGCCCTGTTGAAGACCACATCAGCGACTTCCTTGCACTGGCAAAATTCACAGACTTCCCGGACTCAGCCCTGGTGGTCTTCTTCAGGGACACTTTACACGGTTCGCTCAGGGAGCGTTTGCCGCCGGCAACGCTTGGTTGGACTCTCCACGACTTCCTGGAGGCGACCTTACTGGTCTGCGGCTCACCCTACACCGTGGTCTTCGCCGAGGAGGATTCCACCTCTCCTCCCACTGTGGTGACTCCCCAGTCGTCCTTGGCGCTTCCTGTCGCGCCAGCCCCACCTGTCAGCGAGCCCGTCCCCACGCCAGTCGCCTTCCATGAGCCAGCGCGGCCCACTGCGTCTGCTCGGAGGAGGGAGAGAAGACGGGCTTCCGCCTCCCGGCCCACGCCTGCCCCGGTCTGCGAGCCAGAGCCCACGCCTGCCCCGGTCTGCGAGCCAGAGCCCACGCCGACCCCGGTCTGCGAGCCAGAGCCCACGCCGGCCCCGGTCTGCGAGCCAGAGCCCACGCCGGCCCCAGTCTGCGAGCCAGAGCCCACGCCTGCCCCGGTCTGCAAGCCAGAGGCCACGCATGTCACAGTGAGCGAGCCAGCGGCCACGCATGTTACAGTGAGCGAACCAGCGCCTACGGCCTCTACCGTCAGCGAGCCTGAGCCCTCGTCAACCACGGTCAGCGAGCCTGAGCCCTCGTCAACCACGGCCAGTGAGCCTGAAGCCACGCTGACCAGGAACAGCATCCCAGCTTCGCCAGTCGCATCAGCCCGGAGGAAGAGGAGAAAAGGAGAGGTCTCTGCACTCCAGCCTCCGCCTGCCGCAGCCCCATGCCCTAAACCCCCCTTGGCTCTGCCCTCAGCGCCCGGCGAACCCAAGCCGGCGCATACCACGGTAACCCAGCCAGAGCCTGCAGCCTCAGACGTCAGTGTGCCAGTGCCGATAGCCTCAAACGTCAGTGTGCCAGTGCCTGTAGCCTCGACCGTCCCTGAGTCAGCGCCTGTAGCCTCGACCGTCCCTGAGCCAGCGCCTGTAGCCTCGACCGTCCCTGAGCCAGCGCCTGTAGCCTCGACCGTCCCTGAGCCAGCGCCTGTAGCCTCGACCGTCCCTGAGCCAGCGCCTGTAGCCTCGACCGTCCCTGAGCCAGCGCCTGTAGCCTCGACCGTCCCTGAGCCAGCGCCTGTAGCCTCGACCGTCCCTGAGCCAGCGCCTGTAGCCTCGACCGTCCCTGAGCCAGCGCCTGTAGCCTCGACCGTCCCTGAGCCAGCGCCTGTAGCCTCGACCGTCCCTGAGCCAGCGCCTGTAGCCTCGACCGTCCCAGAGCCAGAGCCAGTAGCCGTGACCGTCCAAGAGCCAGTGCCTAAAGCCATGACCGTCCAAGAGCCAGTGCCAGTAGCCATGACCGTCCACGGGCCAGAGCCAGTAGCCAAGACCGTCCAAGAGCCAGAGCCAGTAGCCAAGACGGTCCAAGAGCCAGTGCCAGTAGCCATGACCGTCCAAGAGCCAGCACCAGAAGCCTCGATCGTCCAAGAGCCAGCACCTCCGAGTCTTCCAGGGCTCCTCCTCGAGCTTTCCAGAGCTCCGCCATCCGAGTTTCGAGCTTTCGAGCTCCGCCCTCCGAGTTTCGAGCTTTCCAGAGCTCCGCCCTCCGAGTTTCGAGCTTTCCAGAGCTCCGCCCTCCGAGTTTCGAGCTTTCCAGAGCTCCGCCATCCGAGTTTCTCGAGCTTTCCAGAGCTCCGCCATCCGAGTTTCTCGAGCTTTCCAGAGCTCCGCCATCCGAGTTTCCCGAGCTTTCCAGAGCTCCGCCATCTGAGTTTCCCGAGCTTTCCAGAGCTCCGCCCTCCGAGCTTCCCAGAGCTCCACCTCTCAAGCCTCTCGAGCCTTCTAGGGCTCCGCCTCCCAAGACCCTCGAGCCTTCCAGGGCTCCGCCCCTCAAGCCTCCCAAGCTTTCCACGGCTCCGCCTCCAGAGCCTCCTATTGGTCCGCCTCTCGATCCACTCAAGCCTTTGACGGCTCCACCCCCAGAGCCTCTTGAGCCTCCTACGGCTCCGCCTCTCGAGCCACTCAAGCCTCCTACGGTTCTGCCCTCAGAGCCTCCCGAGCCTCCTATGACTCCGCCTCCCGAGCCTCCCACGGCTCCGCCTCTCGAGCCACTCAAGCCTTCGACGGCACCGTCCTCCGAGCCTCCCGAGCCTCCTACGGCTCCGCCGCTCGAGCCACTCAAGCCTTCGATGGCTCCGCCCTCAGAGCCTCCTATGGCTCCGCCTCCCGAGCCTCCTCCGGCACCGCCTCTCAAGCCACTCAAGCCTTCGACGGCACCGCCCTCCGAGCCTCCCGAGCCTCCTACGGCTCCGCCGCTCGAGCCACTCAAGCCTTCGACGGCTCCGCCCTCAGAGCCTTCCGAGCCTCCTATGGCTCCGCCTCCCGAGCCTCCTCCGGCACCGCCTCTCAAGCCACTCAAGCCTTCGACGGCTCCACCCTCAGAGCCTCCTACGTCTCTGCCCCCAGAGACTCCAGAGTCTTCCTGGTCTCCGCTCCTAGAGTCGCCCACGGCGCCGCCTACCCCGACTCCGCCTCCTGAGCCTCCTTCGGTTCCACCTCCTGAGCCTCCCTCAGCTCCGTCTTCTGGGCCTTCTGAGCCATCACCTCCCTCGGCTCCGCCTCAGAGGTCCTCCTTGGCTCCGCCTCACGCGGCTCCGCCGGCCTCCCCTGTGGCCACTCCATCTCCTAGGCCACCAAAACCGGCCTCTGTCCTGTGGTCATCTCCCAGGTCCCCTGAACCGGCCCTTGGCCCACGACCACCTCCCATGCCTCCTGACCCGGTTCCTGTCTTGTGGCCTCCTCCCCAGACCTCCTGACCCAGCCCCAGTCCCGTGGCCTCTCCCCAGGCCCCCTGATCCAGTCCCTGTCCCGTGGCCTCCACCCAGGCCTCCTGACCCTGTTCCCGTCCTGAGTCCTCTCTCCTGGCCTCCTGACCCAGTCCCCGTCCAGTGGCCTCCTCCCAGGTTCCCCAAACCTGTCCTTGCCCGGTGGCCAGCTCCCAGACCATCAAAACCTGTCCCTGCCCGGTCGATACCTCCCTGGCCCCCTAACTCTCATCTCCATTCGTGCCCTCGTGGACTGTCTCATTTCCCCCCCGGACTTCCTATCTGCCCCTGGCACCTCCCGGACCTGCCTGTCTTGCCCTCTGTGTTCCCCGGACTTCCTGCCTGCCCAGTGTATCCCCCTGGTCTGCCTGTCTGCCCATGTGCCCACTTGTACTGTCTGTTTGCCCCTGGTGCCCTCATGTTGTTCTTGTGGAGTTTTGTCTTTTGTTGTTTGTTATCAAGGATCGTCTGGTATCCGATCCTTAAGGGGGGGCTATGTAACGGTTACCCTGTCTTGTCCCTCTGTTGCCCTTTGTTTGTGATTTTGTCACTTTTGGTATTCCTTAGTTTTCACTTTTGTCACGCTTGTACCTCCATAGTCTTGTGTTCACTGTTCATTGTTTGCACCTGCCCTTGTTAATTTGCCTTTGGTTTCTGTTAATCACCTTGTTATCTTGTTTGAGTTCTGTTCTTTCATTGGCCCCTTTTCCCATGCTTGTGTATTTATACCCCGTGTCTTTGTTCAGTCTTCGTCGATCGTTGTTTGATGTTAACCCGGTGTATCTTTCCCTCCCGAGTTCCCTGTTCGTGTCTACCCTGGTCAGCTTACTCAGTTTATGTTTCATTTCCCCATCGTGGGTTGTTACTTTGTGTTTTTCCTGTGTTGTTCACTTAATAAAGTTCAACTGCGTTTGGATCCGCATCTCCTCGTCTGCTTCCTTACTCAAGCATAACAGTTATTCACTCATAGCAAAACAGATCACCCTAGAATGCAACATTATGAGAACGATTAGGATCTGAGATGTGCTATCTTTAGCTGGGATTAATAACAATGCTTGGAATTATTAAACAGTAAATTAGGTTTGTCTGCCAGACTTCCAGCCACTCAATCTAATATTAACTGATGGCCCGAATCATTACTATTACACACTGTATGTACATAGACTTGTCTCTAAGACTAGTTCTGTCAGCTTCTGTGACTGCATGTCAATGTCTCATGAATTTTTTTGATAGTGTATTTGGAGTTTGATAATGGCAGACAGTTGTTTATCATGACTAAGAAGGTTATTAATTATATTGACTAGTGTTGTTTTTCATTTCACCCATAAATTTAGTCCATGTGTGCTATAAATTGATTTAATCTTTTATACAATCCGTTATATTTATTCATATTTATTATGTTGCACTATGGTGTTAATATGTCTACTAATTTATATACATTTTGCAGACACTTGCAGTGCATTTCTGGTATACATTTTATTGGATCATGTTTCATGGGAATTGAACCCATGACCTTGCAGTTGCCAGCACAAAGCTCTGGGCTACAGGAACATGAAAATGTGTTCTCATAGCTTTTTGCTATTTCCTTAACAGTCTATTCTTTAAATCTTGTATTTGCTCACTTTGAAATAGTCTTAATCGCCTCATCTTTCATTTTGCTGTTCTCTGCTTGCCTCACTCTTTCTTTTGCGGCTGTTCATGCTTATATCATTTCTGCCTCGACTTCTGAATTATTGACCAGTCTCTAGTCTCTGGAGATGGGGGAGTGTGGATAACTTGTGTCTATGTTGGGTTATATTGAGCCACTGAGCAGAGAGTGCAGACCTGTCCTCCATACCAATCAATTCACTGGAAACGGCCAGATAAGAATGTCTCCAGTGTTATTTCTCAATGTCTACTGTAGATAGCTTGTGTTTCAAAGTTCTTTAAAAGCACATGATGTTTACTGTTTTGCTTGTACATGTCTTTGTTACTAGAGAGTTTATTGTTTTTATTTCATGAATAAAAAAGGAAACAATGATTTTGTGTTTGTCAAGAAAATGTTTGTTTTAATATTTTCTCATGCAATTAAATCTCTTAGTATAATTTATCTACTTAAATTTAATTTACTTAAATACTATAATCAAACTACTTAAATTTATGTATATTTGCATACAAGTATCCAAAATTGGATGAAAATTGCAAGAGAGGATCTGCAGCTCAGGACTAGTTAATGTCTGTATATAAAAGGACCTATCACAGTCAGGTCTGACTCTGCCTCTCCTGACTGTCTGTCTGTTTCATCTGTGTGTCATGTCTGCTTATTTCCTGGTGTGTTTCTGCCACCTGTGGTATGCTTGTCCTCTTGCCATGATAACGCTAATTACTCCCTTCAACTCGTCATCTGTGTCACCTGTCTCTCATGTTCTCCACTATATAAGCTCTCCTGTTTGAGTCCTTTATCAATCGTTTCTCCAGTCGGTCGGTTCCTGTACCTGTTATTTTCTTACGTCTTTTTCTGTATTTGTTTTCTAGTGTTTTACTTCTGTCACTCACTCAATGTTGTGTCGATGTAGTGACACTAGGGGTCGCTTCTGGGAGCCCGATTCACCTTCAGATCTTTGAGAAAAGGCCAATGGAAATTGGCAAGTTGAATTTGCCTGCCACTCCCCCCGACATACGGGTATAAAAGGGAGACTGGTATGCGGATTCTTTCAGACTTTTTCTTCGGAGCCGAGCGGTTGTATTAACAGCAAGCTGAGTACCACTGCCGTTCCATTTACCAACACTACAAGCATTCCTGTTGGATATACGGCGCATTCCAGCGGTTCTCTCTCCACTCTGCAGTCTGCTGTAGACTACACCCTTGGGCGCTTCGACAGTGCTTTAAAGAGCTTTTCATCTAAAAGAGTTTGTTTCCTCTATTAGAGCAGGCACAGTGATGTTGAACGTCTTTTTAAAGACGCGTCTTTTTAAAGATGCCTTTCCGTCTCTGTGCTGTTCCTGGATGCAGTCGTTACCTCTTACCACCCCTGACGGTCACGATCACAGCCTCACGTGCCTGGGTCATAAGCATGTTGAGGAAGCATTCGTGGATGGTTCATGTTCTCACAGCGAGAACATGACCATGGCAATGTTGTGGTCATGGCTTTCCTTCTTACGAGGGAAAGCCACTTTAGCTGTCCCCCTCATGGCTCCTCCTACCTACAGGTGCAAGACCTCTTTGGCTAACGCTTAAGGTGATTCGGGTGCTTCAGTGGGTATGGTTCCGCCGGGTAAATCCCATGGACCTCCCACTCCCCGGTATGCTCATTCGCTTCCGTCCAGCACTGGGATGGCGCAGGCTTGCCTCACCACCAGCCTTGCTCTTCCGGAGCTCGTGATCCGAATGAGATGTCAATCGCTACATCGGAGAGCACCTTGGTGATGTCAGACACAGAGGACTCGACAGTCCGAAGCCGACGCAGAGCTGACCGCCATGCTTTCCCGGGCTGCCACATTCCACCCGCCCCTCAACAGTCGCGGCTGACTGGTTCCTGGGTTTTGTGCGCTGCTTGATATGCGATTCAATTCACCAGATGGCTACCCCGGATCTGCTGCGTACACTTCACGTCAGTGAATGACGAGAGCACAACCATCCTGCTGGCGGAGATTGCGGTCCTCCTTTAGAAGGACCCAATAGAGCCTGTCCCTACAGCCAAGATGAGACAGGGGTTTTACAGCCCTTATTTCATCATTCCCAAGAAGGGCGGTGGGTTGCGGCCAATCTTGGACCTGCGAGTTCTGAACCTGGCCTTGCACAGACTCTCGTTCAAGATGCTGACACAGAAGCATATTTTGACGTGCATCCGGCATCAATATTGGTTTGCGGCGGTAGACCTGAAGAACTGGGAGGAGGAGGAGTCGGATAATGTGGTTCTTGCAGCGAGTTGACAAAACTTGGATGGAGGATGAAGATGAGTCCTTGGGATTGCTGAGACGAGGAATATTGGGTAAACGACTGGAGCTCCATGTACGTAGGAATAGCAGGTAGGTCTGAGTATTCCTTGATGAGACTAGACGAGCATTTTTTTACAGGAAAACAATAAAAAAAATATTATTAAGAATATAATTTTGTCCTAATATCAAAAGGTCTTACTAGAAAAAAAGAAATTATGATCCAGCGTGAATTTTCTTGATATAAAAATATGATCGTGTCTGGTAACATGCATGTAAAATGGCTAGAAATACAATTTACACAAGGTTTATTTCTATTTCTTCTGCTCCAAACTTACTTTAAACTTACTTCTCTGTCTGCTCGTATGAATGTAACACATCATAAGAAAGTGTTTTACTGCTGTTCAAATGCACTTTGGATCTCATCTTTTATATGTATACATATATACTTTCAATGGAACTCAAATAAGAAGCTTATTTAATAAGAAGATGAAAAATCAAAGCTGGGTTTGAAAAAAAAAGAAATCCCCCCAAAATCCTGTATAACAACAGACTTAAATTTTCTGCTTGGAAACCTGACTTCTTTTGAGAGAATGTTGATTATTCAGCCAATGTGACAGGTCCCTTTTTCAAGACAGATATGGTTTCATTGATTTGACCTTATGACTATTTCTCGCCTTTTATTTAAAAAGAAGTAGGCATCACCCAAGTGCTCCAACAATATTGGAGTGCTCAAGGTTGCCATGTGATGCAGTGGAAGATGGACTTTCAGATGAGTTGCGTACGACTCCTACTGCGAATAGGCATTTAAACTACAGCTGCGTCTATTGTGAAATTACCTGTTGCTTAGGAACCGCTCTGACTGGATAGATCCGTTCTTGCTTAGCCAAGGTCTACTTGCTATTCTTTATACAAAGAACATTTTGTTTTGCATAATAAGGTGATTTAAAGTCAAATATACAAAATCCTTTTAAACAGGCCCTTTGTTTTTAAAATCATGATGTTGATCTATTATGTGCCCCTGATGTTGCTATATACCCACATTTGTTCATATTTGAACCGTTGCACACATTTATAAACTGACTACAAACTATTGCTTTTAAAGGACTTTTGTAATGATAACAGTTATAATAACTCATACTTGGAGTTTGGGATTTTAACTTAGAATAAAGACAGGATTCACTTTCATTTTAATTTAAAGTTCTGCAAAGTCAATCAAGGCTGTATTTTCACTTTGTTTAAACTATATTCCGAACCAGGTAACAGAGCCTCCATTGATAAGAGAAGGTTCTGCCCACTCCTTCCACCAAGACAGCCATGTGTCCCTCCCAGGGTTGGAGACTTTGAGTGTCATCCTGCATGGTGCCATCGGCCTGCCCCACCTCATTGATTGAGCCACTGCCATTTGTTATTGTGTGAGAAACAACACTCCCTAATTACCACACTACTTAAGATTACACGGGTCAAACAGGTTATTCTGTTTCTCTTGACACAGCCTGATGACTATCATTTAAAATAAATGGGAGATAATGGGTTCTCAAAATGCAGTTCACCTTGAAAATATTTTGTTATTTATAAGCTCTGTGTAATTGTTGCCATCAGTGTGACCGACACCCTTCCTTTTTCCTTGTTTTTCCTAATGAGTTTTTCTTTGTTGGAGAAGCCATCTGCCTAACCTCAAGTAGAGATGCAGCATGTAGAATAATTAACAAGCTGCTCATTAATAATTAAGCACTTTCTCTTGAAGTCTATTATATTTGTGAATATACAGTCCTTTTGTCTCTTAAAACATGTAACAGATGTTAAAATGACTACAAAATGTACCTAAACTCACCTAGGTGCTACCGTGTATTTTTTAACATGGTATCATGGCACTACTATTTTTTGGACATGTACCATGTTAATACTGTTTTTTGGACAAGGTAATACCATAGATTTTTGGCTATGCACCAAGGCAATATCATGGCAATACAATGATGTTGGGCATGTATCATAGTAATAAATTGATGTATTGTGGCAATAATATAGTTTTGACGTGCCATTGCATTACCATGTTTTTTTGGACATAATACCATGATAATACATTGTTTTTGGACATGTAACATGGTAATACAATTTATATTTAGACATGCATTGTGGCAATAATGTGGTTTGTACATGTGCCAAGGCACTATCATGTTTTTTGGACATAGTGCCATTGTAATACAATGGATATTTTGACATGTATCATGGCAATGATATAGTTTTGACATGTGCCAAGGCACTATCATGTTTTTGGACATAATACCATGGTAAAACAATGTTTTCGGACATGTATAATTGTAATAAAATGGACATTTAGACATGCATTGTGGCAATAATGTGGTTTTGACATGTGCCAAGTCACTATCATGTTTTTGGACAGGGTATCATGGTAATATCTTGGTTACTGATGGAGGGAAAGAGACATTGTGTCGATGTAGTGACACTAGGGGTTCGATCTTGAGAGCCCCAATCACCTTTGCTTAAAATAGAAAGAGGCCAATGAGAATTGGCGAGTGGAACTTGCATGCCACACTCCGCCCCGGACATGCGGGTATAAAAGGAGATGATGTGCACCACTCATTCAGATTTATGCTGAGGAGCCGATAGAGAGCCCCGGCCATCTCAGCGACCGGTTCAGTGCTGCGGCAGGAGGGACAGAATGACTCATTCCGTCCATCAGTGAACAGTGGTTACATCAGTAACCAAGATGTTCCCTGTCTGTCACTCACTCGATGTTGTGTCGATGTAGTGACACTAGGGGTTCCTATAGGATACATCGCAGGCGCTGAACCGTGTCACGAGGTACGGAAGACTCGACATGGGCAAGTTGCTGCATGCCTCGCAGTGAGTGCCCAACCACGTTGTGACCTTCCAGCGAGTTAGGTTAAATGTATCGCTCGATAGCTCTTCCGGATATAACGAGTGTGCTGGGGGATGGGAGGTCCGTGGAAGCTGAGGCAGCATAAACGCTCCCATGTCCAAATCCACATCGCCTGCGGTGCTTGCCGACCCGAGAAGGACCAGGTTGGGGAGCAGCCGCAGTGGCTCCTTGCTTCATGAAGAAGGAAGTGAGCCGCGACCGCAGCGTTCTGATGGGCATGTTCTCGCAATGAGTTTATTTCATTTGTTTATTTTTTATTATATTCTAATTTATTTTTATTAATTGTCTATTTCAGGTGTATGGACATTATGGATGCTAGTTTAGACATGATGATGTTAAAATGCATTATAAATATTCGTCTGTTCCAAGGGAGTTGCAGAGTTCAAGGGTATATAAGCGGCCTGAGAGGAGGGCAGAATCAGTGTGTTATATGCACCTTTTTTCCCATTAATTTTTCATAAATGATGTTTTTCATGGATTATGTTTATTATTTTTTCTACAAATTCTGGGGAGCATAAATAAAACTGTTGTACTTATGTGCTTGATGACTGTGCCAAAATTTATTTCAAAATACCCTAATTTCAACTATACTACTTAACACTGCAAAACTGTTGGAGAAGCCTGTTTAGTAATATAGATGACGTGTTGTCTGGGAAAGGCTTATCACTAACCACTGAACAAACAAACTCATTCTTACCTATCTAAACTTATAAAATGCTGTCGTGTTGTCTAGCATGTGATTGTGAATAATTGGCTGAATTTCAAATTGCAGAACTACCAGTTGATGGTCATTTTGATGAAATTGTTCCTGCTTTCTGAATGGTGATTGCTTGGTTGTCAGATCATTGTGATACAAACCTGACCTCAACCTTTCCATATACCAGGAGTAATATGTGTAATGGTGCTTTTAGCGTCTGGTGTGAGAGTAGATTCATGCCACGACGGGCAATATCTGCAAGCTTTGCTGGACACATGAATTCTTGAATGAGAAAAGCTTCAGCATTTGTGTGTGTGTGTGTGCATTATTGTCATTACTATATAAAAAATCTACAGTATTTCTTCTTGTTTTCCAGTTATAGTATCTAAACATGCTTACAACAAGATATATTTACTTGAGTAGATAATATATTTTTTTAGAGGTTTTTAATAGTCTATTTTTCTAAGTATTAACCTGCCAATTGGGCAAGAAATAAACGTAACATATCCTGTGAAACAAGTTTAATATGTTATGCAATTCTGCTTCTCAATTATTGTGTATAAAAATATACTTTTATAGGTAAACAAAACAAAGATGCTGATTTAGAAAATTATTTTTTGTAGATGTTTAAGAACAAATAAACATTTTGGTATACACTTCAGTTTGATTTGAATTAGTAAAAACTTGAATAGTTTAGATGATCAAATAATCTAGAACAATTTTTTGCATTTGTACTTAAGAATTTGGTTTGGCAGTACTCTTTAAAGTTTTAAGTGTACCTTTACTTGTATAAACATCTAAACATCTCGAATTTAGATAACAGTACATGACTCAATGCATTTACATTTACATTTATGCATTTGGCAGACGCTTTTATCCAAAGCGACTTACAGAGCCCTTATTACAGGGACAATCCCCCCGGGGCAACCTGGAGTTAAGTGTCTTGCTCAAGGACACAATGGTGGTGGCTGTGGGGGATCGAACCAGTGACCTTCTGATTAACAGTTTACCAGTTATGTGCTTTAGACCACTACACCACCACCACTCCATGCAAAATGCAAAAGTTATGAGCAACACTTTGTTCAGCTGCTTTATTATGGATAACCAGGAGTCAAAGAGTCGTGACTGACAAAGCACATCTTGATCCATATATATGGAGATTTGCTTAAGAAAATGAGTGTTTGCTGCTGACAATAGCTGCACATTGTCAAGATTCACTTCTTAGTGGAATGTTTTAGTCAGAAGAATATGAGATTTATGCATTTCAGTTTCATTACAAATTTAATTGAGTAATATTTAATAAAATACAATAAAATTATATATATATATATATATTATGTTTTATTAATTTAATTTTGTGAAACATTACAGAATTCAATTTGATAGATTTTTTTAATGAAATGGAAATGTGTAAATCTTTAAAATAGTCTAAAATATTTTTGGGGTATGATATAATCCTTTGAAACAAGTTGAATACATCACCAGAAATCACACAGAACAGAATGAAGCCCTTATAATGTCAAATTAGGTAAATGCATTAAATATATGTAATGGCATTGAACATTTAATTCATCTCATTGATTATAAATACAATAACTGATCAATTCAATGAATTCCATATTCATAGATTCAATAAGGATTAGTAAACATTTGTACATGACTAAAGCTGTTCATACGTCAAATTATTTATACTGTAGATGCTGTTAATATGTCAATATTGTTTTAGTGTCTATGCAAATGTAAGAAAGCAAGAACATACATTTTACATAAGGATTCCTAAAAATACTCATGAGATCACATAGGATAAGAAGTAGGGACATACTTGTAAAACCTTAGAAAAAAGGTTTATTATTAAAATGAACCTTAATACCTAGAAATGTCATTTGTCCTTTTAGCATTTTTTTTTTTTAAAGGTTATTTGGAGCTTTTATATCCACAAAAGTTTAAGATATCCACGTTTAACATTTTTAAGAGTGTTAAACAAAATGACATGCCATTACATGTAAAAATGCCCTTTGTGTGGCGAGTTTAATGCCCTGAGTGTAATCTTTCCTGGCGATTTGAAATGAAGGCTTGAATTTTTATTTCAGTGTCGTTTTCCCCAAAGAGCGAAAGAGATACTATTCTAATGTTTTCTACCTTTTGATCTGATGCCCAAATAATGAGCCGCTTATGAATAATAAATCCAGATCGTTCCATTTGACCTTGCGGGGAAATACAGTGGGCCGTAATTGGAAAAGTGGGAGGGGTTACAATATTAATAATAAGCACCACTTGAACATGAAATAATTCAAATCAATAGTCAATAGTGGATACATTCTTTAATTATGCCAGCTGGCATCCCTGTTTACCTTTCATCAGTGGGTGACTGACACTTCGAGGATCCAAAACATGCATCTGAGTGAAAGATGACTGCCATCAGAGGGGGCTAACTTCAGAGGAAGAGCTGCACTTCAAATAGAATGGAAGGGGGCTTTTTCAAGGCACTTTGCCATCAATTTTTCATCTGCATCTGGCTTTGAGGCACATGGAGGAGGGGGAAGGCCAGTCGGGGGGCAAATCGAAGGCTTCTACACAAACCTGGGATCTCAGAGCCAAAAGACAGACAACATGAGAGGGGGGAAGGGAGCTGACAGAAAGAAAGAAAACAAGATAATTATTTATAGAACATAAATAAAAGACTGGTTTATACTCAAGCCTTGTTTGGATGCTCCCAGTGCCCCCTCTCCTAACTAAACCAGGGCAGAAGAGTGGCTGTGATCTCTGGGATGGCGACTGAGGCAAACTGGGAGGAGCATCCTGCGATTGATGTCCAACAGAGAGAAGATGAGGAGGAGAGAAATAAACTCTGAATGTTATACATTGCTGTTAAAGCTAACTTTCAGATGCCTTCAGTGATCATTCATAAACATAGTTTGAAACTTTGAAAAGCACGTCTTTCGAGATCCCTGCATTCAGAATTGCGCTCCTTCCAGCTGTGATTGAACGCCATCTTGCGCCATCGCTAGTGTCAAGCAAGCCTGAGTTTGGTTAGTTGTCTGTAGAGATGCTATTAGAGTATAATATACAGTTGTGAGTAAGGGTTGTGCGGTTAATAATAATGTAATGCCCCATTATGCCTGATCATCTCTAAACACTATAAGGAGAAATGAAGGTATGTTTGGCTGATGAGTAAATCTAAGTGTTGGTTTGTTGCAAAAGATGTCAGACAGAGGCTGGGCAGACTAAACTATGACTTCCAATATGGGAATATAAGTTGTAACTCAGTCATAGTGAGTCATAGCTCTGTAGACTTCATCATGCTGTCTTTTACTTTTATGATGCAGCCGACAGTTCATTCTAGGGAGGACGGGACATGTGAACAGAACAGAAGTTAATGCGTTTGAGTCAAGATTGTGCTCTTTCTCATAATCGCTTGTTCAGTTCATTCTCGACATAATACCGGATGTCTGGTGTAATGCTGGATTTCAAATGAAAAAAGTCATTTTACCATCATAAAGGAGTAAAAAGCCCTACCTTTCTCACTTACGGTCAAATGCTGTAAACAATGGAATTGGATGTTATTCTGAGCTGCAGTCAATTGTCATAAGTAATTTATGACCTTTGAGAATTAGATCAGTTTTAGTCTAAAATATTGACTTTTGCAATTCAGTAACCTGGCTCTCAGCCCATCATTACTCACGATTACAAGTTGTAAACTCGGAATTCTGTTGGGATATCATGTAAAAGAACCAATATGTAAGTGGCCTCAAAAGTTAATCAAGCAAGGTCATCAACAAATGTTTCTGTTTGATGTGACATTTTGTTATAGCCAGTGTTAACTGGAGGGCTTTCTTTGTTCTTAAACATTTTGCAAGAACATTTAGAGTTGAACTAATGAATTAATGTTTTGATAAATACATTGGAGTGGTGGTGGTGTAAAGCACATAACTGTTAATCAGAAGGTCACTGGTTCGATCCCCACAGCCACCACCATTGTGTCCTTGAGCAAGGCACTTAACTCCAGGTTGCTCCGCGGGGGATTGTCCCTGTAATAAGTGCACTGTAAGTTGCTTTGGATAAAAGTGTCTGCCAAATGTGTAAATGGAAATGGAAATGATTTGCTGTCATCAACAATAAAGTCGTTTTGGCGTTACGAGTGTTGCCATAGAAGCTAATAATTTCCGAGGTCCCAGGACATGAACAGCTCCAACTAAAATCTCTGAGTCGCCATCTCGCAATTACAGTAGTTCCGACATGACGTGAACGCAGCAGAAGCTGTGCTTTACCATGAATAATGCATGGCCTATTGCTATTGATCAGTCAGCAATGAAACGAAACAATGAAAATTGAAATGAAACTTAAAGTCACTGAAAAAAATCACACAAATTACACTCATAGAGTGATAACTGTGGATGGCCGAATTACTTAAAATGACATAAATGTAAAAAAAAATATTAAATTTATCATTAAATCAATAAATATCCTTTTTAATTCATTTTAGCACTAGTTTGCATCCATTTTTATCTTAGAATTATCTTTGGGTTAAGTGCAAGCTTTGTGTTTTTTCATTTTCATTTCCAGGGTTATGGGAATTGGCGCATCAATCATCAACAGTGGGCATCACCTTTCAAAGAAGGAAGTAGGAAGTAAAAAACGAATAAAAACGAAACTACTTGAAAGGACAAATTTAAAATAAAATTGAAATAAAAGATTCATAAAATATTTAAACTATAATAACCGTGCTCACAGGCCAAAACAGTTACACCCTACTTTTATTCGTGCCCACTTTAAATGGTTGTCAGGGTATAATGGCGATCTCACCAATTTCACATATCATATTTGAGGTAAATCAAAAAAGATGAGTTGTCTCCGGATTGGGCCCTTCCCATCTGAGAGGCCACAGTGGGGTCTTCCATGACTGGCTGCACTTATAATGAGAAATGTCCCCGTACCGCCGAATATTCAGGGTGCTGCTGTTCTTCTGATGTTAATGTGACCTGACTGCTGCGGGCTTGTTAAAACAACCTGCATCACGAGGAACAAAATGAAATGAAATACTTGTTAAATAAGCTGTATTTGATATGAAGTCACATTTTATTAGTAATGATTAATTATTGTTCTCTTATGAACAAGGTTAAAATAGTTTTACAAGACCTGACTCTTTATTGTTCTTATAATATTGTGTTGTTTAAGGCGAGGGTCGCAACTATTGTGACCCTGCAGCAGTACTGAAAACCAGAAACGTATCTGTCTTCTTGTTGACAGAATGTTTTACTAACATTTGTTCTTTCTGTAATTGTTGCAAGTTTCTCTTATTCCAGAACTACTTTGAGTTTGTTCAGCTTCCTGAGAGACTTTTAATGAATAGTTGTTCAGAAGTCTTCCTTGTGGTTGGCGGAGAAATGGAGCATGAAAGCTGAACTTTTGTGTTCAGCATGAATAATGAGTTGCTGCTGTACATTTACCAGACATTAAATCATTATTTGGTGATGCTTAGAACCACTATGTCCTATTGTATTAAAAGTGGATGTTTATAGTACATTATTGTGCCGTTCACACAAATGTTGGTTTTGCACTTTTGCAAAAGTCAAAGACATCTAGTGCATGTTTACATTAAAAAAGAAACAGTTAAAAAAGCGCAAACGGATGTTTTTGAAAGTTTTTTGACGTGTCTTGCTGTTTTTTCAGTGTTTCGTGCATGTGCGCCATGTTCTTTAGGCAACACTAATACATAGTGCTGGGCACTAATGGTAATTGGATTACAAAAATCAATTACTTGTAATTAGATTGCATTTTAAAATACTCGTAATCAGATTAGAGTTTCCATTAATGGATTACAAGATAATATAATAATTCAATTGTTTATTATTTATTGATCCCCCTATTATTCCTTATTATTTGTATTATTTTTTTATTTTTTTACATTTACCTGTCATTCGCACTGGACTGGCCTTTTCTTTTTTTTCTTCCCAATTTGGAATGCCCAATTTCCAATATGCTCTTGGTGGCGTAGTGACTCAATCCGGGTGGCGGAGGATGAATCTCTTTTGGTCTCAGTTGCCTCCACGTCTGAGACCATCAATCCGCGCATCTGATCACGTGGCTTGTTGAGCGCGTTACCGTGTAGTCGTAGCGCGTGTAGCGGCTTCACGCACAACCCACCATGCGCCCTACTGAGAGCGAACCACATTATAGTGACCACGAGGAGGTTACCATATATGACTCTACCCACCTTAGCAACCGGACCAATTTGGTTGCTTAGGAAGACTGACTGGAGTCACTCAGCATGCCCTGGATTCAAACTTGCAACTCAAGGTGTGGTAGACAGCATCTTTACTTGCTGAGCTACCCAGTCCCCCTAGAATGGCCTTTTCCACTGAATTTGAAGACTTTTGAAAATGCTCTCTAGTACCACATAATTTGGAAAACAATGATGCATGAAAATTCTCAAGTTCCATTAATTGAGCTCCACTCGTTAACTAGCTTTTTTAACATAAAAATGCATTCAGTCTGAATGGCCGTAATGTCTATTTTGATCTGAGACATGGCCTGGTGGTAGTGCACAGTGTTTGAACCAACTTTGGTGCTTTCCCAAACCTATTCCTCTTTCTCCAGATCTTTGTATATTTTCTTTTTATTATCACCATACACTTCTTGTTTGTGTGAGGGTAAGTATAGAGTGGGTTTGAGAGAAGTTGATTATTCACAAGCCACAAGTTATGTATTTAAGTCATAAGTCCTCTGTGACATGCGCAGGAGATCTTACTGGTATTTGCAGTGTAGAGGATTAGCTTGAATCACTTAAAGGCAACTGAATAACCTGGAGTAACCTCCTTTGAACTCTGCTGTGGTATGCAAAACTATGAATGGAAGTTTTAATGAATGTATAGATGATTACAAGAAGTTTGATTGATTTTCTGAATAAATATGAGTGGTGTTGCCCCATGCAAACCCACCACCACCATGCCAGGGTGGTTGCCAGGGTGTTGCTATGCAGTTGCTAAAATGGTCAGATTGGCTCTGTCTGTCCATCAAGAACGTTTTAAAGAAATATTCCAGGTTCAGTAAACATTAAGCTCAATCGACAGCATTTATGGCATAATATTGATTACCACAAAATTTATTTTGAATTGCCTCTCCTTTTATTTAAAAAAGAGCAACAATCTGAGTTAAAGTGAGGCACTTACAATGGAAGTGAATGGGGACAATTTTTAAATATTAAAATACAAACAATATGCATGTTAACATGATTTTATTGTGATAAAATCACTTACTAACCTTTTCGGTGTAAAGTTATAGCCAATTTTACAACTTCGTTGCCATGACAATGTAATGTCAACAAACCCTAAAACTATAAAATGACTGTAATGACAATTTAAACAACTTTACAGTTCAAATAATACATGAGTTTTAACAGAATAATTAATTTAAGTGCTTTAATAAAATACTAAGCTTCACTTTTCTGCTTTAAACCCTCCAAACATTGGCTCCATTCACTTTCATTGTAAGTGACTAACTTTAACCTTGATTTTTGCTTTTTTTTTTTTTTAAGTTAACAAGTTGAAATACATTTTTGTGGTAATCAATATTTTGCCACAAATGCTATCGATTGAGCTTAACGTGTATTGAACCTGGAATATTCCTTCAAGTCTGATTGCTAAGAAAAGTCAAAGAAATCCTCACTTAAACAAGCAACATGATTTGAGGTATCATGTTTTTAGCACAAACTGCAGGACAAGTTATGAGCCAAACTCTTGAGGTTAGAGGTTTGTTTAAAACCCTAACCCTACGTATGAACAACAATAATATTAGTGCTTGCCAAAAACATCTTGCTGCAAATGCACATTTTTAAACTTTTATTGCGTTATAATTTCAATAATCTTGACTTCTCTCTTTTTTATATTTCCTCTTTTATCTTTTCCCTGTCTCTGTGGTGTGGCCTACATTAAGTCCAGCTGATCAGGCAAAAATCTCGCTCATTAGATCTCCCAGCTGTCTTTGCGGTGGATCCGTTTCTAATCCCAGCCTCTGTACGCTGCTCACACATCAATGCAGCATGTGTACAAGTCCAAAAACAGAGAGGGTGTTTCATTCTAGGGTCTTGGCATTGCTTTGTCAGATTACCCACACATGTATGCGCATGATGTCTGGTCAGACAAATTAAAAAGGGTCATGTTAAATAATTTCTTTTTATGTATATATATATATATATAACTTTTTACAAATTTGAATCAGAATTGTTTTATATTGTAAGACCCTTTTGCCATTGTATTGAATTTTGAATATTTTCTCACCTTCTTTATATATACAGTATATATATATACTACCCGCTGCCCACCACAATCTACACACAACCCCTCGTGGGCAGACCTCTGGAAAGGGTTAGCCCCCCTTAGCTAACACAAGCAAAATGGATCAAATTATTGTGTAATGACATGTGGGTTTAGATACACTCTGCATGTTACATCACAAGATAAAAGGCCAAATTGAGGGAAACAATAAGTCTGCAGAGAATGGCCTGTCGGAACCCTGTGCTGTGCTCTTTTTCAAACAATCGTATCATGGAAATAAACTTCTGCCACAGGACAGGGATACAACATGATGTTGAAAAAGGATTTTAAAGGCAGAGCCATATAAGTATAATGGCCACTTGTTGAACATTACAATGCTGCAAGACTGGGAGTCACACATTTACAGAAGAAGAGTCACTCATCTTATTAGAAAAAGCATTCTATTTTCAACACTGTTTGTATGTTTGTTAGCATGATTTGAGCTAAAGGAGCACATTTATGATGTGACTGTTGTCAGATTTTATTTCTGATCTGATTTGTTGAAACATAAGCTCGACAAACTGTTTTGGAGATTTCAGACTATCCCCATCGGCATTACCATGATGGCGGCCAAGTGGACTGACGTGCTTTTAAAAGGACATAATTGACACATCTCAGCAGACATGGCCACACACAGACACATCAAATAGTGATAAGGCTGTGCTCAAATAAATGTTTTACATAATTTTTTGCAATTCCATTTGATACCGCTAATGGCACAGAAGTCGCTTACTTCAGCTTTAAATAAAAAAAAGTTTTGTCATTAAAGGAATAGTTCCACCAAAAGTGAAAATGTTCTCATCGTTTAATCACCCTCATGCCATACCAGATGTGTACGACTTAAATTGTTCTGCTGAACACAAATTACGATTTTTAGAAGAATTTTGTAGCTCTACAATACAAGTGAATGGTGACCAAAACTTTGAAGCTCCAAAAATATCACAAAGGCAGCATAAAAGTAATCCATACATCACCAGTGGTTAAATCCATGTCTTCAGAAGCAATATGATAAATTTGGGTGTAAAACAGATCAAATTTTAAATACTTTTTTACTAAATTCTCCTCCCTATCAAAAAGGTGGCTAAATGCACAAAGAATGCAAAAAAACAAAGATAAATGTGAAAGTGAAAGTGGAGATTTATAGGGGGAAAAAGGACATACATATTGATCTGTTTCTCACCCACACCTGCCATATCACTTCAGTAGACATGGATTCAACCACTAGAGTTGTATGGATTACTTTTATTCTGCCTTTATGTGCATTTTTGAGCTTCAAAGTTCTGGTCACATTCACTTGAATTAAATGGACCTACAGAGCTGAAATATTCATATACAGTACATAGATAGTACAGTACAGTACTATCTCTTCAATTCTGATTTGTATTGTCTCAAAACCTATGGTATACCATACAGATTGAGACCTCGACTTCACTTTGATTCTGAAGACTGAATTTTCAAAGATGAACACAGTGAACTTTTCATATTCATATTACATTTTGGCTTACAAGTCCCTTTCCAAATAAAGTATACAAGGTACATTTGGTGGATATTCCAGATTCACTGTTGCGCTTGACTGACCCTTACTGAATACTAATCGACAAGCTGTTTTCTTTTTCTAATATGAGCTGAGAGAGAGAGAGAGAGAGAGAAAGAAAAATGGGAGGAATGCCCTTTTCCCTGCTCTGGGAGGCTGCATTTTGAAAGGGTCCGTGTGTTGATGATAATTGCAGAGTGTGGGTCTGATTATTCCAGCCCCATGCTTTCTGTTAACTGACAGAATAATTACACACCACACCTAATGGCTGTACTAAAGAGAAAGAAAGAGTGAGAGGATGGATTGCTCGGGATGTGTGTGGAATTCTGATTGGGTCCACTGAGTGGGTTCTGAAGAATTTGAGATGTCAGCTCACCTCTTATGGGTTGTGTGACACTCCTCCCAGGGCCTGGAAGGAATCGCATAGGCTGGATATGATGTTGATTGTTGGTGGACATGTATAAGTTAGAAGACACCATGCTGGGGAGTCTAGGAGCAGATTCCTCTGCCACTCTGTGCTGTTGATGATGGTCCACCTTGGGTACTAAACAAGAGAAGATGGCATTGATTGTGTTTAGGTGGAAATGAGGTCAGAACAAAACAATAACCTGGAACTGGTGCATTTTCATTGGATCAGTACCCTCTAGGCCACTCGGTTATGGAGAAATTATTTTTTCACTTGTTTTAGACAAACAGTGTTGAAATCTCTCCATTCTCTGACAGCACCACATTCACACACAATGTGATTTACCAAGTAGAACATACAGTATCTCACTAAAAGTGAGTACACCCCTCACATTTTTGTAAATATTTGATTATATCTTTTCACGTGACAACACTGAAGAAATTACACTTTGCTACAATGTAAAGTATTGAGTGTACAGCTTGTATAACAGTGTAAATTAGCTGTCCCCTCAAAATAACTCAACACACAGCCATTAATGTCTAAACCGCTGGCAACAAAAGTGAGTACACCCCTAAGTGAAAATTTACACTGTTATACAAGCTGTACACTCACTACTTTACATTGTAGCAAAGTGTCATTTCTTCAGTGTTGTCACATGAAAAGATATAATCAAATATTTAAAAAAATGTGAAGGGTGTACTCAATTTTGTGAGATACTGTATTCCTGGGTCGACCTTGTTGTAACTTCTTGGTCTTGGAACAACATTTCTATCAACCAATCTTTTTATGAACTAGGTTTAGACCATGGGTCGGCAACCTATGGCACGTATGCCTGCATCTGCACGTGGCACGCCAGCAACGGCGAGAGAGGAGTAGACTATTTTATTGAATTAAATTATTTTTAAGGGCTTGAAAAACGTTCTTATCTATCAATCATTTCCCTTAAGTCTTAAGGTTAGGTTTAGGGTAAAGCCCAAAGTATATTTCGGTTTTGACACGAATGCTTACACAAGTAGTTGGCGCATAAGCGCTACGACTGCTATGAGATACTGGACTATTTCTCTTCAGGAGTTTAGACCCATAAATAAGTCTTTAATTTAGATTTGAGTTATACACATGCAGGTATCTCCTGATCTCCTCACACTTGCGGTCTTGATGTGTCCATCCACTGTTGATGTTTCCACCTCGGTCTCCTATTTTTTAGCAGCGAAAAATCAGGCAGGCACATACAGTTCTCGAGCACTTATTTGATGATAAAATTTCCTTCATGCGTCCTGTACGCATTGCGAAGTGTACTTTGGCCTTAAGGGATTGAACAACATTCTTATCAACAAGTCATTCCTTTGTGATTTTAAGGTTAGGTTTAGGGTTAGGCTTACAATTGGGTTTAGGGTCTTATACAACTTACATATCACTCTGTCATTTACCTTGATTTTTAGGTTTAGGGTTAGCTTAGTCTTGGACTCAGGGTTGAGCTTAGTTGCTTAAACAAAATTCTAATCAACTCGTCATTTTCTCTGATTTCACTTTTATGTTTATTGTCAGGCTTAAACCTAAGATGGGCTTTAGGGGCTTGAACAACATTCTTCTCAACCAGTCATTCCTATGTGATCTTAAAGATTATGGTTAGGGCAAGGGACTTTTTAAAAAATAATTTCAACCAATAATTGAATTTATTTCTGATTTTAGTGGTAGGTAAGGTTTGGGATACGTTTAGAACTATGGTCGATTCTAGGGAAATGTTGGTCCAGGACTGACAAGGATGTTGAGAAACAGGCCTTGCTTAGTTATATCACATTGTGCTTGACCCAACACTGCAAAGGAAAAGACTGGGTTGATAGTGGAGCCTGCAAATGGAACTACAAGAGCCAAGAGTTCATTCTCAGTTCATGGAGTTCATCTAGCCAAAGCCAGTTTGATATACTGTAAAAACATGTTGCTGACAGCAGCTACTAATGGGCAATCCATTCCAGTAGCAAACTCATGTTTTATTCTTTTTTATAGTCTTAAATCCTTAAAAACAGCTAATTACTGTCAACACAGAATTAGTTCAGGCTGTCACAACCATTTGTGTCTCTTTTAGGAAATTCTACACAGTGGTCTAATGCTTCTTTCAGTTACCTTGCTCTTAAATCAAGTTTGTTTTTCACTTTTGGGAAGAAATGTGACATGACTAAGGACAAGTCCACACTTGTTTTTATTTGAAAACTAAGTTTTCAGTTTTGTAATGCCATTGTTTTCCAAAGTATGTGGTACTAGAGAGATTTTTAAAAGTCTCAGTTTTTGGTGGAGGAAAATACAATTCCTGTGTGCATGAGGGGCATTAGCATTGTAAAATCAGTGCATTTTCAACCAAAAACAGATTAGTGTGGATGTACCCTAAGGCCTAATTCACACGGCCCCCAAAAAATGGCAACAAACTCCAACATTTCAAAGTTTCTTATGTTAGCTGTTGGACTTAGAATGTTGAGAAACATAACTGTCATTGTCACACTGTCCCAACAAACACCAACAGGGTAAACACAGTGATTCAACAAAACCCAACAACCCTGTTTGTTGGAGTTTGTAGGGGCAGTGTGAGTTAGCCATAAGACTCTAAAACTTGTATTGTAAGCTGTAAGCAAATTTTTTGGATGTCAAAGGGACACTCCCAACATGATGGCTGTGTTAAATTGTATTTGAAATTTTCAAGATACCTTATTTTTTCCAAAAGTTGAGTCTTTTGAGGATGTCCAATTATGCAGTTACGGTAGGCAATACATTCGATTTTGAGACAGTCTAAAAGTATGATGTTTCTTTCACAAACTTTCATTTACAGGTGTTGTTATCAGCGTGGAGGATGTTCGAAAACAAAGAGCTTCTGGCACACTATCACCTGGAGCTAATGCTGTTCAGTCTTCAAAGCCATTGAAACGTGTGATCCTGATGTACAGGTGTTCTTTCTCATCTTTAATGTCCTGCTACATGTAATCATTCTCCCACATCCAAGTCCACTTTAACCAAGCACATTTATGATTGTCTCAACTATGTCACATGATTAGCCATGCCCAGTCAGAACTTCATACTGTCACAGTGTTTTGTACACTAAAATGTGAAGAGCTGGTGAAATTCAGGACTATATTTTTGTGCAATGGACAAAAACCGTGTGCAACACCTCATTTCATTTTTGTGAAAGTGGTAATTCTATGGGCAATTTTCATGCCAGTGCAAAGCGAAAGTAGGTGTGGGTGGGACAGTTTGTGCTATCTGTGCTATCTTCCACAAACTGTGGTTTTTCTGAATGTAAATGAAGTGGCGCAAAACCCAATTTGCTATTTTCCTGAGCAAAAAGGTAAAGTCTAAACTCTGTTCCTGTATTTGCAGTTTGGAGATTTCATCAGCAGGTGGTAAAAACATTTCCAAACTCTGAAAAAATATTGGAACATCAAATTATGATTCTGACAATCTCAACTCAACTCAACTCAACTTAACTTCTATTTTCACTATGCCATTACGCAAGTGAAATGATGTGTGAAATCTTATGTGCATGTGTGACGAGAAGGAGGGCATGGCCAGGTCGTGATGGAGCTGAATCAGCTGATCAGCGGGAGAGTGAGATAAGGGGTGGCCGGAGGCACCAGTTCGAGAGCCGCACTGCACATTTGTTTATGTTGGTTTTAAGTTTACCATTTAACTTTATTTTTATTTTTACCGCCTTCTCCTTGCCCATCCTTTATGCGTCTACAACATGGTCCAGATATTGCAGCAATACAGGTAAATACAATAAGTATAAGTACACTTAACAGAATAATAATGTAACAATGTACAGAATAACAATGTAACTATATTCAGAATAACAATATAATAATGTACAGAATGACAATTAGCAATAGACAGGATAACCATATAACACTATACAGAATAACAATACACATTACACAATATACAAACTGAACAGTTAGTGAATTGAGTTAGTATACATAGTATACATAATGTGCAGTGATGTGTGGCATATACTATTGTGTTGCCATTAATTCTCAGATGTGCATGAAGGGGTAGATATTAATAATGATAGATGTGATATATGTGTGATAGATATATGACAGTATATATATATATATATATATAACTGTTAGTTACGGCCCTCGAATCTGAATGGATGAGAGACGTTCCATGTGCACTGATGATCTGACACCATCAGCACTCCGCCGCTTCACTATGTGTGTGTATCACTCCGCTTGTTTTTGTGCAGTTCTAAACTAAAGTGTAAGAGCAGTGCAGATCTGTTAAGAGCTACTGTTTGTCTTTTGTTTTTTACATTATATACGTTAGGCAGCAGGTGGTTGCAAAAGATAATTTTTGTGTGTAATATGAGCCAGTTAGGTGACTTGAAGTGAATCTGCATCAGCCGATGTCTATAAAACAGCTCTTCGTGATCGCTTATCTAAACTACACTACTAAAGCTAGGAAATAGCTTTAAACTGCTTAAACAAACAACTTCAGCATTACGGCTCATCACAGCTGATGAGTCCCGCCCATTTGAGAGCTCGACCAATCATCATATAGAGAAGCAGGCTTACAGGCAGGACAAAATTGATTTAAAGCTTTATGCTTAATAAGCAATCTTGTGATTTTTTCCAATGTAAATAGGTCTCTTGAAGTTCCCATAGACTCCCAGAGAAGCATGATTTTGGGTGAGACCCAAAATAGTGTGTTTAGAGCCTCCTGTCCAATCAAAATCAATCTTTACTCCCCTGAAATCTAATGCTGCAGGAGTCTGCCATAAACTCCCATTGAAGTATCCACTGACTTCTGCAAATGAGGATGAAAAAAGTCTATACATGCATTCATTGTGCATGTAATATCACCATAAACTATTTCACAACCCTCCTATTGACATTTAGCGATGACTTTACCTCTGGCAATCCAGCCCTACCGCACACAACAGTAAGGGGAAACAGCAGGCTGCCGAAGCATTCAAGTGATTTGAACACAGCCCATCATCCTCACTGTTGAGCCCCGGTAAGGTTGCAGAATGCCTGGAGCCCAGTTGATATTGACAGGAGGTGCCTCAGGCACAGTTCATCAAAGGTAGTCTGTGTGGGGTTTACAGAGCACCATGAATAAAGCATATTTCCTCTGTCAAACCTACAACAGAACCAGCAGAGCTCTTCCTCAGTATTAGGCAGTGTATTTTAATTGTATTTGAAAATCAGTTATCCTTTTAAGAGGGATATTGTCCTGAATAATTAATGGCCGGTGGGCCAAAATAACTGTGAAGGTCTATTTTGGAGTTTTTAAACTTGTTGCGCAATGATTGTTGCCCGTTTTCCAAAATGAGCTACTAGTAAGATTTCTTTATAGCATTTTTCAAGATGCGTGTAATTTTTCTATGTTTGGCCACCTCAGTTGAGTTGGTATAGATTGTAAAAAATATTGTATAAATATATTATACGTGATAAACAAAGATTATTTCAGATCAGCCAGGATTGTGTTTGGATACCAATATGGCAGCATACTGCTGTGGACGAGAGGAGGTGCGGAGAACCAAATGAGTGTTGGAAGAGACGGGGCATTTTAGAAACAGAAATAGCTATATGTATTGTTAAGAGTTACTGTATTAGAGCAAGAAACAGACAGACCGATAGAAACCAAGCAGGCTGACAGAGGTGGACAGATAGCTTTTGAATCCTGTGAGATGTTATTTTTGTTCATCTCTCTCTGAGTTTTGCCCTTTAGCTGTAAGCGTCTTGCACAAACCCACACAGAGAGCACGGATGTGTTCGTATTTGATTGGACTGCACTTCACTCCTCATAGGCCCTTCATCACAGACTTTGAACTGAAAGACATTAACTATTTATTTCACACATAGCGGCCATAATATTGTGGGCAATGCAATGTTATTTTTTAATTGAAAATGTTGACGTTGTGGGGACAATCAGTTGGTCTGCATGAGAAATACTAAATTATGTTTTATTGAAAATGTAAAAATGCAGAAAGTTTTCTGTGAGGGTTAGGTTTTGTGGTAGGGGTAGGGGATATAATATATAGTTTGTACTGTATAAAAACCAATACTTCTATGGAGAGTCGTGTGTGTGTGTGTGTGTGTGTGTGTGTGTGTGTGTGTGTGTGTGTGTGTGTGTGTGTGTGTGTGTGTGTGTGTGTGTGTGTGTGAGCGTGTATTTATCACTTTGTGGGGACCAAATGTCCCCATAAGGATAGTAAAACCCGAAATTTTTGACCTTGTGGGGACATTTTGTCGGTCCCCATGAGGAAAACAGCTTATAAATCATACTAAATGATGTTTTTTGAAAATGTAAAAATGCAGAAAGTTTTCTGTGAGGGTTAGGTTTAGGGGTAGGGTTAGGTTTAGGGGATAGAATATAAAGTTTGTACAGTATAAAAACCATTATGTCTATGGAAAGTCCCCATAAAACATGGAAACACAACATGTGTGTGTGTGTGTGTGTGTGTGTGTGTGTGTGTGTGTGTGTGTGTTGTATTAGCTTAGAATTCTTTTTTTTATATATATATATATATTTTATAGCATTTATTTATATTCTATCTAATGATTTGATAACACTTTGCAATAAGGTTTTATTTGTTAACATTAGTTAACTACAGTACATTAGTTAACATGAACTAACAATGAAGAATACTTTTACTGCATTTGTTAATCTTAGTTAATGTTAATTTCAACATATACTAATACATTATTAAAATCAAGATTTAGATGTAACATTGAACAGTTGTATTTTTATTAACTAGCAATAACAAAGATGAATAAATGCTGTAAAAAATGTATTGTTCATTGTTAATTCATGACACCTAATGCATTTTGTGATGTTCTTGTAAAGTGTTGCAAATGATATTTATTACAAATTTAATACTTTGTTTTAATTTTTAAACAATTTTTAATTTTACATATTTTATATTTTATTAATAATTTTTTTAACACATTTTAATTTTTAAATGTTAAAATACTTATTTTATAAAAAGCGTTTTTATATTTTTCTGATTCATTATTAGTATCTTCAAGTCAAGTCAAGTGGTTTTTATTGTCGTTCAACCATATACAGTTAGTACAGTACACAGTGTAATGAGACAACATTCCTCCAGGACCACGGTGCTACATAAAAAAACATAGGACAAACACAGAACCACATGAGACTACACAGACTAAATAACATACCTATATAAAGTGCACGTGCAAACATGTGCAAAAAGTACGGGACAGTACAATAAATTACTAAAAGGAACAGGACAATAGGCACAGTTAGAGACAGTGCAGCGCCGGTCAGTACACAGTAGTGCAAAAAGATGACAGTTTCTAAAAATGTAAACATAACATACTATGAGATAATGTTCTATGCACATAGCAGTTATTGAGGTAGCAGCCAGTTATAAAGTGACAATAATTAAAGTGCAACGCCCAGTGCTCAGCGCCCAGTGCTCAGTGCTCAGTGTGGTGGTGGTGGAGGAGATGCTGTTCCCGATTTGGACTGACTGAGGTCTCCAAGTCAGGAAGTCCAGGATCCAGTTGCAGAGGGAGTTGCCCAGGCCCAGCAGGTTCAGCTTTCCAATCAGGTGCTGGGGAATGATTGTGTTGAATGCTGAGCTGAAGTATATGAACAGCATTCAGACGTATGAGTCCTTTTTATCTAGGTGGGTGAGGGCCAGATGGAGGGTGGTGACAATGGCGTCGTCTGTTGAATGGTTTGGACGATACATGAACTGCAGTGGGTCTAGTGAGGGGGGCAGCTGGGTCTTAATGTGCCTCATGACGAGCCTCTAGAAGCACTTCATGATGATGGGTGTGAGTGCAACGGGACGGTAGTCGTTGAGGCAGGACACTGAAGACTTCTTTGGCATGGGGACGATGGTGGTGGCCTTGAAGCATGTTGGAACGACGGCGCTGCTCAGAGAGATGTTGAAGATGTCGGTAAGAACATCTGCCAGCTGGTCTGCACATCCTCTGAGCACTCTGCCAGGAATGTTGTCTGGTCCAGCAGCCTTCCGTGGGTTGACTCTACGTAGAGTTTTCCTCACATCGGCCGAGGTAAGACAGAGCACCTGGTCGTTGATAGGAGGGGTGGTATTCCTCGCCACCACGTCGCTTTGTGCTTCAAACCTAGCGTAGAAGTCGTTCAGCGCATCTGGAAGGGAGGCATCTTTGTCACTGGCAACTGATGTTGTCCTGTAGTTGGTGATGGCCTGGATGCACTGCCACATGCGCCGCGTGTCACCGCTATTCTGGAAGTGACTGTGGATTATCTGGGCGTGTACGCGCTTTAGCATCTTAGCATAGGGAATTAGTAAATAAGTCCTTTTACTAGTTTTTTATAGGATTTTTATTTTAAAAATATTTAATTATATTTATTTCTATAAGATATAATGATATATACTGTTTTATGATTACTTAATTATTTTACATAAAATATATGTTTTAAATTTGTAATTATAACATTTTTAAACACTGGCCTGGGAACGCCTCGGGGTCCACCAGTCAGAGCTGGTTAATGTGGCTCGGGATAGGGAAGCTTGGGGCCCCCTGCTGGAGCAGCTGCCCCCGCGACCCGACTTCGGATAAGCGGTTGAAGATGGATGGATGGATGGACTTTAATTTGTCATTTTGTATATATATTTCATTTTAAAGGCTTTATTAATTTTACATTTTATTTACATTTTTAAATGTTTAACTTAAATTCAAATATATTTTTAAATACTTTATATTTAACAATTTCAGTAGATTTAAAAAATATATATATTTCTTTTTTATACATTTTTATTTTCTATTTTTTCTTATTAGTTATTTTGAAATTCGTTGTTGTATCTTAGCATGTGGAATGAGTACATGAGTATATCTCTGTATTTTGCATGAAAAATAAAGCCACAATTGTTTATTCATTGGATGAATTTTTCATTATAGGTTTTTAAAGCCCTGTCTAATCATGATTCTACATTTTTCATAAAGAATTAAGCCAAAATTATATTGATTAATCACACGAATTTCAGAAAAAACATTGGCAATCCTCCATCAGTGTTAAGAAAGCAGTTCTGATGAATACGCCGGTCTCTCTCGCCTTCACCAGCGATGCTTTATGACACTCATAAACATTGATCCTCTTAGTGTTGTTTTAATGGAGGACACTCATGAGAGCACTGAACTGTAATCACACGTGCTCAAAGGTCTTGTGTGTCACCTACAACACACACACACATGCATACACAAAGACGTTCACACAGGGGAGATAAGAAACGCATTTAAACACCTCGTCTCTATTATACAGGTGGTAATATTTTAGGGAAGTAAAACCAATGATGACTGAGGGGTTATTTATTGTTCTGCAAATGCATTATCCAATTACATCAAAATAACAAGATCTAGAAGGATAATCTTTTTCTTTTACTGTATATTTTACGTATATTCCCTCATTAAAAAATGTCTGTCTGTCTCTAAATATATTAAGAAACATTTATTTTTATAAATAAGTTTTTCCTTTTAATTTTGAGGTAAAATATTTTCGTTACCCATATATCATATTATATACAAAATAAATCCAAGAAACCCTCTCAGACACTCTGAACAGACGCTTATTTCAACCCCTCTGTATTTTTATTCCTAGTGTCCCAGGGCAGTCTCCTGTGGGACGTGTCTCTATGCCACCATAGCTCGTAACTCAGCCTCCTTCCCAGACAACCCTGCTTCTCTTTCACTGGATCTGAGGTACAGCTCACTTAGGTGTCACATCACAACTCTAATCCATTGTAGTGGCTAGATATATGCTATTTGATATTATAGAAAGAGATCTGGCACACTGGCACACGTATTATCCTCTAATGGGGTTAACGCAACCTGCACTTTATGTACTAAGTGGATTTCTGTTGTAAGATAGTCCTATCTCTGTATTCAACGGTTTATTTTCTTAAACTGCTTGTGTTGTTACAAAGATTATTATGAATTCCAGACTTATTTATAAATGTAAAAGCATTTTGTGCTAATTAGATCCTGTTTAATTGAGACACCTCATATCAAACTTCCTATTGCATGCTCCCGTCTGTTATTGCGATAGAGGATCTAACTTAATCATGCCCTGTCACAATTTCCTATTAACCCTATCTCTCCATTGATCTACTCTGTGCCAGGAGGTATTAAATAGCAGATGAGTTTTAAATGCCGATGTGTGCTGCCGCATGCATCTCAGAGATGGACGAGTTTTGTGTGCACAGCGAGCCAATGTTTCTTTCTTTGTCTCCAATCCATCAGGCTTTGCATCATGCCTTTGCCATTTTAAGTGTGTTTATTCAACTATGGACACTCTGTGGACTTTCAGAAAACAGGCTGTCTTAAAGCTTTGGCAGATGTGTGTATGTCTAACACACATCACAGAAGAAACATGTAATAATATTGTTATTATGATGGATTTTCAGAGTTTACAGATAAAATCTCGGTCTGGGACAGGGGTAAAACAATAATAGAAAATGGCAAAAACAAAAGATGGCGGCATGTGAAAAGTTTCCTAGACTATGTTAAAGTGTCCTTAATATAACAACCAGATAAAAGCTCCGCTTTTGTCTCCAGGTGTTGCGACAGTCCATGAACAATCCTTTAAAAGTTCCAGTTGGCCCTTTGCAGGCTGTTGCGCGTATAGTTGCTGATGATTTATACAGCTACAGTGTGCTGCTCTGTAATGCATAAGTGGTATAATTAAAGTAATTTTGCCAGCTTTTTTGTCCTTTTTGCCAACAGAAATGGAGTCAGAGTTGCGTTAAGTGCATGTTATAGTGCACTTATAATACATGATGTGAGTTAACAGAGACAACTCTCACTGCAGTACATGCTAAAAATAGCACTTTAAAAACGCCATTCTAAGAGAAAAAAGGGAGGCGTTCGTGTCTAAGCAAATTACTCTTGTGTTTGAATTAGTGAGCAGGTAGGTAGATGGACTGGTTGTGCACCTGTCTGTGTTTGTGTAAGTCCACCTAGAGAGGACCATAAAGGAATGATCCGGGTTCAGTACAAGTTAAGCTCAACTGACAGCATTTGTGGCATAATGTTTATAAGGACAAAAACATCTTTTTGACATGTCCCTCCTTTTCTAAAAATAAAAAGCAAAGAATCAAGGTCACAGTGAGGCACTTACAATGGACGTGAATGGGGGCCAATTTTTGGAGAGTTTTTAAGGCAGAAATGTGAATCTTATAATTTAATAAAAGCACTTTTATTAGAACACGGAATATTCGTTTAAAATACTGTGTGCGACAGAGATTTGTCTACAGCCATGGCTAAAACCATTGGCAGTGACATAAATGTTGTGTTTTTCAAAGTTTGTTGCTTCAGTATTTGTAGATTATTTAAAAAAAATGATTTGGTATACTGGAAAACAATGATAAGCATTTCTTGAGTTTGAAAGGCTTTTATTGGCAAAAACATTCAATATATTCAAAGAGTCAATATTTACAGTGTTGACACTTGTTCTTCATAACCTTGCCTTATCAGTTGATCACAATTTGTGGGCTTCTGCTTGTCCACTCGCCTTTAGAGGATTGACCACAGGTTCTCTATGGGATTAAGATCCGGAGAGTTGCCTGGCCACGGATCCAAAATGTCAATGTAATGATCTCCAAGCCACTTCATTATCACTCTTGCCTTGTGACACGGTACTCCATCATGCTGGAAAATGCACGGATCATCACCAAATTGCTCCTGTATTGTTGGGAGAAGTTGTTTTGCAGGCCGTTTTGATACTATTCTTTATTCATGGCAGTGTTTTTGTGCAGAATTGTGAGAGAGCCCACTCCCTTGGATGAAAAGCAACCCCACACATGGATGGTCTCAGCATGCTTCACTGTTCACTGATCTTTCCAGCCCTTCTTGGTCACCAGCCCATTGTCCAAAAGTCTTTGCCTCACTGTGCGTGCAGATGCACTCACACCAACCTGCTGCCAATACTGAGCAAGCTCTGCACTGGTGGTGACACGATTCCGTAGCTGACTCCTCAGGAGGAGACGGTTCTGGCACTTGCTGGACACGCTGGGACGTCCTGAAGCCTGCAGTTGAACCTCTCTCCTTGAAGTTCTTGATGAACCGATAAATGGTTCTTTCAGGTGCAATATTTTTTGCAGCAATTTCCTTGCATGTGAGGCCATTTTGATGCAAAGCGATGATGGCTGAAAGTCTTTCTTTAGAGGTAACCATTGCTAACAAGAACACAATGATTGGAAGCACTTCTTCCCTCATTTTATAGCAATCTGTCTGCTCTTATAATCCAATCAGAATGATAGAGTGATTTCACCTGATTAATACTCTTCACGCTTTCCCAGGTGCTGCTGATATGATTAGTGAAATTATGTTAGCTGGTCATTTTGTGCCAGGGCCAAAAAACAGTAAAATTTGGGTATTTGTGATAAAGTTCTTTTTGCAATTATTTTAAATGCATCTGATCACTCTGCACAATAATCTAGAAACAATGTGAATCAACACCACAACAACTAAAGCAGAAAAATTGTGAAACACAAAATTGATGTCACTGTCAATACATTTGGCAATGGCTGTACAGTTAAAGAGTATTACTAATGATACAAAAACATTTTTAAGTAAAGATATAAAATACAATTTTACATGATTATTATTATTACTTGCTACCCAGAAGGATTCTAAGCCTTTTTTTTTTTTTTACTTGTAGATGTTGGATTCAGGATGTCCTCTTCTTTTTAAAATTTTGAAATAATAAACAATCTCTGACAGGCTGCTATAAAGCAGTATTTTGAAGAACATACTATACTGCTAATATCTATACTGAACCTTATCTCCAGATTTTTCTTTTTTCTTTCATATGAAATCACTGAAAACCCTAAGTTGACTACTCAATATAGTTACTAAACTAATTTCCTCAAATTAATTAAATAAGGGCATCTTCAAAACTTGTGTAATGAAGTTCACTTTACTTGGTGTTCCTATATACTGAATTTACCTATTTAAGTTAAGGTAACTAGATGCAATAGACTTACAGTAACTCAGATCTGCTGTTTAAATGTATTATTGGTATAATTAATCTTTTTTTAATATATATTTTTTTCTTTTCTTTTTTCTTTTTTGTATTTCTTTTTGACTATTTGAAAGTTTTTTATTTTATTTCTGCCACCCCTTTTTGTAACACTTAAAAATGAATCAATAAAGTTTGCTTCCCCTTGCAATACTTGGCACTATGATTCTAGGGTGTTGCAGGTGGATGCCACGGTATTGCAATATGGTTGAGTAGTTTTTTTTAGCATGTTGCTATAGTTTTCTATACGGTGTATTATGAGGTGGCTATAGGTTGTTCAGTACTAGCCTAAATAAATAAAAAAGTACACCCTTTAGTGTTCTGGTCCCTAAATATGGCTCAGATCTAAGATCTACTGTAAGTTTTAACATCCGTCAGGCAAAAACAATTCTAATAACTTAGAACAATAATAGCATACATCTCCTCAACAAGCCATTTGATTTGAGGTGTCATTAATGCCTGCAGCACAAACTGTGCTCATACCCCTAATCAAAAGAATGAGCAATATTGATAGTTATACTTGCCTAATGAAATTCCTATTACTGGTTTATCACTCTCATCAATAGTTTAATATTCAGTATTTCTCCCTCTTACTTATAATGGTACAGTCCAATGTAAAGATAGAAGGTGTGGATGTGTAGGTGTTAATAGACACAGGTGGCCTCTGATCTCCCTAGCAGATCTTGCGCATACATGCACACACACTGTGCTGGTAATATTAGTAGAGTTGTTGCCAGGGCAAGTGAAATGGAAGTGCAAATCCATGTTTTATTAATCTTCTTTACCTTTCTCAAATGGTTTCATCAGAAGGGGTTGTAACAGTTATCACTGGAGGCCAGGTGGTCTGTCCGCTCTGATGTATTCATTATTTCTCATGTGGGTGCCGCGATGGATGTTACATTCAGCCAATCTTAAAAACAAACTACCAGTCCTATTGAAGCTGTGTTTCTGTCAGTTGCAGGAAAAAGGTTTGGAATGTTTTTTAACATACTATCTATCTCTCTCCTTTCAACATCTGCATAACTTCCCTCAAGTTGCTGCGTATTCCAAGGGCTGCAGGCATCTGCTTGAGATCAGTTTTGTTTCCTGCACTGCCTGATGGTGCTTTCACAGTTTCCCCACTCACTGCACAAGGCTGGCCACAGGTACAAAAGCCACATCACCTCTAGCTCATCATTCATTGACCAAGATACCTCAGATCTACATCTTCCAATTCTTTAACTTCCTATAACTGCCTGACCAAGAAAACACCACTATGTTTTCATCAACTGTACTTCACTACAGAAAATCTGTATGTGGCTACACTTCATCCTTATGATAGGTCTATTTGAGAGTTTTCTCACTAAAACCCTCCTCCGCCTCAGCAACAACTGTCTAACTGGCATTGTATGTCTAATTTTGCAGTCTGTGTGTTCTATCAGTAGCAAGGTTTTGAGCAAATCTAGTCCACCAAGACCAAACCTACTAACTTGTCATAACCATTATAATACTTGAAAATGTATTCAGAGAGATGTCATGACAGAAATACACCTACATTTACATTTATGAGGTTAACAGATGCTTTCTGCACTAATGTAAACGGTACCATGGTACTTCTATATATTTATGGGCATGGTGCAATATTGATATCAAGTTTTGAATGCATATTAAGGTAATACCTTGTTTTTTCTTTACATGTACTTTGGTAGTACCATGGTATTCTTTGATGTACCTTAGATTGCCATGGTCGTAGGCCCATGTCAATGTGGTAGGCCTAACCATTCTGGACCATGGTATAGGGTACATCAAAGTGTCATCATTGTATCATGAATCCACCAAAGTACTTTTTGTAAGAGTTGCCAAAGCTAAGTTAGCCTCAAAAGACAAGAAGAAACCAACACCTTAGGAGTCATTCAGACCAAATGCGTTCTAGCACAAAAAAACGAGTTAAACAGAACGCAGGAGTCTCTTAACACTGTAATGTAGGCTGGTGATGGCAATGACAAAGGCGATGAAGTGAAGAACCCAAGTGCAATTTTATTAACAAAAGTGATATCCAGAAACCCTAACTACAAATGTGAATTAAACATGAACTTGACTTGACATAAACTTGACTTGACATAAACTTGACCTATCCAACAAAGTACATTCACAAACAATACCTGAAAATGGACAATGGAAAACATGAGGGTTAAATACATGAACATGGGAGAACACATGATAACCAATAAACAAGAAGAACTCTAAACAAGATAACTTGACAATCAACCAATGAAAACATCCATCTAGTGCATGTTTAAATAATAATAATAAAAAACTGTTCAAAAAGAACTCTGAGGGACACAAAAACATGTTCGGTGTGAATGCCACATTCTAATCTTGGCAGTTATAAAGGAATACTATACATACTGCTCTACAATACCTACACACTATTTACTATATACAAACCTTTTGTGAAATGTGAGGTCAGTGTGAGATCTAAAATAGGTTAAATATTTATGACTCAAGGCTTTGGTTGAATGTTTCTGTAGGAACGGCTATTTTGACAGTTATTGGGAGTTTGCTACACTAAAGAGTAAGAACTTCACTTATATTGCTGGTCACCAGCTTACATTATGTTGTAAGGCTGTCAAATAAAAATTATAGATTTTAATATTCATAGAATTTAAGATAGAAATGCACATTCGAATGCTAAAATGTAGCAGTATATGATCGCTAGCAGTATATGATATCATTCTAGCAGTATATGATCGCTATCTTGGGTAAAAGACACAGCGCAATTAATCACACAGAATGCAGGTGTCCCATGTGTATTGTAACATTTATGGACCCATTCACCTCTAATGTATGTCTCTTACTAAAACCTCCATTTTTTCCTTTTCTTTTACAATAAACGAGGAAGAGACACTTACAAGCATCCAGATGGACAGGAATATAGTCAGGTAAAGTAACGGAGGCTCCAATGAAGCTGATTTTGGCATATCTCACATGATAAATTATTGTTTGCTCATGTGTGTAACTGTGGAATATTTTCTGCCTTTTCCCGGCTAAGGAATTGTTTCTGCTGTCATGTCCCATGAGTATTTGCCAACACACTTTTTCACATGCTCTCCCTTTAAACACACAGAGCTATCTGACTGGTCTGAAGGGGATGTGTCATCTCCTTTACTCACTTGTGGCATCCATCCATCCATGATTTTTTGTCTCTGCATAATCTGCTTGGATAATAGTAGGAACATGCATCAACATAGCATGCATGTGTTTGTACTTACATGTGCATGTGTACATTTCTGTGTGTGTGTGTGTGTGTGTGTGTGTGTGTATAGAGGCGAGATGATAGGTCTGTCTTCCAGCTCTTGTGCCATCTGTGCCCAGTCAGTATTGTGGCATTTCTCCATGTATGACACTCTATAGACTCTATAGGGATAAACCATATTTCACGTGTTTTTCCGTTACTTCTTTCAGATACTCAAAATAGTACTTCTTTCTGCATGTTTCCCAGAAACCGTATGGGTGTGAGTGTTTGGGAAACCTGTTTGAAAACAGTTATTTTTTGCAATTCCATTTGGTGACGCTTGTGGTGCAGAAATTACACATTTTACCTAAATGTTTTTTGTGCTAACGTCATTAATATTTGATTTTCTATGTGTAATTAAATTCCATTCAAGTCTGCGTCTTTGAATTGGCCACTAAATAGGCTAGTAAATATTATATCATGTGGCTGAAGTATCACACATATTATTGACGGTTCGAAGAAATCATATTTGCACAGTGTTAGAAATCCAAAGCCAACTTCTTAAAATTTGCATGTATTTCCATAATTAGCATGTCAGTAGACTGCATAAGTGCCCAGTGTAATGGCGCTAAAGTCTGAATTGATGCAGACATGAGGACTCTGTCACTATTGACCTTTGTTTGCACCGAGGGACATTCAAAGTGCCAATGACATTTTAGGCCTGATCATCTCAGGGGAGGAGCGCTCATCTCTGGCTGCTAGAATTGACCTCCTGCTGTTTGCAAGCCAATTTCCACAGCTAGTTGTGCTACATGTGTTTTATTTCATATTAATGACATGTTTATTACAAGCTAAGCTCATTCAGCAGTATTTGTAGCATAATGTTGATTACTTCAGAAAATGTGCTCGTCAGTTGTTTAAAAATAAAAAGCATACATATCAATTACAGAGTACGATAAACGTTAAAATACAGAAAGGAATTCATTAAACCGCTGCACCACTTTTGCGTTTGGTATATCAGCACAGAATGCTGCATCTTATTCACTAACCACCTCCAATTATTTTACGCAGCCGCAATCAGCACTGAAATTGCTTCATCTTCAGTATTTAAATTAAGTCATTCTCAGTCCTCACCGCACAAATATGTATGTAAATTAGGCTCATTACAGATTGAGTTTCATTCACAAAAATTACCCAAAGCAATTTAAAAAAATCCTTCAATTAATGTATTTAAAATATATGTTTGTGTACATATTCTATAGCGTCTGATGAAAGGCACGTATCTCCAAAAAATTCATTTTCAAGAGCATAGAAAAACATTTCTCATAAACAATCTTACAAAATGAATAGGGAAAATGTAATTAGTGACCTTTAGCAACATTCAAGAATTATATCATTACACATCTGTTATTGAACTGTTAGATATTTTTATTGGAAGTACATGGATTTTTGTTAGCGAACGTGGACATACACGGTTTTCTTATGGGTTCTAATGGTGTTCAGTTACAGTAAATTGCAGAATTAGCTTTCATTCGCGGTTATGTAAAGATAACCATATATGGCTGGTATAGTCTACTGTACTTTTTAAAACAACCTGACATGCATATATGACTTTGGTTGTCAGCAAAATCTTAGAGCCAGCACGATGTAGCCAATCTCTTCACAACACTTCTAAGTAAATTACAAAGGTAAATTAGTTGTCACTCTTCAAAACATAAAGGCAGGATTTATGCGGTTTTAATGGACACTTCTCAAGGCCAATGGGGATACAGTACAAATAACCTGATTAATCATCTTTTCATTGGTCATTTGGATGCACAATTCATACAGTAGGAAAAGATAAATTAGCGCATTCCGTCTATGGTAAAATGGAGATACAGGTTTTTCATCGGATAGCGACAATAGATCATACTAGCAGTAATTCATCAAATAATTATCAAATGATGGGGAAGAGTGTTATAAACTGGCATGCTGTATATCCATATGTGTTATCAAGTGCACTTTCAGCATGTTTAAGAAATGATTTAGGTGTCTGAATCACAGTAATACAGTTCCAGCAGGGTGTTTCAGATCGCTGTGGTCTGCTGCATCTGATTAGTCATATGATTAGTCTTTATTTGGTTTGGCTATTTCACTTTTTATGCTTTTATCTTAATTGAATCAGAATCGATTGTAAACACAGCAAATGTAAACGTACTGACCCTTCACCCAATATACTTAAGACCTTAATGTCTTGTACCCTTTGCCCCCTTCTCCACCATCCATTTTCCAAACAGCCCTGGTTCATCTTCAGGGCATTGTGCCAGAGATCAGGGTTTGTTCAGAGCCCTCAGGGTATGGCCATCTGCTAGCAATGCCAAACCCACCCATAGAGCAGCGGGCAGGTGCCATGCATACTTGCACCTTGGCCCTGCACAACAACACAGCACTCAGAAGGCAATAATAGCCATGCCAACTGTTGGTGACTGCAGTGTCCATACCAAGGGAGTTAGGAATTAGTTTAATTTAGATGTAAAAATGGACAGGATTGCTCTCTGAAGATTGCTTGATAATTTAGTCAGAAATAAGCCCTATATTCTGTTGCTGAAATGAAAGGGCAATCTTTTTCTCTTTTGTAAGCTGTTTTGTTTTCCAATAATACTCGTCAATGTTTCTGCCACCAAAAACTAATTTTAAGGAGCAAGCATTCATTTTTTGAGTGTAAAGCAGTAAGTCTAAAATACTTAAAAATGTGTGAGTTCATACTGATGCTAAAACATTTCACATTACTTATATGTAGCTGTTATTTGGTTTACAGTTGTGGCAGGGTGAGCAAGAAACAGACACAGTGTGTGTGGCGTCCAGCTTCAGAGAGGCATTTATTGGAAATAATAATAAAAGTAAAATGTCCATAAATGGGGAATAAAGTGTCCAGGGGAATAGTGTTCATAAAGGGCGAATCTGACATCCTCGCGGTGAGACGGGGCTCCGTGAAGGGCGGGGTAGTGTCCATGGCATGATCCAGGTATGAGCTGGGTCCATTGGCCACACATGCTCCCCTCCAAGGTCCACGGCACGAGGGGCGGTGGCGTCCTTGGCGGCCTGCCTTCCTAGGCTCGTGGCAGGAAAGAGGGGAAGGCGGCCCGCCCTCTTGCCCGTTGGCCACACATGCTCCCTTCCAGAGTTCACGGCTTTCCTGCCCAACTCCTGTCGTGAGCCTGGCTGAAGGGCAGCCCTAAGAGGAGGTGCGATGATAACGAGCCAGAGGGGCGGATCATTCTGCCACACAGTATATGTTTGAGGTAATTCTATGTTGTCTGTTTTACGTGCAGGTCTCTCTGTCAGGGTGTCTTGAGAAACATTCTGAGCAGAATCACTGTTTCCTATTCCAGGGTTGAGACTGTGCCACTATATTCTCAGGAGGAGCAGCACTTGTTCTGGAGTTTCACCCTACAACATAATGTAGGAGTGTAGGAGTGGTTTTGGCATAGTGGTCTAACGCACATAACTGGTAATCAGAAGGACACTGGTTTGAGCCCCACAGCCACCACCATTGTGTCTTTGAGCAAGGCACTTAACTCCAGGTCGCTCCAGGGGGATTGTCCCTGTAATAAGGGCACTGTAAGTCACTTTGGATAAAAGTGTCTGCCAAATGCATAAATGTAAATGTAAATATACATAATACTGAGGCTATTAGGCTCCAAGAATAACAAAAATCAATATAAAAGCACCTTGAAAGTAATCCATACAACTCAATTGTATGTTTTGCACTATATTTACGTCTTCTTAAGCCATACGATTGCTTTTTGTGAGAAACAGAATGAAATAAAAAATGGTTCAAATATTGCACAATTTGCACCAGTCGCCATTCACTTTCATTGATTGGGAAAGTGCGGCAAGGACATTCAGCAAAATAAATCCCAAGTCACTCTTTAGGAAACTGATGTCTGAGAGAGGACTAAGAGTTCCCCATCTGCCACTACAGGTTCCTACTGTTTACATGAACATAACAGTGATTTCAGTTTAATTATATAATGTCTCACAAATTGAAATTTTATGATCCGCTTGTGGTTAATCATTGTGTATCAATGCCTACACTGTGAAACAAGACAATGTTTTACTAATTTGTGAGCAGCTTACATAGTTTGTATGCATAGTTGAAGATCTATTACTCTTACAAGATGTCAATACATCAGTATTGATGCGGTCTAATGTGCTTTGTTGCCGAGGGCTGCTCATTCCTGACCACCTCAGAAAGGCCACCCACTGTCAGCCTGCTGATTCATCTGATTTGCTCAGAGGTGAGTGATCATTATCCGCTTCCACCAATCAGCTGACAGCTCAATTTGACAGGGTTCTTTTTTTTTTTTTTTAAGCAGACATTCAGACAATCTAAAATGTATGCAAGGATGTAACTCAAGACTGGATAAATTTAAGAATTAATCATTTAAAAAGCTATTTTAATTGACCATATTGGGGAACGTGTGTAATTGTATGGTATGTATGTGCTAAATGTTTTCATATAATGTAGATAGTGACAGCAAATTTTTGCACTTCTTTTTACACTAATAAATAAATAAATAATATTAATAAGAATTTTTAGATTTTCGCATGTCAATTTCATAATAAAATTCCATCAAATTAAGAGTAATCTTTAACAAAATAAAATTAATAAACCTGTTTTAAGTTTTATAAATTTTAATTTAGTTAAAAATTACACAATTGAATTTGACAGAATTTTGTTATAAATGTAAATGTGTTAATCTTAAAAATAGGCTTAAATATTCTTTGAGTCTGTATTATATTGTTATATTTAACAATATGTTATGTAATATAATATGTTTATTAACTTCCTTATGACACTAAGGTCCTTTTCTTTTACCTAAAATGCAATATTCAGATATACTTTATATACTAAGTAAATATACTTCTTAGTCATGCCTAATGGATTTAGAGTCGGATCACTAGCTGGTTTATAAAGGCTCCAGCCATCAGGATAACAACATTTCTTAACACAATTTTTGGATTACAAAATATCTTAGTATGTTAGAAAATTCATCTCCACTGCATCGGTACACACACACACACACACATACATGTACGCACGCATGTACGCGCACACACACAATTCATAGCCTGGAGAGGACTCTAAAGCTTTTTATTGCCCTTTAATAATTGCTATAAAGCGTTATTATCTTAATGCAGGCGTTTTTATTGGCTGGAGGGGACAGGGTACGGTTTAGTAGCTCTCTCTGGAGCACTCTTAGCTGCTGTATCCATCTCCATCTGTCTGACACTCCCTCCCTCCTCTCATCCCTCTCTGCATTATGACGTGCTGATTAACCAGCTGGAACTGGTTACAGCTTTATGGTTACAATGCCCAAATATAATCTGTCACATGACCATGTTTTTGTATTTGGATCAGTATGTGCCACACTAATCAATATATAAGAATTATTTATCATTCTTTGTTAAATAAGCTATAGGAATGACAATTAATTTTCATGGTTCGATATACATTAGATTTTTTACAATGCATAGTGCCTTCAAAGGGGCTAATTTAAATGATGTTCTTGAGTGACATATTAAAGAAAATTGCTTTGAAAGATGAATGTGATTATTAGTTGTGCTTGCTCATACTGAAGGTTTGGGATTTGAGCAAACCCCTAAACCTAAGGTCAGAAGCATACTTTACGCAAGTACATACATATATGCAAATGTGAACGCTTGGCCAATGCATTATCATCATACTAATATACTTTCTTATTGTGGTAGTAACAAACACCCAGAACACCATAGAAACTGCACCCTTGCAATGCAATTGCAAGCACCCAGAAAACCCAAGAAATTGCCCCAGCAATGCCCTAACAACCACCAAAAACACAATAGGAACCACCCACAACCAACCAGAGCACATTGCAGCCGCAATACAATGCGCTTCCAACCACCCAGAATACCTGAGCAATAGCAACCACCAAAACACCTGAGCAAATGCTTAGCATCAACCCAAAATATCCTAGTTATGCCCTAGTAACCAACCTGAACACTATAGCAACCACAACACTATGCCCTAACAACCACCCAGAACAACTTAACAATGCCATAGCAACCATCTGAAACACCCTAGCATTTTGCACGGCAAGCACCATTCACATTTCCTTTTGAAAATGTACAAATCTAGTTATTATTTTTATTATTAACATGGAGGAAGCGATTATCAAATTCTCTTTTAATTAGCACAACCATTCAAGGGGATCACCATTCAAATTACTTGTGCTTTTTTTTTATTGCTGTGATTTGCATAAAAATAACAAGCGGCCACGAGTGCACTGCACAAATCCATCTCTCTGCCTGTGAAACAGTGAGGGGGAATCGGGTGCTTTGGATGCCTGGGTGTTAATTGTGTGTGAGCACTGTCTCTGATATCACAGTGATGAGAGTATGAACAAAGAACTGTGGAGAGCATATGAGTGGTGAGACTTGAAGCCTTTGCTGCTGGCTAAAAGTGTGGGGTGGAGACGTGTGGCCCTGAGGAACCAAAGGCAACAGGGAGTGCCCCCCGATTTATGTGTTTCATCATTAGAGTTGGGACTGGAAGATGAGAGAGAATGGACACATGGGACTAGCTGGATGTAAGGGGATTTTGGACAAGAGGAGAGAAAATTGTATTTTAAATTGGAATGCAGTGCAAAATGTCTTTGTGTAAACAAAAGGCCAACTTTGACAGAAACAAACAATAAAAAACTCTTTTACAGTTTATCATTGATCTCTGCCCCATATCGAAAAATCCTACATGTTTTTTAATCAACTTTTTACAGCAATTATACAGCAAAAGAAAGAAAGTCAGATTAGGTAGCACTTAATTTTTGTGTCTATTACCACCATTTTTTCTGTATGTTTACTAAATATATGAAGAATTTTTCAGGACTTCTGAATTGGAGCTTTTGAAGGGGGACTGAAATCGTGCACCTACCCACAATAAATCAATACTTATGCCCCTAACCACAGTAAGCCGAGAATAGTAGGGGGGAAGGGAAATCCATTATTCAGAAGTGGGGGGCCGAAAACACAAAATGTTTTTTTTTTTTTTTTTTTACATTTCCAGTTGGTTGCTGAAATAAAGAGGGTGGTTGCCCTGTAATATATATATTTTTTCTACCACAACCAGTGTTAGACAGGCCGCTGTGATTCCGTCGCTATGTAATTATCTCTTTGGCAACATGTCGTTGTGATTGCAGTCGAGGACCAAGGGACCATGCAAGGGCAGGTGTGTGTGTGTGTGTGTGTGTGCATGCACCTGCTTTAAAACATTAAAATTATGATTCACACTCCAAGCTTTTTGTTGCTTCTTTTTTTAATTCACATGGGGGAACAAACACAGACGTTTCGGCTACTAGTCCTTCCTCAGCGTGGGCATACACCCGCTTTACAAATTATTTCAAGCTCTGTAGATCTCTCACAAATCAAGACCAGAATTTCATTACAACAGAATTGGTGGTTATGGATTCATGGCTTGATGTGAAATTCAGTTATGGCACCATGAGTCATCCATAGAGACCTACAGTTGTACATCAATCTGCTGAGTACCACCCAGATTTTTCCAATGCACATCTGTCCTTAATCAGCCACGTCTCATGAACTTTTAGAACCAGCCAATGTGATCACATTAGTATTCGTACGTAAGGTATGGTTCTAGCACATGTATATACATTACATTGGATAGGGAGATAAGTATAATTAACATATCGACAGCATCTAAACCTATTTTCTATTTTCTTTTAAGTTTATAGAATATTACAATAATGCAACTTATTTTAATGTATTTACAATAAATGTGTTAATTTTACATGTTTAATGCCATCACATGAATTTAACACAGTTAATGCATTAACCTAATTTGACAGTTCATACATTCAAGGGTTTATGTTGTAGATGCTGTAAATAATTTTTGATTGTAGATTTCAGTGTTTATCTAAACATACAAATATGTATGTGCACTTAACATACAAATATCTTTGAATATTAATGTGATCACTGGCTTTATAATAAACGTACTTACATCTTACCTTACCATTTCTATAATACATATCAAAAGGAAGTTATGTCAATATATAAAATCAATAAGATTTATCAGTAGATTATTCTCACTCTATTTGATATTCTCCTGATGAAATCTTTTGTGACAAAACAATTTATGGATAAAGCTGTGCCATTCCAACTGAACAAGTGCAGCCATGCATTCTGTTATTCAGCCGTCATCACTAAAAAGATCCAGACAGCTTGACAAATGCAGAAACACAGACATCTGGTGTGTGTGAATAAGTCGGAGGTTGAGGATTGAATACAAATGCAAGCAGCCAACAGTTATCAAGCATCTGTCCACATCCTCTAGCTCTGAAAAGCACCAGCCTGGATTTACACTGCAAAATAAAATCATAATTTCAGTTTGAAATAGAGATATTTTACACTGGGACAAAAATGGACAGGGGATGGTCTGAGGGTTTTGAGATAGTGGAGGTAGTGAAAGGGAGTCAGCATATGGAAATGGACACAAACAGATATCAAGCTATGAACAGGTGTTGGTTGTGTGATATGGTCGAAATTCTCTGATGTTCCTCTGTCTGGCCTTCAGTCTGACTCAAAGCTTGGCTGACTGACCATAACAGCATCTGAAGACTCTCTTAAAGCTATATTACCAATTTTCAATAAGCAATAATTCTGCTTTTTTTTCTTTTTTGTACAGCTTTGTATTTGCATAGGATGAAACAATTCTAAAGTATAAATCCTTTGTATGACTATGGCTACACCCTACATATGGCTTTCAGTTTCCAATCACTCCATTTAAATTCGGTCACTTTGATGCTGCGTCTGTAGCTGACACTATGGAAACTCCCAATGAGTGACAATCTCTAAAGCCAGTACAGAATTACACCAAACTACATAAGGGTAAGTGTGTCAGTGATTCATCCCTCTTCTGTTTGGAATGCACGAACCAGTCACACGTAGAATCAGTGCTTGCTAGGACTGATTTCTTTCATTGTGAGTGCATGAAACTCAAGACGCTTTGCTACCAGCTCACATTCTTTCTGAAAGTGGACATCAAACCTCTGTGGCTGCTAAGGGAGCACACAAGCTAGGGAAGCAAGGACAAGATGTGGAGCGCAGAGAATCAGAGGATGGACTAACACAGGCTCTGGGCTTGCATCTCACTTCCTCTCCATCTGAGGTGCTCACCGGTGTCTCCCCCTGTGGAGGACAGCCTCTGATGCAGTGGTCCTTGTGCAAACACTGTCGATTCAATGAGCATTTTTTTCTGATTGCTGCCACTCTGAGTTCATCCTCCCAGTGCTGTTCTTACCTGAGCTGTATGATCAGCTTTTTAAGACTTGCCACTCCTCCTGTACAGTGAGAGTGAATGTCCATGGTGCAGTTGCCTTCACATTGCTATATCATGCAGCTCAGAGAGGCTACTCTGAGATTCCTCTGGTCGAAGAGGCTGTCCACTTATGCCCCTCTTCTGCTGGACTGGCTTGGATATCTAAGCCTTCTGTGCCATCCAAGAGATGCCGGCTCACATCCTCAAGGTGGATTATGATGCAGATGGCCAGGGTGGTTGGTCTCTGCACACCATTGCGGTTCTGCAGGCCTACCAAGCAGACTTACTCAAGGACATGGATAAATGCGGTCCGGACTCCAAGTGCATTAAAGAACTGAGTTGTACCTCAGATTTAGCTCTCTGGGCCACCAAGATTACTGCCCAGGCTAGCAGCAGTTATGTGGGTGGCCTGTAGGTCATCAAGCATCATCTCTGTCAGAAAAGCACGACAAGGACAAAGCCATCCTACGTGACACCCCGGTGTCACAGCATGAACTTTTCAGTGAGTGTTGTCACTGAGAAGTTCCAATTGGCCAGGAAGCAGTCAACTGCCTATAAGCACATCCTGTCAAGGCAGGGTGGTGCTGTAATGCATGTGGTGTGTCTTGGAGAGTGTCTTACATTTACATTTTACATTTATTCATTTGGCAGACGCTTTTATCCAAAGCGACTTACAAAAGAGGAAGAACATCAGCGAATCATCTTAGGGAGACAGTGGTACAAAAAGTGCCATATTACAAAGTTTCACTATCATCATAATAGTATACAAAACAGATTTAAGTGCAACAAGAAATGTAAATATATATATATATTTTTTTTTATTTTTTTTTTTATTGACCGGTTAAGTGCTTTTGGAAAAGATGTGTTTTTAGCCGTTTTTTGAAGATAGAGAGTGAGTTAGCTTCCCGGATTGAGTTGGGAAGGTCATTCCACCACCGTGGTATGATGAAACTGAAAGTCCGGGAAAGTGTTTTGGTGCCTCTTTGTTTTGGTACGACAAGGCGACGTTCCTTAGCCGACCGCAGGCTTCTGGTGGGAACGTAGCTCTGCATAAATGTTTTAAGGTATGCTGGAGCAGACCCAGTGACTGTTTTATATGCCAGCATCAGGGCCTTGAATTTAAAACGGGCATGAACCGGCAGCCAGTGGAGAGAGACAAAGAGTGGTGTAACGTGTGCTCTCTTAGGTTCATTAAAGACCAGACGTGCTGCTGCATTCTGGATCATTTGGAGAGGTCTAATAGCACATGCAGGAAGGCCTGCAATGAGAGCGTTACAGTAGTCCAGTCTAGTTATGACAAGGGACTGAACGAGCAGTTGTGTGGCATGTACAGAGAGGAAGGGTCTTATCTTCCTGATATTGTAGAGTGTAAATCTACAAGATCTTGCAGTTTTTGAAATGTGGTCTGTGAAATTTAGCTCATCATCAATGGTTACCCCTAGATTTCTGACCGTTTTGGAAGGCGAAACTGTAGTTGGACCCAGCTGCACGGTGATGTTGTGTTCAACAGCAGGGTTGGCTGGAAAGACAAGGAGTTCTGTCTTGGCAGGGTTGAGTTGAAGGTGGTGTTCCTTCATCCAGGCAGAGATGTCTGCCAGACAGGCAGCGATTCGAACGGTCACTGTGGTGTCGTTGGGCTGGAAAGACAAGTAGAGTTAGCGTGTCATCAGCGTAGCAGTGGTAAGAGAAACCATGTGACTGGATGATGGGTCCCAGTGATGTTGTGTATATGGAGAAGAGAAGTGGCCCAAGCACTGATCCCTGAGGTACCCCAGTAAGTAACTGGTGTGGCTTGGATACTTCCCTCTCCATGCTACCTCAAAGGACCTTTCTGAGAGATAAGAGTTGAACCAGTCAAGCACAGTTCCAGTGATACCCAGTTTAGAGAGGGTGGAGAGTAGGATCTGATGGTTGACTGTGTCAAAGGCAGCAGAAAGGTCCAGCAAAATCAGAACGGATGATCTCGATTCAGCTCTCGCCAGTCTCAGCGACTCGATGACAGACAGCAGGGCAGTCTCAGTGGAGTGTCCACTTTTGAAGCCCGACTGATTGTCATCCAGCAGCTTGTTCTGTGAGAGATAGGCGGAGATCTGATTGAAAACTGCCCTTTCAAGTGTTTTTGCCATGAATGGGATGAGAGAGACTGGTCTGTAGTGTTCTGTCTGTGTGGGGTTAAGTGCAGGTTTTTTCAGCAGTGGGGTTACTCGAGCCTGCTTAAATGTAGTGGGAAAAGTGCCTGCAAGAAGGGATGTGTTAATTATGTGTGTAAGTGCCGGTAGGATGGACGGAGAGATGGCCTGGAGAAGGTGTGATGGAATGGGGTCAAGGGAACAGGTTGTGGGGTGGTTGGAGAGGAGGAGTTTAGAGACCTCAGTGTCAGTTAAAGGAGAGAACATAGGGAAAGAAGGGTTGCATACAGTTGCCAGGTGTTTGACAGGGTGTGGTGCTGTGAATGTATTGCTGATGGCTGTAACCTTATCAGTAAAAAATGTGGCGAATATATCTGCTGTCAGTGATGTGTCAGGTGGTGGAGGGGGAGGGCAGAGAAGTGTGTTAAATGTTCTAAACAAGCTACGAGTGTCTGTGGTGCTGTTGATTTTGGTCTGGTAATATGAAGTTTTTGCAGTTTTAACGTTATTTGAAAAAGTTACGAGCAGAAGCTGATATTTACCTAGATCAGCTGGATCTTTAGATTTCCGCCATCTCCTCTCAGCTGCCCTGAGAACAGTCCGATGTTCACGAAGGATGTCAGACAGCCAGGGGCTGGGTGGTGTAGTCCGTGCTGGTCTAGAGGAGAGAGGACAGATGTTGTCTAGACAGGTTGTTAAAGTAGAGCTAAGTGTGTCTGTGGCAGTGTTCACATCAAGCATGGAAAATACATTTATTGTGGGAAGAGAGGCAGAGACATCAGTGGAAAGGCGAGAGGGTGAGAGGGAACGGAGGTTACGGCGAAAGGAAACCAAAGGTGGGGTCGGTTTTACAATGGATGGGAGAATCATGTTGAATTGAACAAAGTAGTGATCAGAAACATGTAAAGGTGTAACAAGAATATTAGAGGTGGTACAGTTACGTGTAAAAATGAGGTCCAGCTGGTTGCCCGACCTGTGAGTTGCTGTGGTGTGTAGTCTTTCCAAGTCAAATGAGGCCAGAAGAGTATTCAGTTCAATGGCCTGGGGTTTGTCCTGGTGTATGTTGAAATCACCAAGAACCACAAGTGGCCTGCCATCCTCTGGCAAGGAGGACAGCAGGACATCCAATTCCTCAAGAAAGCTTGTCAGCTGACCTGGGGGCGATAGATGACAACAACATGTATTTTTGTGGGTTGCATTGTAGTAATGGCATGGAATTCAAAAGATGTATTGTTACATAGTGAAGCATGTGGTGAAAAAGTCCAGTTATTATGAATGAGCAAACCTGTTCCCCACCCCTACCAGTATGTCGAGGGGTGTGGGAGAAGGAGAAGTTGTTAGAGAGAGCAGCAGGTGTTGCTGTATCCTCAGGACGTATCCATGTCTCTGACAGTGCCAGGATGCTGAGGGTGGACTGCGTGGCGAAAGCCGGAATGAAGGCAGCTTTGTTCACAGCAGACTGGCAGTTCCAGAGTCCCACTGAGAACGAGAGTGGAGCAGGTGTTGAAGTGCAAAGCGGCCGTAGGTTGTGTGGGTTGCGTTTTGTCTTGCATCTGTATCTTGTGAACGGTCTACAACAGATAACAGGGATGTGCTTGAAAGCATGTGTTATTAGTGAACTAGACATGTTAGTATGTATGTACAGTATAAGTAAAATAATAAAAGAGATAGAATAGAAAAATACTTAAGTGCTTTGGTGAGTGGAGCCTTGTCGGTGTCCTTGCTCGGTGGACTCGCACAGGTAGACTCGCTGGTCTTTACCCAAGTAGGTCTTCACACAAGGAGGGCTTCACACGAGGGCCACCACTTCCGCTGCCGCTTCCGCGTCAGCATTAAGTCCAAAGGAGGGCTTCTTGGATGCATTAGTGTGTCTTGGATGCATTAGTACTCACCTGGAAGGCGGAGACTGAGCCGCCAGTCAAACCGCAATGGCCATTGCCAAGGAAGAAAATTGTTCCTCTGAGCAAAGCGTTCCTGATGGTCTGCGGACCTCAAAACGGGGACTGAGCCCTTCTGAGTTGCACAAGTTTCCTCAGCTTTAAGCTGTTCTGCTACATTCAGCAGCTGCCCCAGAGGGTGGTGCTGACCATTGCCCACTAGCTCGTTGTGCATATGCGTGTCACAATTTACGGGGGTCTCCAGATGGGTACTGAACACCATCGTATCTGGCTGTGTGCTTCAGTTAGCGAGGTGTCCACTATACTTGAATGCTGTCCTTTCCACAACCATGTTGGAGTGGGAAGATCCAATTTTGAGCTTCAGTCTCTCCTCCACAAGAATGGGAAACACAGTGTGCCGGTGTGTGAAAGTGCCTTTTTTAACGAAGGTGTGTGGCCCATTCTGGAGTTAATGTGCTTGAATCCGACACTTAGGAAGTCTCCCTTTAGTCAGTTTAACTGGTTTGTGTCGGTGAAACTGAAAGGAGTGTCCTTTACTTTGGCCTGCTCATCACACTTTTAATAGGTGTATCAGTGCGGTGCTCGCTCTGCTAAGGCTTTGGATTCTGAACTATCACGATGGTTGGCAACTGTTACCGTAATCAGAGGACTTTATGTATAAGCACAGGAATCTGCTGCTTAAGCATTTAAAGTGTGAGGACTCTTCAGTGCATGGTCAACTCGAGGGTGCCTCATCTCCTGTGACGACTCAGTTGCTCACGTCTCCTGACGTGCCAATGTGTAGCAGTGTTCGCAATATGAAGGATGCCCTTGTTCTATCCTTGTGCGACGGTCATCCGGCATTCAAACCTTAAGAGTGCCCAAACTGTGTGGCAAAATGTAAGTATGCATTCCCTCCTGTTCACTTGCTACACCATGTGCTTTGCAAGGTTCAGGAAGACCAGGAAACCCTGCTCTTGGTTGTGCCAGTGTTGCTGCCATAGCAGCTGGACATGACACTATAGGCGAGTTGTCTGTGGGCAGATACCTCCTAGTCAATAAATTCTTGTGAGGAGTTTGGTGGCTAAGGCCCTCTTGCACTGCTACTGTCCCAATGTGGGACTTAGCACTGGTGTTGCAAGCACTTTCAGGTCCCACGTTTGAGCTATTAAATATGGTAAGCCAACACATGCTCTCACTGAAAACTGTGCTGTTGCTTGCATTGGTGTTAGTGAAACATGTAGAGAACCTTTAGGCCCAGTCGGTCAAGCAATCTTGTTTGGAGTTTAAACTGGGCTTGTCTAAGGCCAGGCTTAAGCCTAGAGAAGGTAATGTTCCCAAGCTTTTGGCCACTCATTTCAGGATGCAGATTGTTACCCTGCAGGCTTTCTCTCCTCTGCCATTTGAGTCCAACACTATTAAGAGACAGCACATACTTTGTCCAGTGAGGGCATTGCACATTTATATTTACTACAGTCAATTCAGGCTGTCTGATCAGCACTTTGTCTACTTCGGAGGCCATAAAAAAGGTTTGGACATCACCAAGCACAGATTTTCTCCTTTTTTTGGGTGGTTGATACTATTATACTCTCTTATGACTCGCAAGAAAAACCATGTCCGGCTGCTGATCAGGCTCATTCTACCAGGAGCATGACTTCTTCCAGGGCTTGGGGAAAAGGGGTGTCCTTGGAGGATATCTGTCTGGCTAAAAGGGCAGTCACACTACATTTCACCCTCCATTTACTCCCATTCAAACACATCTGAACACGGGAGACTGGAAATGCAAGCACTTGTGAAGAAACACTGCATACAAAAGTTCAAGTTTGGCAAACTCTAAACTGCTAATCTGTATGACAAGAGGACACGTGACCAGTAGAAGATTGAAATGTCATACAATGACCTCTTGGCTCAATACAAAGAATTCATATTTTAAAGCTGCATGTTTTATTTTTGCAGCAAAGTGAGTAAACAATAATTTTCAATATAATATTATTTGTTACTTGTGATATATTATTACTTACACCAGAAGCCTTCCAGCGTGACATCATATCCTGGTCCGTTGCATTTATCCGAAATAAATTAACATAATAAAAGCCAAATGTGACCGCCACTTAAGGCTAAAACACCTATTCCAAGCTCTATAACTTGGACTTTTCATCCCTTTCTTCCCAGGCTCTAACTGTGAAGACGGACTAATTTCTACTTGTCAGACTTTCCCAAAATACATATTTTTTTTCTTGTTTTGTTGATTACAAAAAGGAATATACACAATATTTCTCTAGTTTTGAGATGTTTGAAACTATTTTGTTTGTAGGTATGCCGTTTAGCAGATGCTTTCATCCAAAACAACTTCCACAAAAAACCTTCCACAAAAATAAATTAATTAATTAATACATTTTCATGTTTATCATTAAAAGGACAAAAGCACAATCCTTCGTAGCTTTAAGCTTTAAGTTTTTACAGTTATGCCATTAGCAGACAAGTTTATTCTGTGCACTTTGGAAAAAAACCTTGCACAAAATAAAATGCTATTATCTTGTTTTGTTAATAAATAAAAGGGATATACACAATTGTTTTGTAGTTGTGAGGTATTTGGGTCATATATTCCTTCTATAGAAGTTAACCTGCAAATTTGACAAGGCTGAGATACTGAATGTCAAATGACTGCTTCAGAATTCAATATAATATAATTTCAGTATGCTTAAGAAGCTTTTGAGCATCAACAACTATTCCACAGACAATGGCATGGCATATTTGTATATCTTTGGAATTTTACACATGCATGTACATTAGTGTTTGGATTCTTTGCCTCAATATGTGATATGTGTGTGCCTATGCCCTTATCCTTCTGTACAGGCATATGTTTAATGCACACACACTTGCTCAACTAATGAGGTGGACCCTGCCGGGGCAGGGAGGGGGTTGGATCTTGTCTTTGTTGGAGTGTAGCCCCCTTTTCTGTGCTCCCAGGGGAGGCCCCCCGAACTCGCGAATTGAATCAAGTAGCCTACACATGGTGCCTTCTCCACACAGCCTCCGAGAGCAGCCCAGCCCAACTTTGATGCTCTTGTTGGGTTCAGCACCACGGGCAGCTCCCAGAGACTCAGTATTCTGCTGCAATTTGTTGCCTGTGTTCAGAGAAGAGAAGCATTCTGGTCATTATGTGGGTATTTGGTGGGTTGTTGATAAGGCATCATATGTGACACTCATATGTGTATTTGAGTATATGTGTGAGTGGGAATACTGTATTAAGCAATAAGCCATAAGAGGCTGTGTTACAGTGATTTTATGCACCCAAAACCCTCTTAGCATGGCCTTGAGTGGTCTTTCAGTTGCTTTTATAAAATGGCTGCAGCATCAATATGATAAAATACACCACTGTTAAATAAGCATTGACATTTTTGCATAGAATTCGACTAAGAGTTCTGCTAAGTATACTGTAAGTGTGTATATTACAGCTATTTGACAACAAATTTGGACATATTTTATCCAATCAGATGATCCGATTTATTGTATTAAGATATGCACTGGCGGCCAAAAGTTTTGAATAATTTACAGATTTTGCTGTTTCGGAAGGAAATTGGTACTTTTATTCACAAATCACAAAATATAGACAGGACAATACTTATGTAAAAAGCAGCACCATCACTATTTGAAACAGTAATTTTTTTATCAAATCTAGATAGGGCCCATTTCCAGCAGCCTTCATCCTTGAGTAATCATACTAAATGATCATTGCTGTTGGATCTACAGCGCGTTTCCAGCTGGCGTTCTCTCTCTCCACACGCTGTGCAGTCTACGGCCCTGGGCGCTACGACCGCGCTTTTCACTGTTAAAAGAGTGTTCTCCTAAAAGAGTTTTGATTTCTCTAAAAGAGTTTGAGTTTTCCACTCACAAAAGAGCAATACACAAATACATCTTTTTCAAGATGCCTTTCCGGCCCTGTGTTGTTCCTGGATGCGGTCAATTTCTCTCCAAGACCGACGGCCACAGATGCTGCCTCGTGTGCCTAGGCAGCGATCACACTGAGGCGGCGTTTGTGGATGGCTCATTGCGAGAACATGATCATGTGAGAACATGACATCAACACTGCACCGGTGAGCGTCCAGGAGTCTGACGCGGAGGACTCGACTGGGCTGCTGCCTTCAGACCAGCCCGCCCAGTCTGAGGTGAATGCGCAGATGGCCGACATGCTTGCCAGGGCTGCCGTGAACATGGGATTGGACTGGAACCCTCTGTCCTCCCCACAGCCTTCGTGGCTTGACGACTGGTACCTCGGCTCCGTGGTCTGACGTGGTCGTGGAGGGCACCTTTAACTGCCCATAACCAACCCCTCCACTCGTCCGCTCTCACTACCCTGGATGGCGGGGTGGTCCATGTGTACACGGAGGTCCCCAGGTGGATAGGGTGGTTGCGATCTACCTTTATCCTGACAACGCCGCCACCTGGCGGGACAGCACCGGTACTCCCCTCCAGAGCCTGTAGGATGACGTCATCATTGACCTCCAAAGCCTCCTGCAGGTCCATCAAGCCAAGGCACTTTAAGATCTGCATCTGAGTAGTCCCGACCCTAACGTGCTGCACCCTCGTGGTCCAGGAGCGCCACCTCTGGCTGAACGTGGTTGAGATGCGCGGCATTGACCAGTCAAGATTTCTCAACGCCCCCGTCTCCCAGCTCGGCCTCTTCGGCGACACCATCGACGACTTCGCCCAGCAGTTCTCGGTGGTGAAGAAGCAGACGGAGGCGATTTCTCACATCATGCCACGGCGCTGCCCAACCAGCGCACCCCACACCCCACCTGCTCGCTGAGGGCGTCCCTTTCTCAGGGACGGGGCACCCTCTGGTACCTGCGCCCAGACCTCTGGAACCTCCATGTCTGGCCCCTGGACGGGATGCAGAAGATCTAGTGGATTTAACACCTGCAGTCGTAGACACGATCAACCAAGTCAGAGCTCCCTCCACCAGGCAACTTTACATCCTAAAGTGGCGCTAGTTCGCGAATTGGAGTTCTTCCCGAGCCGAAGACCCACAGAAGTGCGCAGTTCGGTCAGTGCTTTCATTCCTGCAGGAGAGGCTGTCCCCCTTCACCTTGAAGGTGTAGGTATCTGTCAGCGACACCTGCCTGGATTTCAGTCCGGCACATTCTCATGTTATCCTGAGGCCGCGACCAGGCTACGTGCCCAAGGTTCCTACGACCCCCTTCAGGGACCAGGACGTGAACCTGCAAGCGCTGCCCTGGGAGGAGGCAGACCCAGCCCTTTTGTTGCTGTGTCCGATACGTGCTTTGTGTATCTATTTGGACCGCAAAAATAGCTGTTCTGAGCAGCTCTTTGTCTGCCTCGGCGGAAAGGGAACACTGTCTCCAAACAGAGGTTAGCTCACTGGGTCGTTGATGCTATTTCTTTAGTTTATCACACCCAGGCCGTGCCCGCCCCCTTGCAGGTTCGAGCACACTCTACGAGAAGTGTGGCATCCTCCTGGGCACTGGCCCATGGCACCTCCTTGGCAGACATCTGCAGAGCATCTGGCTGGGCAACACCCAATACCTTTACCAGATTTTACAATCTCAGGGTTAAGTCGGTCTCGTCCCATGGTTTGTCAGGTCTGAGCCGGTAGAACTCGGTAACGCGGCACAACCGAACGGGTGTTCTGCTTGCACACAGCGCCCTTCACCAAGCTGATCCAGTGCACCTTCTATCCCAGGTTAGCCACTAAGTGTCGCTCCCCGGATGTTCTCTTCCCTAGCCTTCTGGCCTGTAAATTCAGCGGAGCAATTCACGTTCAGACCCACTACGAGTCACAGGTGCTCTGCACTGGGGTCGGGCTCCACGGGCTTAGGTCCCTTTTCAGGCAAACTCCCCATGATGTAGTTCCCGCGGTACGGTCCCGCAGCCCCACTGCCCTGGTCGCCGTGCTTGTAGAGTCCCCCCTCATTAGGCTGGACCTACCACCGCGCCATTTCCCACGTACGGCTTCACAACCCTCGTGGTGTATTTGCCACATGTTTCCTCCCACTAGACTGGGCAGGATGTGGCCTCCGCAGGGTCTTTTCCCCCTGAAAGAATAGGACCAGGAAAGACCGCCTTCCCCGACGCATTTCATAGCATTAAGATAGCCCCAGCCGCTTCACGTCCTATGCTCCCATGCTAGTCATTTAGCGCCTGTTCTCCCCCTCAGAGGTGTGGGGAACCTAAAGTCTGTATATGACATCTCTTTGGGGGTGTTGGGGAGGGCTACATGCAGCTGACACAGTTGCCTCTAGCATGCAGCAGCCTGCACCTGTCTCGACAGTTCACGTAACACGGTCAGTGCGTGGCGTTTTTATATGGGATCCCTTGTGTCACTTCATTCGACACAACGTCGAGTGAGTGACAGAAGGGGAACATCATGGTTACTGTTGTAACCTCTGTTCCCCAAGGGAAGGAATGAGACGTTGTGTCCCTCCTGCCACAGCAATAGACCTACCACTGTAAACAGCCGTACCTTATTTTCGGCTCCTCAGTGCAAAATCCTGACTGCCAGTCGCTGCCCCGCTTCCCTTTATACCTGTATGTCCGGGGCAGGGCATGCAAATTCTGTCTGCCAACTTGACATTGGCCTTTTCTCAGGTTCAGAGGTACGTTTGGCGTCCCAGGAAGACCCCTTGTGTCACTTCCTTCGACACAACGTCTCATTCCTTCCCTCTGGGAACGGAGGTTACAACATTAACCATGACGTTTCAGTAAAGAGAAGACTCAGGGGTGAAGGCCTTATGGGAAGAATTGCAAAGAAAAAGACACTATTGAAACAGGAAAACAAAAAGAAAAGGTTAGAGTGGGCAAAGAAACACAGACATTGGACAACAGATAATTGGAAAAGAGTGTTATGGATCTTAACCACATTGAGCATTTGTGGGATCAGCTAGACTGTATGGTGCATGAGAAGACAAGTCAGCCACATCTATGGCAAGTGCTACAGGAAGTGTATGGTGAAATATCACCTGAGTATCTGGAAAAACTGACAGCTAGAATGCCAAGAATCTGCAAATCTGTATTGCTGCACATGGAGGATTTTTTATAAGAACTCTTTGAAGTAGTTTCAGTAGTTTTTCAAATTGAAAAAGAAAATGTTCATGTTATTAATGTCCTGACTATACATTGTGATCAGTTGAATGGCACATTGGTGAATAAAAGTACCAATTTCTTTCCATAAGAGCAAAATCTGTACATTATTCCAAACATTTGGCAGCCAGTGCATGTGTGCATGAGAGAATAAAATTAAGTATAAAGCAAGAATGTGAACAGAATAATCATTGGCATAGCTGCATGTTATTGCCACCCACGCTCTGTGTCGTTAGGGATATCTTTAGGTCTGACTAACCAGACTATGCTAAATTATTTTAAACTGCAGTCATTTGATTTTGACAGAGCTGCTGCCGAAAGTCCATTGTGTGCGTTTGAGGAGATGCGCTCAGGTGGAGGATGCTGCATTTAAAATGATGAAATCTTTACTAAAGAAAGACTGTGTGTGTGTGTGTGTGTGTGTGTGTGTGTGTGTGTGTGTGTGTGTGTGTGTGTGTGTGTGTGTGTGTGTGTGTGTGTGTGTGTGTGTGAGAGCGTGTATTTATCACTTTGTGGGGACCAAATGTCCCCATAAGGATAGTAAAACCTGAAATTTTTGACCTTGTGGGGACATTTTGTCGGTCCCCATGAGGAAAACAGCTTATAAATCATACTAAATTATGTTTTTTTAAAATGTAAAAATGCAGAAAGTTTTCTGTGAGGGTTAGGTTTAGGGGTAGGGTTAGGTGATAGAATATAAAGTTTGTACAGTATAAAAACCATTATGTCTATGGAAAGTCCCCATAAAACATGGAAACACTACGTGTGTGTGTGTGTGTGTGTGTGTGTGTGTGTGTGTGTGTGTGTGTGTGTGTGTGTGTGTGTGTGTGTGTGTGTGAGTGTGTGTGTGTGTGACTGTGCATACCTTTGCCTCGCTCATTACCCCTGTGATCTGAGAGTTGTGTTTCTGGCCATGGGCAGAGATCAGCCCGCCAGCCCTTTGGATTGTATGGAAAGAGATAGAATGAACAGTTGAATGGCTATGATTGGATTTATTGCATTTAATAAAAGAGCAAAATACGAATTCTCTATAGCTGCATGTTTTCATATAGTTACATTTATATCAAAATATTTTTTTCTATTTGGTCCACAGTTGAAAGATGTTAAATATGTTGTCTTTATTAAAACACTAAATACAAAACATATGGGGTCATATTAAGAGTTAATCTCGCTTAAAATTCTACAACATGGAGAAAGCATTACTGAAAGCTGAAAAGCAAAATACAGAAGCCATCTGTCATTTCAGCCATTTGAATTGTTAAGAAAAAATTACCTATTCATTTATTTTTATTTATGTATTTATTTGTATTTATTGCATCAAAACTAATTTGACATAAATAAGATTTTATAAAATTAAAAGATTTTTAATAAGTTTATTTATCATTTACTTATTTATTTTATGCGCTTATTTTAATTTGTGTTAAATTGATTTTTAATTAAATATTGATTTTTTTCTTATTTTCAAATGAAGCTATTTATTGCAACAAAATTGGTTTGATAAATAAAATATTACCTTATCTATTTATTTGTATGTATTTTTGTTAATTTATTTATGTATTTTTTGGGGGAGGGGGGCATTTCTGATTTAGCTAATTATTGCAACAAAACCAATTTGACAAAAGTATTTTTTTTATATTATATATTAATTTATTTATTTATTAAAACTAAATTAAAGCTAATTTGATAAACAACATTTCCACCAAAACAAATAACAACAAAAAACTCTTATACATGGAATATAGTCATGCTTCCAAACAAATTGTGGTGAGGATTTGAACACAGAATACAGTAAATGCATTTTAGCTGTTTTGTACATTTGCTCTATACTCCGGAACTCAATGCCAAAAGTCTTGTGTCAGATTTAACTAAGATGCCCAAATGTAGTGTAACGTAATTGTGTGGAACATGTGGTTAAGTCCTGATAATGTGTATCCACTGGTAATGACATTACTTTGGAGTCTGGTGAGCCATTTCCAGCACGAGATGGCTCTCATTTAGAAGGAAGTGTCAGCTGATGGAGACTATCCATTGGCATTTTTTCAGCTGGACCGGCAGCATCTCCTCTTCCAGAAAGTAATTCTTCCCTAAATCATTAGTGTCAATTAAAACACCATGACCCGTGCCTCTAAAAGGATTTTATATCAAGGTTATCCTGGGTAGACGTCTCTGAGTGCTTTAAGTGTATCTTGCTTTGAACCAGTCATGCAAGTAATAACATGGATTGCATTTTCTCTGGCATGATTTGTGTTGCAATGATGGTGAATTTAGAGTTATTTTTTCTCCCCTTTTCTCCCCAATTTGTCCCAATTTTTCAAAGTCCTCATGGTGGCGTAGTGACTCGCCTCAATCCGGGTGGCAGAGGATGAATCTCAGTTGCCTCCACCTCTGAGACAGTCAATCCATGCAGTTTATCACGTGGCATATTGAACGCGTTACTGTGGAGACCTAGCATGTGAGGAGACCTCTTCTCCGCGGCATCCAAGCAGTTTATACAAATACAATAAAAGTTTATATATTTCGCACAATTAAAACAGTGGAAAATTGGCAAAAGAAGGTCAAATGTTAAGTCTGCAAAAATCATTTTATGCTTTCCGAATGTCCATAATGCCCTTCAAATGTTTCCAAATATTGGATGTGCTATACCCAGGGCAGTAGATTGGGGTGGGTTGCAGTGTTTTACATTGATCATGTGCTACACCCCTGGGTATAGCACATCCAATATTTGGAAACATTTGAGTAGTAACTACATTAGTACACTCCTAACCCAAACCCTAAACCTAAACCTTACCCTGACAGTTCTGAGACCAAAACAGCTTCCTTTCACTTACTACTTTGCAAATAGAATCTGGGATGTGACGTCAAGGGCACAGCACAGGCAACTTTCTTGGCATGAATATTCGCCTTTTGGTGAAGCTTGTCCAGAATTCTGCATTTGGGTAGCAAAACATTTGGAACGAGCATGCCAATTTCCCTTGTGATCGTGTTGTTTAAACAAACAAAAGTTAACCAAAGTGTTCTAAAAGTCAAAATACAGGTAAAATAACATGAAGCTTATCTGTTGTGTGGATGTATGCTTTTTTACAGCATCCAGACTCAATCCTTTCCGAGTTTAACTGCAGTTTTCTGCCCTTTCTGGATCCTGAGCTTTGGAATTAGGTACATTTCTGCCTGAAAGATGATCAGACCCAAGAGCTTCACCCAGAACCAGAGCAGACAGGTCCTACATCCACCCCTCCTCATCCAGAAGACCACTCCCATTTGCTTCCTGCTGTGAGTCAAATCCTGTTTCCTCTTTCCCTTTCCTCTTTTGCCTAGACCAGGGGTGGGGAACATCTGGCCTCAGGGCCGTATAAGGTCCCCAATACAAATTTTACCCGGGCCTCGAAGCCATTTGAGAAATAATTAGAAAAGTAAAAGAATGGTCTTGATTCAATTTACTGTAATCTCATATATAGTCATGTACTTTATAACTAAGTCCACTTCCTGCCCATGACAGATATCCATAATGTCTAGTCACATCTAGGTAGAAAGATACTCTTTCGGTTATTTGGCAGTATTACAGTACACATTTAGGTTTTGGCTTAAACACTGCATTGATTTTGTGCATGTGAGCTGTCAAAACCCATCAGATTCAAGCTGATCAATATTCACACGGAGTACAAATTTCTAATTCATCAAGTCGCCTTATATAGCATTGATTTTTTTTTCCCTCTGGAAATTATCCTTTACCAGCAGTCTAAAACAATGCCAGACTAGTGCAACTAATGGAGACAAGCCCAAACTCTTTTGCTTTCAGATGGATTTTTGAGAGGACTACTGAAAATGAGAGCATTTACCTTAAAAATAGTAGCACAATTCCTATGTATTCTGTATGTATGACCCAAAAGTAGCTTGTAATGAACGGGACTTTGAGAGACAGATCACCACAAAGAAATTACATAAAGCTATATTGTAAATAATAATAAACATAAAATGTTCATAAAAGGGGAATAAAGTGTACATGTGGGAATTAGTGTCCAAAATTAAGTATACATACACAAGTTAATTAACAGAAAATGAGACACACTCAAACACTCTCTCTCTCTGTTATATCATAATAAACTAATAAAATATCTATTAAAAAATAAGGAACAAATAAATTCTCTGAAGAGTGTTTGAATAAAATTTAGGCAGCACAAACAAAGAAACTGATCAACAGTGTTTAGTTACTCCGCCTGTTCAGTATTAGTCCTGTGTTTTAGTCTCGTTGTGGCCAGTAAGTCTTTTAGGCTCTGACTCCACCTTCTCATATGAAAAAAAAAAAACACTGTATGTTGTATATATTGGCTGGTTTTATTCCCATTAGGAATGACCTCAGGTTCAGTTATAAAATAATGTATGCAGTCTTGCTCCACTAGCACAGCAATGTACTGTAATTTCCACACATACGTGTGTGCCGCAGGGCTCTCTGGTGTGTTTATAGTGAGAATGAAGGCTAGACAGAGACAGTCTGTGAAGGCAGGCACTTGAGAGCTTCTCATGCGGACAGAATAACAGGATGCTCTGTGGAAGTTTGAGCATCTCCGTTACTCAAGCGGGCTGTCCACAGGGAAGTGCCTTCTTGTTATAGGGCCACAAGCCGGTCACGGACCAGAATGGGCCCACAGTGACATCTAATGGAGGTCTGAGTCAGCACTTATGAGCATTTTGTGTGGTGGTCATTTTGCACAATAGCGCAAGTGAAATATTCAGTTCTGATTTGGTAAATGTACACAGATTTTTTATATTTTGGTGAACTTTCCCTTTAAGTCATTCTGATACTAAACAAAAGGCTTATGTCTCCAGTTTCTTTTTTAAATTTCAGCTCCATCAGCATCAAAAACATACTGGCACACTTTCCTTGAGTCTTTCATTTTAGCTATAGGCTTCAATCCTCACCTGACCACACTTTAGAACTCACTGTAGAGGTCTTTTCTTTCCCTGCAGCCATCTGCAAGCCTGGGATCCGAACAGCATTTTAAACCTGCATACTTTCACTGCAGGCATGTATACCGCTCAGCTGGCCTTGACAAACAAAGGCAGAGTCAGTCTATCGGGAATGGATGGCGTCTGTGTTCATGTAGGCGGTGTGTGGGTTGATACTGAGATAGGGAATCACTGTAGAGATGTTCTCGCTATGAGAGCACATTCAGTTATTCAAGGCTTTTCGAGGGATTCAAGGCTGTGTGAAAGCATGTGTAAATCCAGGCATTTGAGTTGAATACAAATGTAAAGTAAATGTTTTGCATTTCTTTGCTGTAATAACAAGCTTAAACCAACCTAAGGTGGTTAGCTGGTCTCCTAGCCTTACCAAGTTGGTTAGATCTGACTGTTTTGACCTGAAAACCAGCTTGGCCAGGCTGGAAGATCAGCTAAACTAGTGTTAACCAGCTAAGACCAGCAAGCCACCGTAGGCTGGTTTAAGTTTAGATTTTTTTCTAGCAGGGTTACAACACAATTTCTACATCTTCAGTTAGAATTGCATGTAAATATGTTTGTGTTGGGAGGCTGGAAGACCGATGGAACCATCTGAAAACCTGCTAAGATCAGCAAATCACCTTAGACTGGTTTTACATGTTTGTTTGTATTTTAGGTCGGGTCAGCGGTCAGTGGGTCAGCCGCAGCCCAGAACAGCACTACCAGTGGGCCGTTCATCCCGCTGGCTTCTCCTAATCCTCTCTGATCTCACCCACAGGATGGCAAATCCGCTACCGCGGTTGTGGGTTGGGACCGATGCCCCACGATAGAGGTGGAAACATCGGTCCAGGTCCCCAAAAAAACACAGGCTGCCCACGATCAAGCAGCAGCATACCTTATACCTGTGAGTATGAGGGGGGTACATATCAAGTCTTAGTGGATTCATGTCAAGTCAAGTCAAGTGGTTTTTATTGTCGTTCAACCATATACAGTTAGTACAGTACACAGTGAAATGAGACAACGTTCCTCCAGGACCATGGTGCTACATAAAACAACATAGGACAAACACAGAACCACATGAGACTACACAGACTAAATAACATACCTATATAAAGTGGACGTGCAAACGTGTGCAAAAAGTACGGGACAGTACAACAAATTACTAAAACTGCACAGGACAATAGGCATAGTTAGAGACAGTGAGAGACATTGCAGTGCCGGCCAGTACACAGTAGTGCAAAAAGATGACAATTTCTAAAAATGCCAAATGTAAACATAACATATTATGAGATAGTGTTCTATGGACATAGCAGTTATTTAGGTAGCAGCCAGGTATAGAGTGACAATAATTAAAGTGCAACTCAGGACACGAGTGTTTGTGTCAGTCCAGTATCTGTGTATTGAGGAGTCTGATGTCTTGGGGGAAGAAGCTGTTACACAGTCTGGCCATGCTTGGGTACCACTTGCCAGACGGCAGGAGGGTGAAGAGTTTGTGTAAAGGGTGTGTGGGGTCATCCACAATGCTGGTTGCTTTGCGGATGCAGTGTTTTTTGTAAATGTCTTTGATGGAGGGAAGAGAGACCCAGATGATCTTCTCAGCTGTCCTCACTATCCTCTGCACTGCTTTGCGGTCGGAAACAGTGCAAGTCCCAAACCAGGCAGTGATGCAGCTGCTCAGGATGCTCTCAATAGTCCCTCTATAGAATGTAGTGAGGATGGGGGGTGGGAGATGTGCTTTCCTCAGCCTTCGAAGAAAGTAGAGACACTGCTGGGCTTTATTGGCAATAGAGCTGATGTTGAGGGACCAGGTGAGGTTCACCGCCAGGTGGAGACCAAGGAATTTGGTGCTCTTGACGATCTCCACAGAGGAGCCGTCGATGTTCAGTGCAGAGCGGTCACTCTGTGCTCTCCTAAAGTCAACAACCATCTCTTTTGTTTTATCCACATTCAGAGACGGGTTGTTAGCTCTACACCAGTCCTTTAGCCGCTGCACCTCCTCTCTGTATGCTGACTCGTCTTTCTTGGTTGTAATCAAACCTCATTTCACCAAAACTTGATTAAATTCAAGTCGGGTGAAGGTAAGGTGTGTGCCCGGGGATATTCACGATTACCCGTTAGTGACGGTCATCATTCAGTTTCGGGGACAAAAGCATAGTGTTGAGGCTGTGGTTAGTTCCCGCCTTACCCATCCACTAATCTTGGGCACGAATTGACCAGCATTTACTGCTTTATTGAGGGAATTTGTGTGGAGGGGTCCTGTAACAAAGTGTCTCAATGTGTGGTTTGCAATTCACTGACTGGGGAGGCAGAGCTGGGGCTGTCTACGTCAGCTTCGTGTCAGAATGACGTAAGGAAGGGGGAAGTGCCGGTTCCCCAGCCCTTAGAAGATTCCCTGCAGGGGATTTCCCTCTGGAACAGATGCTAGACTAGACCCTTAGGCACACCTTTGATCAAGTGAAAGTGGTTAATTCTCAACACCTCCAGCCAGACATTACACTCGCATATCCGTATTTTGCAATCATTAAGGATCGTTTGTATTGAGTGATGCAGGATGCTCAGACAAAAGAGGATACAACTTAGTTGTTTGTACCGAAGAGCCATTGGGAAATGTTATTCCAGACTGCTCATTATAATCCTATGGCGGGTCACTTAGGGCAGGAAAACCAAACACCAAACAAAACCAAACCATGCCAAACACTGAACCGTCTAATGGCCTGTTTCTATTGGCCGGGCATTCATGGGGATGTTCGCAGATGGTGTGTGGCATGCGTGAATGTCAGCTGGTGAATCCGCCGGCCACACCAAGAGCACCATTGCACCCTCTTTCATTGATCGAGGTCCCCTTCTCATTAATTGCTATGGACCTCATCATGATATTAGAGCGGACAGCAAGTGGGCATCGTTTTGTGTTGGTTCTGGTGGACTACGCAACGCGATATCCGGAAGCACTCTTCAGAATAATCTCCCAAGTGGGGATTCCGAAAGAAACCCTCACTGATCTTGGCAATGTGTGTTGGAGAGCATTCTGCTGTAAAGCATACATTTTGTGTGTACAAATCAAGGACTCAAATCAAAGACTCACGTTGGATTGTTACCCGGCTCCCGCTTCCTCTTTGAGAGAAACAAATAACCTTGTCACAAACAATTTGAGGAGTTGGAATAGCAAGGTGAGACAGGAGATGTTAAACAGAAGACAATAGTATATAAGGACCCTCCAAAAACAGCCTAGTCCTTCAAGAGCAAGGATCATTCGAGACTTGTCAATTTGCCAACAGATGCTTCAGCAAATAACCCAGCTCTTTGAGAACAATGTTCCCCAAAGCCAAATTGGAAGGGTTTGGGGCATTTCACCCTCTAGAGTGCACAATATAGTTAAAAGATTCAATGAATATGGTCAAATCTCATTGCATACACTGTCCAGAAGCACTGCAGACTTCTCTGGTCTCGGTCTCATCTTAGATGTAAAGTACAACAGTGGAACCATGTTTTTTGGCCGATGAGTCCACATTTCAAAATGTTTTTGAAAAGCACAGCCGTTGTGTTCTCTGGGCCAAAGAGGAAAATGAACATCCAAGCATTTATCAGCGTCCGGTCCAAAAACCAGTGTCTGTATGGGCCAGGTGTGTGGGTAACTCGCACATCTCAATCAAATCAATCAAATCACTTTATTGTCACACTACCATGTACACAAGTGCAACAGTAGGTGAAATTCTTGTGTGCAGTTCCGAGCAACATAGCAGTCATGACAGTGACGAGACATATACCAATTACAATAAACAACATACTTACACAAAACAATTTACATATCAAATGTACACATACTTACACAAAACAATTTACAAATCAGATGTACACATACTTACACAACACAATAATTATATACAATGCAGAATATAGAACAGAATATACAATACAATACAATAAGTGGGAGTATATGAAATATATATGTGTATATATATATATATAGCAGTTGTATTGAGGAGAATATGTTGACAGTCCAGTGTGAGATTATAGATTAATAAAGTGCAGTGCTAATTATTGATCCTGATAGATCAAGAGTTCAACAGTCTGATTGCTTGGGGAAAAAGCTATCATGTAGTCGGCTGGTGCGGTCCTGATGCTGCGATACCGCCTGCCTGATGGTAGCAGTGAGAACAGCCCATGACTTGGGTGACTGGAGTCTCTGATGATCCTCCGAGCTTTTTTCACACAACCGCCTGGTGTATATGTCCTGGAGGGAGGGAAGCTCACCTCCGATGATGTTCCTGGCAGTTCGCGACCACCCTTTGCAGGGCTTTGCAGTTGTACGCTGTGCTATTGCCGCACTCAGGCGTGATGCAGCCAGTCAGGATGCTCTCTACAGTGCTGGTGTAGAACCGCAGGAGGATGTGGTGGTTCATTCCAAACTTCCTCAGCCGCCTCAGGAAGAAGAGGCGCTGGTGAGCCTTCTTCACAACGGCCTCAGTGTGGACGGACTCATGTGAGTTCCTCAGTAATGTGGACACCGAGGAACTTGAAGCTGCTGACTCTCTCCACCGGTGCTCCATTGATGGTGATGGGGCTGTGTTCTCCGCCTTTCTTCCTGAAGTCCACAACAAGCTCCTTGGTTTTACTGACGCTGAGGGAGAGGTTGTGCTCCTGACACCAGCGTGTCAGAGTGTGCACCTCCTCTCTGTAGGCTCTTTCATCATTGTCAGTGATCAGACCTACCACCGCCGTGATCGCCAGCAAACTTAATGATGGCATTGAGCTATGTGTTGCCACACAGTCATGTGTGTACAGGGAATACAGGAGTGGGCTGAGAACACACTCATGCGGGCTCCAGTGTTGAGGGTCAGTGATGAGGAGGTGTTGCTGCCCATTCTAACCACCTGACGCCTGCCTGACAGGAAATCCAGGATCCAGCTGCACAGCGCAGCTGTTTAAGCCCAGAGCCCGGAGTTTCTCATCAAGCTTGGAGGGCACTATGGTGTTGAATGCTGAGCTGTAGTCTACAAACAGCATTCTCACATATGTGTTCCTTTTTTCCAGGTGGGAGAGAGCAGTGTGTATTGTAGATGCAATGGCATCATCAGTGGAGCGGTTGTTGCGGTAGGCAAACTGCAATGGGTCCAAAGAGGGGGCAGAACAGAGCAGATGTGATCTCTGATTAACCTCTCAAGCATTTGCTGATGATGGGGGTCAGAGCAACAGGACGCCAGTCATTTAAGCATGTGATTATAGCTTGCTTCGGTACAGGCACAATGGTTGATGTTTTGAAGCATGTGGGGACTACAGACAGGGAGAGGGACAGATTGAAAATGTCCGTAAAAACACCAGCCAGTTGATTCGCAAGACGCTCTGATGACGCCGCCCGAATGCCGCCTGGACTCACGGCTTTACGGATGTTCACCCGCCGGAATGATCGGGTTACATCCACAACAGAGACGGAGAGTGAATCAACCTCTGTAGCGCCAGCAGCGAAGTGCTCTCTCCGCGAGGGCGGTGTTACTGTCCTCAAAACGAGCATAAAATGTATTAAGTTCGTCCGGAGAGATGCAGCGGTGTTCATGGCGGAGACTTTATTCCGCTTTGTAGTCCGTGATTGTGTTAATTCCCTGCCACATACTTCTAGAGTCAGTGGTGTTGAACTGGCCTTCAAGCTTGTGCCTGTACTGGCGCTTAGCTGCACTGATAGTGTTACGGAGGGCATAACTGGCTTGTTTACGCCCTCCGCGTTAGGAGAATTAAAGCGGAGGTCCGCGCAGTGAGTGCCGCCAACATCGCCAAGTAACCCATGGTTTCTGGTTGGGGTATATCCAGATAGTTTTGGTCGGAACAACGCCCTTCTACGCACTTCCTGATGAAACACGCTACGCTGTCAGCGTAAACCTCGATGTCGCCATCAGAGGCGGACCGAACATCTCCCAGTCCGCGTGGATCAAAACAGTCTTGTAGCGCAGAGTCTGATTGGTCCGACCAGCACTGGATCGCTCTGAGGGTGGGTGCTTCCTGTTTCAGTTTCTGCCTGTAAGCGGGCAGAAGCAGAACGGAAGAATGGTCCGATTTGCCAAATGGGGGCGGGGAGGGATTTGTAGCCTTCCCGAAGGGAGAGTAACAATGATCCAAAACCCGTCCCTCGTGGTGTTGAACTTTATGTGTTGGTGGTATTTTGGGGCGTATTGCTTTGAAGTTGGCTTTGTTAAAGTCCCCGGCAACAATGAACGCAGCCTCAGGGTGCGCGGTTTCCTGCTCACTTATACACCCATACAGTTCCCTGAGTGCCCGGTCTGTGTCGGCTTGCGGGGATGTACACAGCTGTGATGATAACCGCTGTGAATTCCCTCGGCAGCCAGAATGGTCGACACAGAAGCATGAGATATTCCAGATCAGGAGAGCAAAAAGACTTGATGAAATGTACGCTCCTCTGATCACACCATGATTTGTTGATCATAAAACATACACCACCACCTCTGCTTTTACCAGAGAGGTCTTTCGCTCTGTCCGCCGGTGCACGGAAAAGCCCGTGATTTCGGCGGCCGAAGTCTGGAATCTCCGTGAGACAGCCAGGTTTCTGTAAGGCACATAACGCAGCAGTCCCTCGCCTCTCGTTGGAAAGAGATCCGCGCCTCAGCTCGCAGAGTTTGTTGTCCAGAGACTGAACATTTGCCAGTAGTATACTGGGTAGCGGGGTCGATTTGCACGACGCCTTACTCTGATGAGAACGCCGCTCGCTTTCCTCTTTTCCTTCTGGCGCTTCCGCGCCGAAAGCAGCACAGACAAAGGCTCCACCGGCGTGTTTGTAAACAGCGGTCGGCATTAAGGAATTTGAAGTCCGGTTTTCGATGTGTGATTGTAGAACTAATGTCCAAAAGCGCTTGTCTGTCGTAAACAATAAGGCAGACAACATCCAAGACAAAAAACAAAGAACTGTAAACAAAACAAACAATAAACCGCAGTGTTGTAACGGAGCTCGCAACGCAGCAGCCATACTCGGCGCCATCTTGAGTCCACGATGTCTGTGAGGGCACCATTAATGTAGGCAGATATGTAAAACTTTTGGAGCAGCATATACTGCCATGCAGCACAGGTTTTTTTCCAGGGACGTCCCTGCATTCTCCAGCAGGACAACTTCAAACCACATATTGGCTGAATAATCAGAGAGTGCGGGTGATAGATTAGCCTGCCTGCAGTCCTGACCATCTCCATTTGAGAATGTGTGGTGCATTATGAAGCACACAATATGGAACGAAGACTCTGTACAATTGTACAGCTGAATACCTGCATAATGGATGAATGGGGAGAATTCCACTTTTCAAACTTAACAAACTTTTGTCTTCAGTGCCAATATGCTTAATTAGTGTTATTAAAAGAAATTGTGATGTTTCACAGTGGTAAACACTCAACTGTTCCAACGTTTTTGGAGTGTATTGCAATCATCTGATTTGAAATGACTGTACAATAAAAATAAAAATAAACTATGAAACTTAAAAGGTAAAACATCATATAATGTTTAGTTGTAGTGTTTTCAATATAGCAAAGGATGAATATAATTTACAAATCACTCCTTTTTGTTTTAATTAGCATTTTTCATATTGTCCCAACCTTTTCAGTATTGAGGTTGTATTTTCAGCAGGGTTGCAACACAATTCCCATCTCTCAAGTATCCATTGCATGTAAAGATGTCTGTGTCTGGAGGTTTGGAGAACAGCTAAATCAGCTAAGACTAGCTAAGACCAGCAAACTACTTTAGGCTGGTTTAAGATTCATATTTCTGCAGAGTTACAATAGAATTCCTGCCTCTAAAGTATCCATCGAATATGATGTTTGTGTTTTGGAGGTTGGGAGACCAGCTAAATCAGCTAAGACCAGCAAACCACCTTAGGCTGGTTTAACATTATTTTTTTACTTTAGGAGTTGCAACACAATTCCTACCTCGCAAGGATCCATCACGTGTGAAGATGTATTTGTTTGGAGGCTGGAAAACCATTTAACCAGGTTAATCCAGCTCAGACCAGCAAACCATCTTAGGCGGGTGTAAGCTATTTTGATTTTCTTCAGGGTTGCTACACAGTTCCTACCTCTCACATAATCATTGCTTGTAAATATGTTTGTGCTGAGAGACCATCTTAAACCAAAGAAGACCAGCAAACCACCTAACTCTGGTTTAATGTTTTTTTTCAACAGGTTTATAACACAATTCCATCGCATATAAAGATATTTCAGTTGCAAGGCTGGGAGACCATTTAAACCATCATAAACTAGTTAAAATAAGCAAATCACTTATAGGCTGTTTTTTTATTTGATTTTTTTCATTATTATTAGGCAAGATTGCAATACAATTTCTTACCTTTCACATATCTATTGCATTTAAAAATGCTTAATGGGAGACCACTTAATCCAGCTAAGATCAGCAAAATACCATAGGCTGGTATAAGCTGTCTTTTAAGAAGGGTTGTAACACAGACCCTTCCTTTCAAGTATTCATTGTATATAAAATGTTTGCATTCCTCACAAGGTCAGGGTTTTGGCTTATCATGATTGTTTCAGAGTTGCAGACACAAAATAAACTGTGACTATCTCAATTTGTGCAGATTGAGACAGCTTCATTAGCGCCTGCTCTATCACCGGTTATTTACCACACTCTTTGGGCTCAGCAGCACTCCTGCTGCGCTCTGATAAGAGACTCCAGTGGCTCACTGGTGAGAAGAGAAGGGCAGACGGGAGAGGGGAGTGATGGGATGCCGTTCTCTGTGTAAACAGTTTCTGCTGGGCCGCTTTGAACACCAGGGACTGGGCTGTATCTATTTACAGCAGCTGGGTGCATGAGGGATGTGGAGAGAAAGGCATGGAGACAGAAGGAACATTTTCCAAATTGCAAGCTAGGACTGCAATTAAATATTTTCCCATTGTAAGCAAATAAAGCTGTCTACACTGCAAATATGCGACACAATGCAACAAAACTAGAAACACTTTTGTTACAATTAATGGAAATGTGAGCTTGCAGTGTAGAGATAACTTTGTTTATTATAACAGAAGCTTTCTAGTTTGTTGTATTGCCTTGTTCACTTGCAAAATAGATACAGTTTCTCCTCAATTAGCAGTGACAGAGACCTTCAATCGTTTATTTTATATTTTGCGATTTGAAGCAACATGAGTAACAGTGGCTGCTGACAATGCAACAAAGTTGTACAGAGTTTAAGGGTGCTCTAAGAGCAACGTTAGCCATTCTGGAACCTCCCAATAATCAGACTATTGGTGTGCATGTAAACGTAGACAGTGTCAACAACCTTAAATGTGAAAGAGAATGCATATGGGAGAATGAAACAATAAAAAAACAATGAATTTTTGAGAAATTATTTGTTTTCCTTCCATATCAGCCAATTGCTTAGACTCTTTTATGATGACATTCTCCATTATTATACTGTCTCTTGCCTCTACATGAGCTCAGTGCTCACATAAGGTCATCTAAAGAGACCTTCCTCTGAACTGTGATTATATAAATCAGGGGGTAGAACCACTGATCTATATAACTGGATAGCTCATGACGTCACAACAGTGAAGCTACTGCGCAGCCATCTTGGTATTCCCTAACGTTCTGTATTCCTATGGGTCTCAATGGGAAATCGTCTGTTTTGGTGAGTAATTTTTACCTATCCAGTCACATTAAAAACAATGTTTTACGTCTGCATACACTGCATCACAATGCAATCTTCCTAAATATGTAATTCATTATTTATTTTGACATTCATTTTTTCCCCCTGCTTATTCTAAATGGGAGCGTGTTATGTGACTCTTTATTGCAGCAGCATTACGTTCAGCGGCGCACGTGTTACCTCAATAGAAACAAGTTTAAGAAACTGAGGTAAGATATCAGTAGACTTTTTTTTGCAGGATTTAAAGTTTTTATTCTGAATACATACTTATGTTTTGTAGCTTTTGTTTACGTTGAACGTGCATTGTGGTTATTTTCTTAGGATAAATGAATATTAGCTATGCAGCTAACGTTAACTTAGGAAAATAACCACAATGAATAACAGTATAACTCACCAAGTTAGCTTTTTTGGTCAAGTTGAATATCTAATTGCAGATCAACACCGGTTACATATGATGAATATAATGTGGGCTTGCATTAATTCTCTGTGTGTGATTTGTACTTTTTGCAGTGCAGGCCTGAATACAGTCCAGCTCACGGGCATCATTTATAAAGTGATCAATTGGAATAGACGAGGAGCAGGGCTGGACTGGTAATCTAGCCTACCGGACATTTTTCCGGTGGACCGACGCACTTTGGGGTCGATCAGGGTGGACTGGCCATCGGGAGAACCGAGCGGGCCGCTGTGTCGGCCGCGATAATCTAAAACGAGCCGCCGCCGAACACTCTCCCCCCAACAAATTTTGTGCCAGTTATGTCAAATCCCGGGCCGATTTCTCTTTTCAGTCCAGCTCTGACAAGGAGCACATGGATATTGTTGAAGTTAAACAAGGTGAGTTTGCCGTTTGGATTTCAATAAACATCGCACTGAATGTCAGATAAAACTGGAATTGGTTTGCAACAGGAGGAAAAGCTGTATGAGGAGACATTGTTAAAACAGCTCTTCAGTGAAGCCAGGCTGACAGAGTAAAACATATTATACTATCTGTTTTTATTTGTAGTGAAGATACTTTTGCAACATGCATTATAAGTCTCATAAAATTACTGTTTCAGATAGTTATAACATTTAATATTAATAGAAAAGTTGACCCAAATATGTAAATTCTGTCATCATATTCTCAACCTCATGTCCTTCCAAATCCATGTGACTTTCTTTTGCAGAACCCCCAAAAATGTATTTTGTATTCCATATAAGGAAAGTAAATGGTGAGCAAAATAGCTTGTTCTGGTCACCAACGGCTTTCATTATATGGACCAAAAAATTTTTTAAATGTCATCTTTTGTGTTCCACAGAAAAAGTCATACAGGTTTGGAAGGACATGAAGTTGAGTAAATAGCTGTGCGAAAGGTCTTAAGTTGGGGTATAAAGTTCAAGGCTTCGTAACTACTAGTTAGTTTGCAACTAAGTCGGTGCTAAATTTGGTTGCTCCACCTGTTCTTAAGGCAAGTCTTAACTAGTAATTCGTAAACTCTCCGTAAAGTGATGTGTAGTCGCATACTGTGACGTTTACCTGCATTGATCCAATAAGCAGCATTCATATTTGTACACAGAAGTATTAAAAAGCCGTGAACTTCAATTTGATTTTGTTGCGGTTGATGTACAAACCTTGTTTGCTTACGTAGACGTCACAAGAACAGCTCTCTTGAGAGACATATTTTCATAATTAAGATATTATTTTAATTATTTAACATTTTATACTTTTATATTTGACTGTCATTCATATGATTTTGCAGCCTGAAAAGGAAATCATACCCTTATTTTATTATATGACTCAAGCTTGTAAAAATTTGTATAAATGATTTAGTGAGTTTGTATGGTAATAAATCATCATATTTATGAAACACCTAAAACAGGCAATTAATTGTTATAATCACAATTATTTGATTGATGCCTGTTATGCAAAACATGAGCTTATTGATGTCATAAAATATCAGTCTGCTTTTTTATTCCATCAGTTACTCCTGCTCGGAGTCTTCCGTAAATATTTAGTTTATACTTAGGGTTACGTCGTACTGAAGTTAAATGGTGCAATGCTCAATTATTTAGTAGTGCGTAAATTGTGACTCCGTACTCATTTACGCCACAACTAAGCTAAGTTTAAACTTTTGTATAGCTGGTGCAACCGGCTCCTGATCTTTATATTAAACTTTTATTTTTTTCTTCTATTTTGCAGTACAAGCTTGCCCAGAGTTTTCTTAAGCCGTTTGGAGTGTGATGCAGCACATGTTTCCTTGACAATGAAGTGGAGGCTGATGTTTGTGCAGCTTTCTGCAATGCACTGAGTATGAAGATGTGATTGTTGTATGGTTCTAGGTTGAACATGTTTGCCTCAAGTTCCTTGAATGCAGAACCACCATGGAGATCCAGAACCTTTGTGGGGACAGAGATGGGCCTTGTGAGTGTGTGCTGTTGAAGAAATCTCTCAGCTGTCTTGCAGACTTTCAGGACGCTGTCTGACGGTCTTATAAATCCACCTCTGGACTTCATGTCGATCAGTGTGTTCATCTTGGGAAGAGCTCTCGACACTGAGTGCTGATAAACAGGTAGTGCACAGAATCATCTTCATAGTGGTTTTAACTGCAAAGCCTGCTATGTGCCCTACCACAGCCTCTTTGAACATGGACAAGCTGGGAAGACATACAGTGATGTTTTTCTCTGTGTCTTCTGTTTCAGGCTGAACGTCACTGCCTGAAATGCATATCAGAAGATGTTGCCTCCAGTGTCACTGTGCTATCCTGTGGAGAATTGTTGCCACTAGCTCTGATGGCATGTCTTGCTACCATTCTATTGAAAGCTGAATAATGTGGGATTGTTGTTAAATCCATTAGCAGATTTGTTCCCACATATCTGCAAATTTTTATTGTATTGTTCAGTTTAAGTCAATTTATGTGTGTACTTGGAAGCTTTTGTTATGAACAAATAAATATGTATGATTTCCTTGTGTGCATATGTCAATAAACATTTCTAATTATGATTTAAAAGATCAGGGGATTGCTGAAATAATTAAATTCTCACAAGCTGGTATGTACGTATTCCAGAAATGAATGCAAATGGATAATTCCATTAAGTAAAGGTATATTAATTTGTGTGTGTGTGTGTGTGTGTATATATATATATATATATATATATACACACACACACACATACTGTATATGAACTTGTGTGTATACTACGTTTTTATATTTGATTCTTCTGGATTTATTCTGAAGAGGTACTGTCTAGTTACAATATCAACACAAAGCTAGTCGTTTTTATTAACAACTTTAAAACTTGTTGATGTGCATGCCCCCCCAAATTAGTTCACATTTACTATATAATCTAGTCAAAAATGGTTAATAATGTTGGAAATTATGCAGTTGTATAATTTGTCAACATAATGAACAATGAGCATCAACAGATTAAATCTATGAAGGCAGAGAAACATTGCATCCTGTAACAATCTGCAGATGGATAACTTTGCTTTAAAAAGGGGTATTAATACACTTTGGTGTTGAATTTTTACTGTTGATTATTAAAGATTATGATCGTTATGCCCACTCTACATGGGGATAACGACTAATGTGTGCTTAATATGTACATAGTCATAAATTACAACCTGAGGGCACTTTAGCCGCATCCTTAAGTGAGTGTTGTTTCGCGGTTAAACGCTGCACATGCCGCGATGTCCTCTGTCGGTAGGGAATAGTAAGATGGCCGCCAGAGCACTTCCGGTAGCTTCACCTACTGCTGGCAGTTTAGAATTCTATGAGCAATCCAGTTATATATATAGCATCTAATATATATATATATATATATATATATATATATATATATATATATATATATATATATATATATATATATCAGTGGGTAGAACTGTCAATAGGATTCAGAAAGCTTTAATAGTTGAATGGCAGGTGAGCATCAGATGAAACGGACAGATGCAGGATGTGATTTGCAGAGGAATGATCGTGGGGTGAAATGTTGTAGAGATCTGCTTGGATATAGCAAGGATGTGCCAACCGGGAAACACAGGAGAATCGGGGAGAATCCAGGAGGAAACGTGGGGTCTAGGGAAAGAAGCAGTAGGTAAGTCCTTTTGCTGGAATACTGTGGAGTCACACTGGAACTGATGAGTACACGAATCAGAGAGAGAGAGAGAGAGAGAGAGAGAGAGAGAGGACAACCTCGGGAAACTCTTCTGTTGCATTATAAACAACAGATTAGTGAACTTCATCCAAGAACACAAGACACTAAATACATGTCAGATTGGATTCATGCCTAAACAGAGAACCACTAATCACATCTACACACTCCACTCACTTATACAGAAATATGTTCAGCAAACAAAACAAGGCAAAATATTCGGCTGCTTCATTGACTTTAAAAAGGCCTTTGATTGTGTTTGGCATGACGGACTCTTCCTGAAACTCATCCAGAGTGGCATTGGAGGAAAGACATATGATGTCATAAAAGACATGTACACTGAAAATAAATGCTGCGTGAAGATTAATGACAAAAGAACCAATTATTTCAATCAGACCAAGGGAGTTCGTCAAGGCTGCAGCCTCAGCCCAACTCTATTTAATATCTATATTAATGAACTGGCCACAACTCTTCAAAACTCATCTTGCCCTGGACTGATCTTAGATGGCAGAGAAATCAAATGCCTCCTTTACGCTGACGACCTGCTGCTGCTGTCCCCTAATGAAGAGGGACTACATCAAAGCCTCTCCATTTTAGAAACATATAGCAGAGATTGGGCTTTACCATTGAACATGGAGAAGTCCAAAGTCATGATCTTTCAGAAAAAAATCGCATTTTGAGCAATAAATATATATTCACAATCGGGGAAGAATCCTTCATCATGTCAACCACTATAATTATTTGGGTCTTACAATCTCTGCTTCAGGACAGTTTGATTTGGCAATAAAAGATCTGACAGACAAAGCCCGTAGGACATATTATAGTATAAGAAAATCATTATTTAAATTCAACCCCCATTAAACTGTGGCTGAAAGTCTTCGACAGCATCATCAAACCAATACTCCTATATGGCTGTGAAATCTGGGGCCTCAAATATAAATTAAATTATGAATCTTGGGACAAAAGCCCTGTTGAAATTTTCCACCTAGAATTCTGTAAAAACATCCTGGGAGTTCACAGAAGTGCCCCGAATCTGGGCTGTAGAGCAGAACTGGGCCGGTTCCCTCTCCTCACTGAAATCCAGAAGAGAGCAGCTAAATTCTGGTTCCATTTGTCAGACGCACCTCCAGATAATTACCATCACTGTGCCTTTACACACAGGACAGGACACCCAGAGAGTGACCCTATGCACTATTTAGTAGAAAAATATCAGCTAAATTCATCCATCCAGTTCAGATTGGCCAAACTGAAACAGACAGACAGAATAACGCAGGAAGAATACATTCACGATTGGCAGCACAAAGTCACTCAGGTACATAAATTAAACTACTTCCACAGAATTAAGACGGATTATAAATTGGCACCATATTTGAGCCATATTAAAGATTATGGACAAAGAAAGCTACTGTCAAAGTATCGTCTGAGTGTAGACGATAGACGATCCTATAGTCTGTCTGTAGAGACGGGTCGACACAGGCAGAACCGGAGACCCAGAGAGGACAGACTGTGTTCACACTGCACTGAAGGAGTTGTGGAGGTTGAACTTCACTTCCTCACTCACTGCAGTAAATATGAGACCATTAGAAACACTCACTTTACAAAAATAGCTCATATTCTACCTGAATTCCAGGACATAAATAACTTAGACAAACTCTCGTATCTAATGGGAGAGAAAGTCGAGTGTGTTCAGCTGGCAGCGCAGTATGTGTCGTCCTGTCATCACATGAGGGCGAGAGACTGACCCCTCATCATATTACAGCTCTATTCAAACTCATATTTTAATTGACTTCTTTTTTATTTATTTATTTATTTATTTTTTTTCTCCTCCCTTCCTCATTGCTCTCTGTTTTTTCCTTTTCGTTTGTATTTATTTTTATTTGTTTATTATTATCATTATTATTCATTTATTGTATATACATGTTGTTGTTTTTATGTTTGTAATGTGTTTATTACTGCTTTGGCAACATTGTACACTGTATACAGTCATGCCAATAAAGCTCATTTGAATTTGAATTTGAATTTGAGAGAGAGAGAGAGAGAGAGAGAGAGAGAGAGAGAGTCAGAGTCCTAGTTGAAGGTTCGACAGAGACTGGATGAGAAGTGTGCTCTTTTGTAGTGCTCAGTGGTGCTGGATTAGATGACAGGTGCAGGTGGTTAATACTCAGGTGATTGTGATCCTTGTGCAGTGGGTGTGAATGAACCTGATTGATCCCTCACAAACACATTCTAAATAATAGAGAGGTCAAAGGTCATATTTATATTCCCTACTACAATGAGGCTTTTTTAATCTGCATCTTGTTCCATCCATTTATGCTGCCAAAAGGACATTCTGTCAGCCTCAGTCTCAGAAAATTCAATTTCTGTCCAAGAACTTCATGTCTGTGGTCACAGATAAAGCTGTTGGTAGCAGTTTTATTGTAATCACTTATTCAATTGGATGTGTGCACTATTTTTTGTATGTTTTTATAGTAAATTTAGCTTAAAATGGCTGAGTTTGTAAAAAGCTCTACAGCACAAGGCAACATTGATTTGATCAAGTTTACTATGTGGTGTAGAGTCAGTAAAAGCAGAGAGCAAGTAGTGTAATGAACTCCAGGACAGTCATTCGTTATAAACCAATTCTGTTAATTGTGACTCTGCCTGCAGATTTAGCTGATGGCCCGTGACCGCCGCTGTTTTTGTTCTGGTCTGTACTGGGATGTTAATAGGCTGAAGTGATATTTGTCTAGCATCGGCTGCTATTAGTTATCATCACTCAGCAACATGTAGCAGTGGAGTCCGACACCAAGCAGGAATGGAGCTGGATTCAGCTGGTTCTGGTTACCTCAGTATAGGAGTCCTGAGGTTGAGACAGGAAAACAAATAGAATAATATAAGCATAGATGCCATTCAATTTACTGCAGAGTTGTAGATCACGATCAATGTTTTCGGTTTCTGGTTCCGGCACACCCAGCTAAAGCAGCCTAATTGTGAGTTGAAGAATAAATTAGGTGTATGCCCGGCTAAATGGATGAATCTTTAGTCTAGACTTAAACTGAGTTAGTGTGTCTGCATCTCGAACAGTGTTAGAGATTATTCCATAGTTTAGGAGCCAAATATGAAATGTATCTACCTCCTTTTGAGGATGTTGATATTCTAGGAACTATTAACAGGCCAGAATTTTGCGATCCTAATGAACGTGATGGAATATAGCATGGTAGAAGGTCACCTTCAAAGCTTTTTATGTAGTTAACAGAATTTTTTAATTAATACAAAATTTAACAGGTAGGCAAAGTAACAACGATAAAATTGGGCTAATATGATCATATTTCTTGGTTGTAGTAAGCACTCTGGCGGCTGCATTTTGAACAAATTGAAGTTTATTTATTGATCTTGCTGGACATCCTCCCACTGCAATACAATAATCTAGTCTTGAGGTCATGAACGCATTAATTAATTTTTCAGCACCAGCGACAGAGAGCATGTGTCGTAATTTTGCAATATTTCTTAGGTGGAAGAATGCTGTCCTACAAACATTGTAAATTTCAATGAATATACCCCCCCAACCCAAACCCAAAACCTAAACATCAGTGAAGTAAAAATGAAATGTTAGAGGGAAAAATGTAACTTCCGAATCGCACTCATCACTGATTATACAAATTTGACAACTTCCTTGTTTCAAGGTGGGCTCTGAACTCGGGTCTCCCGCACTGTTGACGCATCACGGTTCCGGGAAGTTAAACACACTGGAGCGATTGCAAATATGTCTGATAGGAGGTGGCGCTTGTTGGTGAGTCGGCATAATGTGGCCAATCCTAGGGCACTGGAACTCTCGGAAACAACATGGCGACTTCCCGTGTGATCACTTACTTGCTTGTAGTAGTAGTAGTCCTTATTTAGCAACTTATTAGCAAAATAATGTTTCTGGAGAACATTAGTCATAGGGATGGGAGTAAGAATCTAATGATTCTGTTTCCTCTTCCTATAGAGCTGTTCAGCTGTGATGTCAATTCGTAAGCAAATCCAGAAGGCTAATTCACCATGGGTTCTCTCTGGATTTTCCTAATATGGGTTATTTCAATAGCAGTTTTAGATTTATGCATAAAATAAGGTCTGTAAGGTCTTTAAACATTACTTGAATACTTGGATGTTTTCTTCTAGAACATAAACTACAAACAGTCATACCTCAAACGTGAATTTTGAATCCATTTGGAGTATGACTGTGTGTAATTTATGTTCTAGACTTAAACATCCGAATATCTTTGAGTAATGTTTACCACAGACTTTATTTTATTCATGCAATCTACACTCACCTAAAGGATTATTAGGAACACCATACTAATACTGTGTTTGACCCCCTTTCGCCTTCAGAACTGCCTTAATTATACGTGGTATTGATTCAACAAGGTGCTGAAAGCACTCTTTAGAAATGTTGGCCCATATTGATAGGATAGCATCTTGCAGTTGATGGAGATTTGTGGGATGCACATCCAGGGCACGAAGCTCCCGTTCCACCACATCCCAAAGATGCTCTATTGGGTTGAGATCTGGTGACTGTGGGGGCCATTTTAGTACAGTGAACTCATTGTCATGTTCAAGGAACCAATTTGAAATGATTCAAACTTTGTGACATGGTGCATTATCCTGCTGGAGGTAGCCATCAGAGGATGGGTACATGGTGGCCATAAAGGGATGGACATGGTCAGAAACAATGCTCAGGTAGGCCGTGGCATTTAAACGATGCCCAATTGGCACTAAGGGGCCTAAAGTGTGCCAAGAAAACATCCCCCACACCATTACACCACCACCAGCCTGCACAGTGGTAACAAGGCATGATGGATCCATGTTCTCATTCTGTTTACGCCAAATTCTGACTCTACCATCTGAATGTCTCAACAGAAATCGAGACTCATCAGACCAGGCAACATTTTTCCAGTCTTCAACTGTCCAATTTTGGTGAGCGCTTGCAAATTGTAGCCTCTTTTTCCTATTTGTAGTGGAGATGAGTGGTACCCGGTGGGGTCTTCTGCTGTTGTAGCCCATCCGCCTCAAGGTTGTGCGTGTTGTGGCTTCACAAATGCTTTGCTGCATACCTCGGTTGTAACGAGTGGTTAATTCAGGCAAAGTTGCTCTTCTATCAGCTTGAATCAGTCGGCCCATTCTCCTCTGACCTCTAGCATCAACAAGGCATTTTCAGCCCACAGGACTGCCGCATACTGGATGTTTTTCCCTTTTCACACCATTCTTTGTAAACCCTAGAAATGGTTGTGCGTGAAAATCCCAGTAACTGAGCAGATTGTGAAATACTCAGACCGGCCCGTCTGGCACCAACAACCATGCCACGCTCAAAATTGCTTAAATCACCTTTCTTTCCCATTCTGACATTCAGTTTGGAGTTCAGGAGATTGTCTTGACCAGGACCACACCCCTAAATGCATTGATGCAACTGCCATGTGATTGATTGATTAGATAATTGCATTAATGAGAAATTGAACAGGCGTTCCTAATAATCCTTTAAGTGAGTGTAAACTTAAAGGATTGAGAACCCATGATTAATTAGCCTTCAAATTGCAAATTGACTTCAGGGCTGAACAGCTGTAGGAAGACGAACCAGAATCATTCAGTTCCTTACGTGCTATACATAAAAGTTTCTCCAGGTTTCCCTGCACCCTCTATTCTGTCTTCTATTGGTCGATATACAGATAGTCCCATCCCAAACACATGCCATTAGTTGAGCCAGCGTTGCTGTGTTGGACTGGTTGAGATGCTCAAACAAACAACAATATTTTGATTATACCGCAGAGCCACATTTTTTACACTTTTCTGGAAATTAAGTTAGGAAAAGTAGCCAATTTTTTTACATTAAAAAGTTGCAAAATTATAGACATCATGATATGACTTGAATAGAGTTTTGCATGCCTGATGAAACTGCATCTTGACAGCATCAGTCGCCTTCAAGCAGCATTTCAATTGAATGAAGAGCTGCTTACTACCTTAATGGAGGTTCCCGCTAATGCAATTTCAAATAAAGACGTGTATCATTATTACAGCCACAAGCTTTGAAAGAGCTCTGATCTGAATCTGATTCCAGCCGCAATCCTGCCAGAGTACCAAACACAAATCACATTATACATTCAGCTTCCCATCAATCTCTCAGACTACCAGGCGCCGATGTCCTTGCTTAACCCCAGGTGTCTGTCTGACTCTATTTGCAATACACTATGGCCAAAATCTAGGGTAGATGACTTGTTGCCCCACTGCCTACTCAGTCAATGACTAAACAGTTGTCATGAAGCTATGAAGGCTCCTCCTTAAGCACAATGATTACATATACTACTTGAGACAATGGGGCGGTACTAGGATGTAATCTTTGGGGGAGGACGGGAGGGGGATTTTGATCTTTTTATTTTTTATAATTTTTAATTGCAACTGTTTATTTTTCATTGGACCAAGGGGTGCACTCTCTTTATAATTTTGCTTGGGTTGGTCCCCCTTGATCATGTTTCGGTGCTGGTTCAGGTGCCGGCAGAAGATTCAAGGGGTCCACTTGGAAAATCTTGGGGGTCTATGCCCCCGTAGCTCCCCCATATACTTGGCCATGGTATAAGGAATAAAGCAGTATTTTTAGGTTTCAGAGACCCTATATTGTTTAGTTGTGTTTGAATGGGGTGAAGTGCTGCTTTCCACTTTCACAGAGCTGCTGTTGGGATTCGAGTGCATTTGAGTGTGTTTATTATTGTTGCTTATTCACCCGTTTGTAATTAAATCCAAACAAGATGTGCAACTGGACATTCAAGATGTGTTTGATTCCAGGGGTGGACTGTGACTACAAAGTGGCCCTGGAGTTTCTGGTCAAGAGCGGCCCACAACACCCGACCTGCAACATATCACACCATAACACACCGGCTCAGTGATGCATAGACCATGTTTTTCCTTTTGAATTTTGACTCATCATGATCCTTTTTTTTTTTTTTTTGTAACCTGGGCCAAAAGAAACACAACACAATATTATCTTTATTTATTTATATTTGCGTATCATCAGACCAGCCCACATTGCCTGACAGCCTACCGGGAAAGCTCCCAATGCTCCCGATGGCCAGTCTGCCCCTGCATGGGCATGCGTTCAGGATGCTGAAGCGGCCCATTCACCTGTGAAGCGGCAAGGTGGACTAAATTTTCGCCTGAGCACTGCAGTGGAGCGGAGACACTTCTCATTGCCATGAAGATTCCACTGGCTGATTCGTGTATATCGATGGTGAAGGTTAGAAGGCTTCTAGATAAGAGATTATCACTGTCTTGAAGGAAGAAATTCTGAGGAAATTGTGTTTGAGCACCTGCTTTTATAACGGACAGCTTCAGGCCAAAACAGGTGGGGCTCAAACACCATAGCCAATATTAGAATATTGGCATTATTGTAGAGAGGTTTCAACCCGGTTGTGTAAGGCACTCCCCATATGGGTTAATCAACACAATGTCCAATGCACTGAGTCATAAGGGAACTAGGAAGTAGTCATGTCCACATAAACAACAATGAGCGTGATTAGGAGATTGAATTTTTGCTCTAAAATGACTGCAATTCCAGCTTCAGCAACTGAGTGCAGTGATTCAATTTTTGCTGAGAACACCGTTTTCAATAGCAAAACCTAGTTTAAACCTTAGTCAAAGAGATGGTGTAAAATGGTACTGTGAAATAAAATTACTACCATTATTGGTGCAAAAACAACCTTCACTTTACAATGGACCTCAGGAAAAAGTGTTGAAAACAACCCTTTAAGAATAATTGTGCAAAGTCTAAGAATACAGTATATCTTGTCAACAACGAGAAAAGGAAGAGGGATCAAAAAGAAAAGTGGAAAAGACATAGCAGGAAAAAGCAAGAGATAAATAGAAGCAAAAGAGACATTAAGTGTGATGGTGTAGAAGACTCTGGAGACGTCGCCCTGTTCTGAGGGTAATTGAGCTCTGTGTGGTGGCAGACTCAGCCCTGTCAGTCTCCTGAAGCCCCATTTGCTGCATTTAGTATGTTGTGTGCTGAATACTGATGCAGGGATAAAAACGACTTTACAGGGAACCACAATCACCAGCCAATCAGGTGTCACCACCCTCTCACCCCATCTGTCTGTCCTAGTGTCGCTCTCTAACTAATTTTTTCTTTGTCCAGATACGGATCATTTCTCTGAGTCTGAGATGTTGAGTTTTCTGCTGGTCTCATTTACATTTATGCATTTGGCAGATGCTTTTATCCAAAGCGACTTACAGAGCCCTTATTACAGGGACAATCCCCCCAGAGCAACCTGGAGTTAAGTGCCTTGCTCAAGGACACAATGGTGGTGACTGTGGGGATAGAACCAGCGACCTTCTGATTACCAGATTACCAGTTATGTGCTTTAGACCACTACACCACCACCACTCCAATCTCTATCTATCTATCTATCTATCTATCTATCTATCTATCTATCTATCTATCTATCTATCTATCTATCTGTGTCCACCATCCATCTTCATTTTTTCCACACTCACTCTCCCTCATCCTCTCTTTCTGAACACATAGCTGCAAGCACAGAGTGAATAATTCATTTGGAATTATCATAGTCCGTTTGGAGGATTAATATTTGCATGATTAGATTGGGCTTCTATGTTTAATATTTTAAATCTCAAAGGAATGTCTGGGAAAACTGTAAATAATTGCTCAGACATGCCAAAGTTTTATTAATTAAAAAAACAAAACATGTGTTTAATATTATGTGTTAGGGAAAAAATATCTCTCAATGCACAGCCTGAAATGTGTGAATCATATCAATTGCTTTGTTTCTGTCCTTTTGTTGCTCTCTGTTTTTGTTTTCCATTTGTGCCTGACTGGCTGGCAATTTTCACATGGTCAAGTGTTTGTGCAGTTGAAAAATTCACTACAACACCCTTGACACACTTTGGCTAGCCGTGTTGCCATAGCAATTCAAGTTAAAGGAATGATTAAAAAAATAGCATGAATTGTTTTGGTTAATTCACATTTTATTTTTGAAATGGGAGTAATTTCAAGAAAAAGAAAAAATCAATTTTGTTTCCCAAAGCAAATCTGGTATTGTTCTAAACTAATTGCATACTGTTATTGGACTCAGCATGGCTATTTGCTGCTGTATTGCTTTTTTTCCTCATGAGAGTGATGTGTCTATTGCTGATAATCAGCCTAATCTGAACATGATTGACACACACAAACAAACAGCCTTCAGCTGAATCCTTCGATCATATTGGTGCACCAACTTTATTAGATATCAGCAGGAATACTGTCTAGACTTGATACAACAACTGTAAGTTTAAACAGATATAATACTTATGTTCAACCCCTTATAGTGCAACCATTGTTTTTAGGCAAATTACAGAAACACTTGCATTTTTAATGCTAATGGATGTTTTATTTAAATGTTCTGTGAGGTCCATCTATTATGTAAGTCAAGGTTTCTGTCCCTAAGAATTAACATTTTAGTGCAGTTTTGTTTAAGGTACCTTAAAAATGATATTCCAATTGACTTTTACATGACCTTTTTCTTCTGTACTTGTTAAATGAGAAATAATATAGTTGAGTTTTTGTTTTTTAAACACACACACACACACACACATATATATATATATATATATATATCATATCATATATATCATATACTGTATGTATTATATGAGTTATTTAATTGATATATAAATATATGGTAGAATTGATTTGCCACATGTTCATATTAACCTGTTATTACAGTTTAATTTCTATATGATTGGGGTAGACCAGGTAGGGAACTTTGTATTGTGAAGATTAGAGTGTAACTACGTAGTACATCGAACTCTTACTTGAAATTATCCAGAAAATGTTTTTTTCCATGATACAGTATGTCCAGTTTATAGAAAGCTGTTACCCTAACATGAATGTGTTGTTGTCAGATGATTGTCCAATGATTTGTGGTGATGCTTAATGAATATTAATAAGGCATAACCTTTGGCATGGGGAGAGGAACATAATGTATTTGGAAGCGCACATCTTGCTGTGCAACAGCCTCATTCAGAATAAGGAACAAGCACCTCACAGCATGAGCTCAAGTCATTAGCAATCACTGCTCATTTATCTCCTGCTATAGACTAGACCAGTGTACCAGAGTCTTTCGAATCAGTTATATTGATTTAACATGGCTTGTCATGAAACAGGGTAGTGCTCATTTTAGTCACAATGGCTGAAAGCTAGAAAAGCTAGAAAAGTGTGTAATTTTTTTAAATGTTACAATATTTTATACCATCCCAGTGGCATACCAAGAATCTTTTTCTCTCCCTGCTAGCCTTGAAACAGATGACAAATTATATTAAATTATAACTTTGAATGCACCATGTATTTGTAAAACTTTATACACATGGATATTGTGCTGTGTGTCAGTCTAGCAGTTATAAAAGTTGCTAGGCAGGATTTGTGTTGTGGTAACCCAGAATCAGGTTGCTAACAGTGCAAGAGCTCTCACGTTGTTTGGCACATGCACTTATCTATTGTTATATATCCTAATAAGAGCTCAATACTTTTCAGCCCAATGCAGAAATCACAGAATGAACATGCAAGCGTACAGGTAACCTGTTAACAGATAACTGCTGGTCTAATGTCCTTTCTGACTGATCTTAGAACAGTTGTTGGTCTTCTCTTCTGATGGATTCTGCTTGAATTGAGAAGAAACGGTGGTCATGTTTGGTGAAATGAAACATACTGTAGAGGAGTGTTTGTTTGAATGGGATGGGTTGTTGGTAGTTAAAGTCAGGTCTTGGAATTCTGTCCTATTTGCAATAGATTGAAGAAAGAGTTTTGTCCATAGTAACCACGCAGGACTGTGTTTGGCGATCAAATAAAGACCAGTGATTCTTGCCATGAAACTCTGCGACTGAAGCTGAACCTTGTTCAATCACAATTTGGATTTGTTGTGCACATGTACTGCAGCATATTACTATATATTTTATTTAAAAAATGAAGACGTATTACAGGCCAGTGACACACTCTGTAAGTACTGGCACATTTAACATTAAAACTCAATGTGTATTTTCCGGGCTTCAAGAGAAAAAACAAAAGCTTTATTTTTGCTTAATTGTAACTTAATGTTTAATTTTACATTCTCAGCTTAATGTACTGCAACATAGATGTAACAGATACATTATTTAATGTATTATACATTATACAATACAGTTTGTTAGTTAAAATGGCCTGACATCCAGTTATTTCTACTGCATTGTGTTAGGATTACACTATTAAATATACTATATGATCTCTTTGTTTTTCCCACAGATGGAAAGGGATTCCTATGATTTTCCATCACGTGATGCACTCTCCAAGATTCTCCCAGAGTATCTTCACCTCTTCAAAAAGCCAAAAACCAAAACAGAACCTTCAGCACAGAAAAAGTCAAACTCTCAGCTCAACCGAACATTTGATGTGTACTCACCACACAGAAGGTACTGTAAAAGTGTTTTACATGAGGGTTACCTACAAATATGGGGGCGGTGTGGCTCAAGTGGCAGAGCAGGTTGTCCACTAATCGCAGGGTTGGTGGTTCGATTCCCGGCTCACATGACTCCACATGACAAAGTGTACTTGGGCAAGACACTGAACCCCAAGTTGCTTCCAATGGCAGGCTAGCACCTTGCATGGCAGCTCTGCTGTCATTGGTGTGTGAATAGGTTAATGAGACACAGTGTAAAGCTATTTGAATACCACTAAGGTTAAAAGGCGCTATATAATTGCAGACCATATACCACTAATATCAATTACAGTTCAGTGATATTTTAGACTTTTTGCTCTGTTGGATCATTTGCTGTAAATGTCTCCTTTTCAGTCCCCCTATACCTGATTTAGAAGGGGAAAGACCCTCACAAAGCTGAAGTCTCTGAACAGCAAACTAAAGTGAGTATATACAGTATGCTCCTCCTCATGCTTCAAGTCAAGTCAAGTCAAGTTTATTTGTATAGCGTTTTTCACAACAGGCGTTGTTTCAAAATAGCTGTACAAGAAATGATGCTATAACAGAAAATGATTGAATATAATACCAATATTAGTTATTTAGAACTATTTAGTTTAGAACTATTAGTGGTTAAAATCAGTAAACAAAGTAAGTGTTGTGGGTCAGTGGTAAAACAAAATGTTTTGTGTGAACTATAAGTTGTAGTTATTAAATCCGTGAAGTCATCCAAAATTAACTGAGGAAATACACGTTGATGCATTGTCCTTTAATTTTTGCCAATGAAGGCTTTTGTTAGTGGTTAATACATTTTCTGGTAGATCATTTATTTGTTTGTTTTTTAAGAGAGTGTTGTCTCTCATTTGACCATGTTTATATAGATATCATTCAGTGAGGAGCATCGCAGTCTGGCTGGAAGCTTATGGAAGGTAATTTTGGGGAACTCCATCCTGAGCCCATGCTTCAGAGAGTGGCTAATGAAGAATCCCATGTCTTTGAGTTTGCATCAGTTCATCCTCTGTGAAGTCTGTATCAGTAGACTGAAGTGAAGTCTGGCTGGTACATGCTGCAGTTGGTCATCATCACTCAGCTACACTAGGCAGGACTGGAGAAGGATCTGGCAGGCTCTGGTAACCTCGGTATATAATCCAGAGGTTTAGACAGGGGAAAAAATGCAATAAAATGTGTGTAGATACCATTCACATTAAAGCAGGTTTAAAGAATAAGAGAAGTGTTTTCGGCTCCAGCAGACCTAACTAAAGCAGCATAACTATGAATTTAGGGATAAATTAGCCCAATTTCATATTAAATTTTATATTCGTTTTTAAAATTATGTTAACTACAAACAAAGATTCGAATGGTACACAGTACTTAAGTGACCTTCTACCACGCTATATTCCATCACATTCATTATGATTGCAAAATGCTGGTCTGTCAATAGTTCCTAGAATATCAAAATCCACAAGAGGAGGTAGATCCGTTTCCTATTTGTCTCCAAACTATGGAATAGTCTCAGTTTAATTCTAGACTAAAGACTCAAATATTTAGCAAGGAATACACCTAATTTATCCATCAACTCACAATTAGGCTAATTTAGTTAGGTCTGCCGGAACCAGAAACATTTCTCAGAAACATTTCTCACAATCTATAACTCTCCAATAAATTGAATGGCATCTACACTAATATTATTCTATTTGTTTTCTTGTCTCAACCTCAGGATTCATATACCGAGGTTACCAGAGCCAGCAAGATCCAGCTCCATTCCTGCTTGGTGTCGGACTACACTGCTATGTGTCACTGAGTGATGACGACAAACTACAGCCGGTGCTAGCCAGACATCACTTTAGTCTTTTACGATGGACTTCAGAGGATGAACTGATGCTAACTCCAACTGTAAGACATCATATACTTCATATGACACTGCATGAACCTTGGACTCAGGATAGACCTCACCAAAATTACCTGCCGGTTGAACTGTGATGCACCTCACTGATCTCTGCCTGCATCACCATGGTCTAATGATGGACCACACTTTTAAAATGGAATACATAGACTATCAATTAATTGCCAACAAAAAGCCTTCATAAGCCAACTAACAAAGGACAATTGCATCTATGTGAACTTCTAAAGACATTAGTCATTAAGCTTACAGTTCATACAAAATCTTTGTTTAAACACTGGCCCTTAACACTTATTTAGTTAACTAATTTTAAACCATGACTTGCACTGCACACAAATAACTAATACTGGCATTATATTCATGCTGTTCAGCCAGAGGGTAACTGGCCCCCACAGTGAGCCTGGTTTCTCCCAAAGTTATTTTTCTCCATTACAAACATCTTATGGAGTTTTGTGTTCCTTGCCACAGTCGCCTTCGGCTTGCTCACTGGGGTTCTAAATACAAGTATTATTTAACAATGTAATAATTTATTTTTATACACAATTTACAATTACAATATGATGGCTCTAAGACATTATATAAATTAAACTTTAATTTTCTGTTAAAGCATAATTTTCTGTAAAGCTGCTTTGAAATGATGTGTGTTGTGAAAAGGACAATACAAATAAAAATGACTTGACTTGAATAGATGAGTCTTTAGTCTAGACTTAAAGGGGTCATATAATGCCATTTTTGTACAAGTTAATATGAATCTTTAGGGTCTAAATGAAAACTTTGTAATATACTTTTATTAAAAATTCTCATTAGTATTTTAAGAAAACACTAATTTTACCTGCTCAAAAACAGCTCTGTTTTCAGCACGCCCGTTTCAGTGCATATGACTTTAAATGATAATGAGCTTTGGTCACCCGCCTCTCCGTTGTCTATACGAAAGCAAAAATAAGTGATCAGATAACATCAATTAGAGTATTAATAGTCTTAAATCATATGCATTTGCAAGATGTAAACAGTATTTTGCCAGTATTGTGTTACCATTCATCTTCATGCAGTTATAACAGTAACATACAAGTAAACCAGGTGTAACTTAGTGTTACCATGTTAACTGTAACACCTGCGTACACAGTTTTTAATAACACAATAACCATAACACGTTGTTCATTATAAACGTGGGATTATGAATTATATTGAGAACGTCGTAACGTAATGGAAAACATGCCGTAATGTACCCTGAGTGTAATCATTAGCCACATTCATTGTGAAGCGTGCAAGCGATTTGCAAAGATTAATATAAAGGTTAATAAAACGTTACACTTACTTCTTCTGGAGGTGCAGAAGGAATATAAATAGTTGGTACCGAATCTTTTTTCAGCAGCAGCTTCTTAGCAAAACCAGCTTTATACTGACCCTCGTTTATAAAGCCGTCTGGTGAAAAATGATTCGCGCAAACATTAACGCAATGACGTTGCTCGTGGGGAATATTCCCATCGTAAACAAAACTCAGCCACTGCGTCTTCAGCGGTTCAGATTTAGGAACATCAAAATGACTGCTGTGTTCGTTATTACACCGAAGAACAGAACACCACAATCGCTTAGGCGCCATTGTGCTCCAGTGTATCAACAATGATGACGGACTATGATTGACAGCTCGCTCTCGAGCGAGGGCGGGTCTGTGTTGAAACACTGCTGTCAATCAACAATCCTGGGAGGGGCGTCCGACCGTGTGACGTCACACGGTCGAACGGCTCGATTTGAGGCAGGGGAAAATATATAAGGAGATTAAAACAAAAACACTGGATGGATTTTTATCATAATAGTATGGCTGTGTACAGGCACAGCCAACACACATTTCAGTACAATCAACTTGAAAAAGTGCATGTACCATTATATGACCCCTTTAAACTGAGAGAGTGTGTCTGAGTTCCCAAAACTGCTAGGAAGACTATTCCAGTTTAGGAGCCAAATATGAAAATGATCTCCCTCCTTTTGTGGATTTTGATATTTTTTATATATATGGATTATTATATTCTGAGGTGGAAGAATGCAGTTCTACAAATAATGGAAATTTGTTTCTCAAAGTTTAGATTGCTATCAAATATAACACCTACATTTTTTCTGTAGAAATTGATGTTACAGTACATCCATCAAGAGTCAGGTTATTTTTGGAGGTTTTTGTTCCAATAATTAGTACTTCTATTTTATTGGAATTGAGTAGAAGGAAATTTCTAGCCATCCACTCTTTAATGTCATTTATACACTCTGCTAATTTGGAAGATTTTGTAATTTCATTGGGTTTCAAAGAAATAAAAATTTGGGTATAACAGTGAAAACTAATTCACCCAGGGGGAGCATATATAGGGAGAAAAACAGAGGCCCTAAAACTGATTCCTGAGGCACTCCATACTTAACTTTTATTTGATCTGTCAGTTCCTTACTTACTTACACTGACAAAGTGGTAGAGGTTGGAGAGATAGGACCTAAACCAAGATAAGGCCTGTCCAAAAATGCCAACATAATTCTAAATCCTACCCAAGAGAATGTCTTGTCCTATGGTGTCCAAGGCAGTACTAATATCTAAGAGCATTAGTAGAGAAATGCAGCCATGATCAGATGATAAGAGCAAGTAATTTGTAACTCTGCAAGTGCGGTATCTGTACTATAATGGGGCCTAAATCATGACTGAAATACTTCATATATACAAATTCTCTCTAAAAATGAACATAGTTGGGAGAACACTACCTTTTCTAGTATTTTCGACATAAATGGGACATTTGAAATCAGTCTATAATTAGGCAATTCGACTGGTGGTTTCTTGATAAGCGGTTTGATAACTGCCAGTTTACAGTTTCTTGGGACATGACCTAAGGATAATGAGGAGATAATATTATTACAGGTTTTTCAATCGATTTGGTACATTTACTGAAACAAACTTACAATTGTCAAAACACTAAGTACAATCCTCACCTCACGTGGTACATTCAGCACACCACTCTATGTGACCTGCAAAAGGTGATTACTCAATCAAAAGAATTAACTCACGTTTCAAATGTAAATAAATCCATCAATTAATAAATCATTGTCATCAAAACAAAAGGTTCCTTTATCATTGCTTAGACCAAGACAGTCAAAATGCAAAGACATCTTCAATGACTGTCAAAATGACAGTGTACTCTGAAAGTGTGATGGTTACCCACTATGTAATATTGTCCAATTGCTAACATTGTACATGTAGCAGCTGAATAGTACTGATGGCAAAAAGTCATGGCACACACTATACTTTCAACAAAACATTTACTCAAACATTTCTCATCATTGTATGTACATACTTTACAACCAACCGAAAATACGCAAAGAGAGCTTGTACAGAATAAAATATATAGAACAAAAAAATTCAGGAACTATAGTATGTTCAAGACAAAAGAAAATATTCTCATTAAAAAGTTAATCAACCTCACAGGTCTTCCAATCTCTCCTCCTGTCTGGCCACAACATTTCATCTACATCACACTTGATATTCTCCCTTGCAATGCAACGAGGGAAAAATCTTTTGGCATGATGCAGCTACCCCCTACAACAATCTGCTGTGATATCCTCACAACCAGCATCCATTGCACCCAGTAAGGACAACTGGTCATGAGGAGGGTGATCATAGACCTTCCATCTCCATGCATGAACTCCTCAATGGGATTTATGAATGGGGAGTATGTTGGGAGAAACTCCATCAAACATCGTGGGTGGGTAACAAAACATTCCCTGACTGTATTTGAATGATGGAAACTTACGTTGTTCCAAACATTAACATACGTTGGCAAGTCATTTCTAACCAACCCCCTCTCATTCTCAGGAATGAGATCCCTGTAAAGAGTTTACAGGAAATTGAGGAGATGTTGTGTGTTATAGGGCCCAATGATGAAAATGGGGCTGAGTACACCATTCCCACATATGGCAGCACACATTGTAATGTTGTAATTGTACTAGGAAAATGAATTGCTCCCCATCTAGCCTAAGACTATCCATCTGACAACTATTACAACAATACCACATAATGACCTAATATTCATATAGTTTTACAAAGGTCAGTCCGAGTCTTTAGCCTCATCCCTGGGTCGCCTGTCTCAGAGCTGCTTCGAAGCCCATCCAGGGTTCTTGGCGGCTGGCTGACGAGCAGGTGGTGCCACTTTCCTGCGGGAGGATCTTCTTCTCAGAGACCGGCGTACATGCTCCGATGGTGGGGAAGCCGGGGCTGACATCGCAGGAGGAAGGCCTTGGCTAGAGGCAGATGGGGCATGGGACTTCAGAGGCCAGTAGGTGGCCGAGACGTGCCATGGCAGAATGTGTTTAATGGCCTCTGTCTACTTTTTCACTATCGAGAACTGATGGGCGAATCCTCGACGGCGTTGCGGCCCCCCTTGGGAGATGGGCGCATCGAGAAAGCGGACCTTCTTTGCGTCACGCATCTCCGCAAGGTTGAGCCACAGGTGTCACTCTTGGACCAACAAGGTGGACATCGTCCGGCCCAGGGTGCGTGCCGTGACAATGTTACAATAACAGATTGTAATCAGCATATATCATGGCTGCGTATAGCGTGTTAGTGCATTAGCATTAGTGTCTTGAGTTCTCAGTCACTGAAACAAAGATGCAATGGAAAGACCACATTGGTTTTTCTTTTTTCATCACAGAATCATTGCATTGCACCCCACAGACAGCGAAAAAGAGAGAGAAACCCATATGTGTTTTAATAATGTGATTGTTTGGAGCAACAGTGCCGAATATATGGGGGCCATTCTTGTGCAGTCTAAGGGGACCAATCTCTCTTTCTCACTCCTCATTCACTCTTTCATTGGGTTCAGATGATTCCTCTCTATCTCCCCCTCAACGGGCCCCACATCTCATCACCGATCATCATTCTCACCTTGCATGTGTGCCCTTTCAATTAAGTGCTCAATTTCTTTCAGATAACCCAAGGGAGCCACACACACACTGGCCCAAATTGGAATCGCCTAATAGGTCCCACTGCCTTCCCTCCCGTTTTTGCACACCCAACCCCCCACCAACTCTCAGATGAACCCCCCCTTACACAGTAATTCTGAATGATTGCACACAAAAGAGTAGAAAGTCTCACTCGCATGTTACGTGACATCTGACATACAACTAACACAATAGCACAAAAGGATGCTTGAAACATCCTACAACGCCCCTGGTGTGTTCTCTATTTAGCACATCAAAGCTATAGAACAACACATTCAAAATAAAGACAGTGAGACTAGCGATGTACCAGTGTATTGGCCGATTATCAGTATTGGCCAGTTAAAGAAATTAGTATGTGCACTAATGGACATTGTCCGATTGTTTAAATACAAACAATGGTCAGGGCCTACATTTAGACAACGAATTTAGGATTGAAATTTCTTTTGAACTTGTTTAGTTAGTTATCAGTTATTTGAAAAAGTTCAAATTAAAAAAGTAACAAAAATTAAAATGTTTCTCTTCAGATTTGTATTTTTAGCATAGCTCTAGTACTTGTTAAGAAAAAAGATACTCAATCTTTGGTCAACTGACCCAAATTAATATTTTCCAGATAATATTTTAATAATTTGCTTTGGCTTTAGCATGATGACAGTATAAAAGTCCATTATTTAAGTTTGGAAACATTGTCTTTATAATATCATGCTAAAAAAGCACATTTCACTTGGCAGATGTCACCTTGTATCCCTGTATTCATCCTCTGTGTACTCCGATCTGACTCAGATCTCCCTGAGGCTACAGTCTTGTATTGATTACATTGCCCTGAAGTGAAGCCATTACAGACAGATTCCCCAGTCTTCTTAACCCAACCATACTTCTTAACCTGACAGTATATATCTATTTCCCTCTGAAATTGTTGTCAGAGTAAAATGAATGTTTATTAAGTAGACAGTCCGTCTCAGACAAATGCTGCATGAAAACAAGCTGCTGTTAATCCTCTTTACTGAGCAGACACCCCGACCGAATACGTGACTTTGATGCGCCCTAGTGGCAGCAAAGTTCAACTGCCATTCCTGTAGCGTTAATAATATCATTGGTGGTGCTTCCAACCAAGGCACACATCGCAAGTATTAACCCTGAGTATTACACTTAACAGATTAAAAATGCATATTTTTTGCAGGATTTGTTGCATTTACAAGTATTTTCTTACGCATTTTTAGGAGTTGGAAAACTACCGGACAGCCATGCATAAAATGGCCGATGACATCATCGCGCTGCGCTCTCAGTTGAGCGGCCTTGAGTCTGAGAATAGTCAGCTGCAGCGGGACCTCTCCCTGCATCAGGACCTGGGCCACACTCAGCTAGATGACACCGACATTGACGTGATTACCAAGACGGAGACTGCTGACCTGATCGGTATTCCTACCACTAATCTAATTCAAGCATGTAAAGAGTAGTCTGGTATTCTTCATGGCTGTGCACTTTACCACTTAAAGGGATAGTTCACTCAAAAATGAAAATTCTCTCATCATATTACTCACCCTCATGCAATCCCAGATGTGTATGACTTTCTTCTGCAGACCACAAACAAAGATTTTTAGAAGAATATTTCAGCTCTGTTGGTCCACAATGCAAGCGAATGGTGACCAGAGCTCAGAAGGTCCAAAAAGGAAATAAAGTCAGAATAAAAGTAATCCATTAGACTCCTGGGTCAAATCCTTGTCTTCAGAAGCAATGTGATAGGTGAGGGTGAGAAACAGATCGATATTTTAGTCCTTTTTTTACTATAAATTTCTCCCTTTGACCTGCCCCTAGAAGTAGGTGGCTGAATGTGAAAGTCGAAAGTGTAGATTAACAATTAAAAAAGGGCTTGAATATTGATCTGTTTATCACCCATACCTTTAATATAGCTTCAGATGACATGAATTAAACCACTGGAGTCATATGGATTACTTTTATGCAAACGTTTTGACCTTCAAAGTTCTGGCCACCATTCACTTTCATTGTATCAACCTACAGTTCAAGTTTGTTTTATTGTCATGTGTGCGGGGTAACAAGTAAACTACAACTCTTTGTACAACTCTACAATTCTGTGTTTGTCCCCCCAATTCTCAGCAGAAATGAATAAGTACAAAAACTATAAATAACACAAAAATATCAGCAGAAATATATATAATATACTATATGTACATTCTGTGTGGTGCAACTTCATCAATGTAACGCACGGAGTCCCAGTTTTATGCGAAGGATGTTGTATCTGTGTAGTGTAAATGTTCATGTTTTTGGTGTGCCAAACCAGAGCTGAGAAATTCTTCTAAAAAAATTCATTTGTGTTCTCCAGAAAAAAGAAAGTCTCAGTTGGCAACCCTATTACTGTCAAAAGAGCCCTCTCACAATTCTCTTATGATTCTCTATGTCTCAGGTCCCTCATTCAATTTAAGTCTATCGGATAAATAAATTCAGTCACTTGGAAAGGTAATAGTACATCTCTTCTCAACAAGCCATGATTTGGCATTCGGGTGTGTTATCATTCATGATAAAGTGTGTTGAAAAAACCCTAACAGTTAGTGTAAGCAATCGTTAGCTTAATTAGCAACTTAGAAAGTGCTACTAAATATCATACTGGTATTATGGTGAGACCAATGATGCACACACATGCCAAAGAGAGTTTAGGACACCAGACGAAACCCAAAGTTTTGCTCATTTTAGCAATACTCTGTTAGAGTATCGCATTACAGATTGAAGTTAAAAGTTCTCATTCGCTCTTTGCTAATCCTCACAGGTGTCATGTCCTCACAGAGCTGTGCTGAGGATTGATAAAACCTCTCATTTAGCTAAGGGAATCAGATAAGCACTCACTCCCTTATCTGCTGAAGGACAGTGTGTGTCCCTCACACACACATACACACAGACGCAAGGCTCTGCTTAAAGGACACATCTAAAACCTTTGAGGCCTTCAAAGCTAATGTTGACTTTAATTTCCTCTGCATAGCGAATGCATGCTTCTTTTTCAGGAGTTTAGATAAAAGTATGTGTTCTCCAAATATATATATCCACAGTGTCATGGTCACAGCATTTGTTGATGTTTCTGCAGTCAGCTATCAGTTTAGCTCAGACTACTTTTAATCCTCCAGGATTTTAATTGGATTTTTAAACTGCATTGAACTCTATTAAAATGCTATACTGTACTTTACTATATTATACTGTAGTGCACTATACTCTACTATTATACTAAACTATACTGTACTATACATTACCATACTGTAAGCCTGTTTATCGGTCCAATGGCGGTCTCCAATAATACGGGTGAAGGTCGCTGTACGTTACTGTCTTTCCTTTTACGCAACACAACAAGATTAAATGAAATACATTTTCTCTTATGTATTATCTCGTTATTTCATCTGACTCCATAAATGAAAAAGGTTTTAATGATATCTGAGCATCATTAAAAGTGAGCGAATGTTTGATTATTCTTTTAACTCTTTAATTATACTTTACCCGTTCAGATTAGGAATCTATGTCGCTTTGAGGTCCTCGCGTGTTTTTCTCTACACCGCGGGTCTCACGATCACAAGCGGCCAGTATTGGATCATCAAACAGAGGTAATTGCTATATAACTAAGATCGGTCACATTCACGTTTACACAATCAAAGGTACTTAAGTATAGCCCCCATGGAATTGCATACACTTGAATTTAACTTAACGTTTTCTTCGGTAGAGGTTACGGCCACGTTTACAGATGTAAGTTGACCAACATAACTTCTCCTGTAATAGCTTTGGATTGGCCATGCGTGGTTTCCCGCATACACTTATCTGGAGAAACATCAAATTAAAACGGAGGTAAGACACACCCGAATTTAGATTGGTCAAGCAGCGTTTGCTGTTCTAAATGGAAATTCCCTTTTTGTCTTTGCAAACCAAGTACACTTGAATTGATGCCAAATATTAGTTGTCACTAGTCTGACGCAGACTTGCGGTAGCATACAAATCGTTTAATCTGCTTGGGAAAAAAATTTCAGAGTCAATCAGAATAAAAATCAAATGTTTACAATTTATTGACCTGGTAAATATAACAATAATTCAAAATCTAATTAATTTCAGAGTGAAATTATCAGTCAATCAAATATAATAACAACAATTCAGAAATTGAGGAATTTATAGAAACATTTACCTGGCAACGAAAAGTACACACAGCGATCGTGTGGGAAGTCTACCTACAGACTCCCTGAGCTCTGGGCCAGTTTTACAAACCTGGGAATAAGAACACTGTACCAGACGCATTGAGACATTTTAAATGATACCAAACATGTTACACTAGTTACATTATTTGTATACATCAGATATAGACTTTTGTCTTTAGGTGATTTTGAGCTGTATGGGAATGGATGAGGAGGAGAGAATAGGACAGATGTGGAAGGGCAACAATGAGGTGTGAATTGGCAATCTTCGCTCAGTGGGGTGTGGTGCCTCAGGAAGAGTTGCTAATTGTGAGAAAGTTATATGTTGAGTTTCTCAAAGATCATACATTTGCTCTTTGCCTTTGAATGCAAAAACATTGGCACCCCGTCTTACAATACCATGTGATGATAAAATGCACTTTACTATGCAGTGCTCTATACTATCCTATGCTATGCTATGCTGTGCAATGTTATGCTATGCTTTGTTATGCTATACCACAATCAAATCAAATTAACTATACTAGACAGTGCTCTATACTATACTACAGTATACCATACCATAATAAAATGAACTTTACTATACACTGCTTTAAACTATACTGTAATATACCAGTGCTGGACTGGGAAGAGAAATCCCAGGGTGGGAATCTTAATACAGTACACTCCAAATAATTGAGTTAATCCATTGGATGAACTCCTTAAACCTGTGTCCAATTTTAGTTCATTATTTTACTTCCTGTAGAAGAATGACATTTAGAAAGAGTTTGTCTAGCTTTAAAGAACCCATCAGCACCAACAGGCCATGCTAATGAGATATCAGGCCCAGTTTGGCAAGAGGGAAATGTATTAAGCTATTTTGTAAAATAAGAGTTTTCTAGCATTTTTCTAGTGTTTGTTAAAACAAATGATCTGTGGATCAGCTGCCCATAGAAAAATCTGATATTTGTTTTTGATTCTTGAGCAGATGATTGAAAAGATGGAGAAAATATTGGATACAAAACTGAAAGAGAACAATAGAGAAAAAGAAAGGAGCTTTGAAACATTTTGCATAAACTCACCAAACACAGTATGAGTAGATAAACTCCATCCTCCACTATTGTGTCAAATTTATATATGATTCTGTCATTCAGACTTTCAGATGTTTATAGATCTTCCAATAAATGTTATTCCATCTTTGGCATAGTTTGAAAGTTTCTCTTCACCTGTCACATTAACAACAAGACGGCTTGATGAAGCGTGACCATGATACTGAAAGCTGATTGACTTGCATGGTTACATCTAATAATGATTGGTTATGAGTGCGGAGGGAGGCAAATTTCATTTAGCCACCGTTTGGCCTTTTTTTAACACTGTTTGAACAGAACCAGATTAGACAATCAGGCCTGAGGTCTAAACCTAATTTGGGAACAGGAAAAAACACACCTCAAACTCAAACATACAGAGTGAGCAAATCTCAATAAAATAGATGTTTTTTGTTTTCTCAGTCCCATCAGACTTTCTCAGACAGTGAGAATTTGGACTTCTTAACCCAGGTGACGAGAGCTGAGGGTCGAATCCAGACACTGGAACATCAGGTTTGCTCTTTAATGCTGTCTGGAAGGTAAATGTGGAAATTTAGCTTGCGCGCTTAAAGGTAGAGTTCACTTATAGATCATTTACACTCACCGTCATGTTGTTCACCACACACTTTGATTGTAGTGAAAGAAAAAAAACGAATGTAAGTGAATTGTGACTGAGGCTAAAATTCTATCTAACATCTCCTTTTGTGTTCCAAAAAAGATAGATAGTCATATGCGATTGGGACAACATGAGGGAGAGTATATTTTGACAATTAAATGAACCTTTGCATGAACCTTTAGCATTAACAAAAAGATGATGGACAATATTTGCAGCAAATATAGTAGTCTTGAACATTTTTAATTATGTTATTAATTATAATGTGAATTATTTCTAGTTGCATAGCTGTCACTGCAGACATATCGATGCTAGATATTGCCATTGACCAATCGGAATAATGTAATCCAGAGAGCCAATTAAAAATATCCTAGTGTGATTAGTCAATGGATAATGGGTTAAAGAAAAATTCATATTTGTTGAACACTACTAATGATTTGTTTTTGTTTATATTTGTTTTTATTGTTGTGTCTGTTTTAGCTTAAAGAGAGTTCTAAACAATAGGGGAAGGAGAAACAAGAGATGTTGACCAGATTCAGTGAATATTAACATGGATTTGCTCGAACATCAACCATGATTTTTCACGACCTTCCTGTTGTGAGTACACAACCTTAGCCTCTCTTCTATATGCATATATACAGAAATGGGACATAACTACACCAATCGTATACCTATTGAAATGTTTTCCTTTTTTAATTTCCTAAACAGAAAAGTGTGACAGATTCTATGGTGGGGCGTGTTCGACATAGACAGCTGGAACCACTGAAATGACCAAATGTCTCAACAATGCATGTATTTACAAGTAAAAAACAAACAAACAAAAAAACAAATAAATTATGTAATTTTTTTCTATTAATAAAACAACACTAGAAAAAAATGATATGTATTTAATTTATATCTGTTAATGAATTCAAAGCTTTACAGAATTATTTGAAAATGTACTTTTCACTTTTCAGAAGTGTTAAAAATCTGTTCAGATTTATTTCAGCATTTTTCTGAAGAAATAAAATACAATTCAAGAGGCAATATAGTAATACACTGACATATCTGAAAATTAGCATGTTTTAAGATCAGTCTCAAAGGTTAGTGATGTTCTGTCCAGTTCTGGCCCCTAAACATCTTTTCCTGTTTGAAGCTCTTGCCCTTTGACATTATTTCCCATTTGAAGCTCTGTTATCTGCTTTCATGCAGTGGTTTGATGGTTAGCGTGATGGGCTTCTCTGGGAGTATGATCAGCTCAAATGTGCTCCTAACCTCCACCTGCCTCTGCTTCTCAAATCTGAAGTTCTCCAGCATCTATATAAAAGAGAAGGAGAGCACAACTGAGAAAACATAAAATAAAAAATATCATGATACTTTAACAATAACATTATTTACATTTGTAGTACATGTTCCTTCATCAACATCCTTTCTCCAAACAAGCATAGCCCTAATCTTATCCCACACTTTAGCATTAAACCTAAACATAAACTATCCCTAAAACCACAGGAAAATGCATCTAGGTTGCATAAAGGGTTGAGGGCTGAAGTAGAATTCCATCAGTCTCTAAACAAGAGATTGAGGCCTACTAACAAAACGTATTCAAGACCCAAAAGGCATATTTTGTTGCTGTGGCTTACCACCATCCAATATGGTAGCATTGCTATAAACAGAACAGAAAGTCAGCAGTCATCAACACTTAGAGTTCATAGATACAATAGAAATGACCTGGCTTGGGAACAAATATAGATTTTAAATTTCATCATCCAAGCAATTGAGGAGCATATAAATTAAAAAAGGAGCGGGCCAAGTACTGAGCCTTGGGGGACACCACCTAGAATCTGGAGCAGGAGGTAAACTGTGTCACATAATTCATGGGGATTTCCTATAAATGTATTATTTTTATCAAAATTAAAGACAAAACATTACCCCAAAAGATTGAACCCCTATGAGTTAAACTGGGGGCGAAGAATACTGATGCATTGTGTATTGAGGTGATAATCAGAGTAAACACTCTATGTACAATCGGAGCAATGTGAAGACATGAAAAGCTTTGTAATAAACTCACATGAATGAGGAAGAGCTGCATTTCTGTCTCTGCAATCCTGCGACCGAGACACTGGCGTGGGCCGAACCCAAAGCTCAGACTCCTAAAGTAGTTTCTCTCGGTTCTGAGCCAGCGAGATGGTCGGTACTGCTCTGGATGTGGGAAGACCCGATGATCTCGACCCATAGCATAGAGTCCCAGCTGAACTAAGGTCTGGTTAGACAAACATATGCAAACAGCCAGAATAAACAGTCATATATTTTGTCTAGCTCCTCATTAATGAATTAGTCATTTCCATTGGCCATGGTTTCATGCTCACCCCAGCTGGAATGTGGTAATTTTGAATAACAATGTCTTTAGTGATGTATCTTTGCAGGCTCACTGCCACAGGATGTAACCTTTAAAATAAATCATTTTATGATTTTAGACAGATTTAGAACGAAACTTAAAAATTAAATAACTAGTAATGTGATTACTTCGGCACCAAACATTGTTGCAAATATAATGACTTTTCAAACAAGTTTCAAACACTCCCTCCACTTTCCATTGCTCAGCAAATAGTCCCTCCCCAAATTCATGTCATTGGTTGAGCCAATGTTGCTATTTCAGGCTACTTAAAGAAACACATTGCAATTCTGTTTGATGCTAGAAATGGCACAGACCTTTAAATTAGTCTGATGGCATGATATCTTGTCATATCTATTTATACCTCAGAGTTTCCTTCAGGGCTCCTTTAACCAGAGGAACCATTTTGAGCATCTGCAGCATGTCTCCTTTAGAGGCCACCCGAGCAGCGAAAATTTCTGCCCTGATCTCTTCCTGCAGGTCTGGGTAGCGGGCTAACTCGTAGAGTGTCCACAGCAGTGTGATAGATGTCTAAGATACACGACAATAACAAACTTAGAAAATTAGCCTTCAATTGCCTTAAAATTATCACATGAAGTCATATTTATATGAGATGAGGATTAAGGTTAACTGTATTATTTATCGTACTGTGTCCACCCCTCCAGCCATCAGCTCTGTGACACTGGCCTTTATGTCCTCGATGGACAGCTTATCAAGCATCAGAAGGCTGGCCAACACACCGGGGTACTTCCCATTGGCTTCAGGAGCTTTCCTCAACTGTCTGTAGATATTCTGGATACATCGGTCCGCTTTTGAGAAACAAATTAAAGGATGAAAAAAAACAAGAGTTTTCCTTGCTAAAAAGACCAGCTTGAATTTCCATGCATGTCCATCCCGGGTACAGTTGTCAGGGCTTGTTTAGTGCTAATCTGGTTAGACGATTTCTTTCTAGTGAAATGATTAACCAAGGGAGTCTTTATGGTTAAGCTAGTTAAGAAGTGTTGTGGAGACAATGGTCACCAACTATGTAGATTTTTCAGCTGCTCAATTTTCGATTCCATTGTGTTCTATTTACAGTAATTCTGTACAAATCTGCAGTGTTATGTTACCCTGGTTAAAAATGCCGTCCCAGGCCTCTACATGGTCTTTCCAGATTTTGGCCCCCAGGTTGCGTAGCAGGGCTGGGGGTAGGTACAGCATGGGGGAGGTAGTCTTGAACATGACAGTGATGCAATCAATGAAGTGTTGTGCATCTGGATCAATGTAGTCCAACAGCAGGCCCAAACGCTCCCCGTACAACACCGCACCCACAGCTGAGAAAAACAGACATCAAATAGTTTGTTTGCAAAGCTCAAAGGCAAATGTGGCTTATGCCTCATTAAAAGTGTATGGCATAGTGTGAAATGGTCAATTTTAATCCCTGCTAAATTGGTAAAATTAATAAAGATTGGTTAGTAAACTTTACAATTGGAGTTCAAAATGTAATTTTGTGAGGAGCAGGTTCATCTAATCTCGCAATCATCACTAGAGTATAAAAAGGCTCGCATACCGCTCTCCAGCGACAATTCTTCCGGTATCCCTCCTCCACACCATCTGCACCTTTATTTTACATTGTCTTCATGTACTTTCATTTCCATTAATCCGTTGACATGTATTATCTCTTTATCTAGTCCGGGAGGAATCTTGGAGCATAATCAAGTCTCATGCACGGGGTCCTCCATTGCGCACATCAAGCCAAACCAGATTAACCATTAAATGTTTATATGAACATGCAAACTTGTGAATAAAAAAATAATGAATTTTAGTTTTTATATGTGCAGTTATGCATGAAGATCAAAATAAAATAATTTAAATAAAACAAATTTTTTTTTTAAATATAAAAAAAGGTCACTGGTTCAACTGTATGGCCAAAATGCACTCTACATCACTTGGTAAAAGCATCTGTCAAATGCAAATGTACCATTATTTTATGGCATAATTAATTAGTAAAAAATTATGTAAATAATGTATTATCAAATACATAAATTGTACAAGTGCCCAATTTAGTTATTTCCACAATGAGTGATAAGCTTTTTATTGCAAAATATTATTCAATGATCAGAATGACAAAATAGCTTGCCATAAAATGGCAGTATGGTATTATTTACACCAGTTTGGGGGAGCTACTTTGAAACTGTAGCTTCCCAAGATACAATATCTGAAAGTTAAACTACAGCTATGTAAAACAAAAACATATTATCAGAGACAATGCAAGCTACAAAAACGTTGTTAACTACGTTGATGTCATTTAAAGAAGAAATTTTACATAGGTATTATTTATTTCAATAATTTTTAATAATTCAATTGTGTCTCCTGATAGTTCCATGTTTAATTGGGATGACATTCTTTTTTACGAAAATTAACCATGGTTTTACTACAGTATCTTTTAACCATGTTATTTGTAGTAAAAGCATATGAAGCACAAAATACAGTAAAACCATGGTTTCTGTCAAAAAGCATGATAACTACAGTGAACGCACAAGTGTTACATGATTCATAATGGAAGCCTGTTTTCATTTTCCGGTCTCAATTGTTGAAATGTGATGTTTAACATATTACATTTGTAAAAATTGTCAATAAAAAAACAGCATGTGGCTCCCTCGTGCTGATACATAAGAGTGTCGTGATGAACATCTTTAGACAGTGCCTCAGTCTTCAAAGTTTAAAGAGATGACGTAAATAAAGAACTGAGGTTTGTAACTTTGATTACCTCGAGTTGTTATATCAGCAACTACACAAGTTGAGCATTAACTTATTTTCTACTCCAACTAACAACTAAATAGTTGTTGTTCTATATCTGGAACACTCGTAATGGTAGTTACTATGGTTAATGTTTCTATGTTAATGTTTATTAAACAAATAAATGAAAAATACATTTTTAATTAATATCAACTTGTAAAACTAGACAACACTCTATGTTATATAACTGAATCCAAAAAGCGAGAGAAGGCAAAGTCAATTTAAGGCTGCATGGGGAAGTAAATCAGTGAACCGACTGAAAAAAAAAGAAGTTTATTTTAACCGGTTCATTTACTTTCTGAAGATTCACTTAAATTATTAAATTATGTGTTTCCCCAAATATTGCTCATTACTAAAAAGGCTGCACTCGTTCGAAAATTGCTGCGCTACATCACGCTTCTGAAAAACGCAAACTTTTAGTGAACTACCCCCCAACACGGCTTGTTACACAGAGTGGCCTACTACAAACAGCTCCAACAAGATCCATTTAAAGCAAAGATAAAAACACCTTTTTATGTTAATAAAGATCTCAAACCTTACATTCGAGTGCATACTTGAAGAGCTCATGGGACAGATCTGTAGTCCATTCATTTTGTCCAGTCCTCTCAATCTTTTTATAGACACGAGCCACAAAGTCTTGCCCGACCTCATCCAGAAGAGGTACAAAGTTCCCCAGCACCTTTGGAGAGATGACCTCCCTGTTTAGAATGATCCTATTAGATATCCAGTCCTCTCCATCCCTGCCAGAACAAATGAATAATGTGTGTTAAATACCCATTTCAGTAAACCCTAACAAGAGTTATAACAGGTATGGAAAGACATCACTTACTTGAGCAGTACACCATATTTACGGTTCCGAAAGTCCCTATAGGAGGTCCAAGCTTCCACCGTGAGTCTTTTGGGATAATGACCCTCAGCACTGAACAAGATAGCTGCATCTTCAGGATATATAATGTTCACACTCTCATAGTACCCGATTTTTTCCCTGTTCAAATAAATAGGTTATCATTATATACCTACAGTATTTCACAGTGAATGTCGTATGCTACAAATTCAAATACTTTATTTAAAGTTTTACCTGTAAATTGGTCCAAACTTATTGAAATTGTGCACCATAATCTGATGAATATTCCTGAAGCCATCCATTTTCCAGAATGCATAGAGACTACCCAGGCTGTTCTTCCATAAACCAGGTATCTCATTGAAAGATCTAACTGTAGAGTTTTCCCTGGGATTGAATGTCTCTCTCACAGCAGGTATTGTTCCCGCGTGACTCGCCCTTAGCTGCTGTAGTTCATTCAGAGCCCGACAGCCTTTCAAACTCCACCTGGCCATCTCACACACACTCACTCTCCCTTTCCAGTCTAATAGAAAACAGCGGGGAGTTTTTATATGACTCCCCACTCTAAACGTCAAGGATGATGAAGAAGTGCATTGAGGACTTGTGCTAAGGGACCACCCAAATGTGACGCAATCTACTGTAATCCTATCAGCTTTTTACTCTTTTATTTGTCAAATGATTAAATTAGTGGTACTAGGGGATGTTCTTAGGGCTCAGGATTCAAATGAGTTCATTGTATGGAGAAAAAAAAATGCAATTAATGTCAGTGGTGGTACAGACATTAATGATACCCCTTACAAAAATTGAGAATTCATGGCAAATTCGGCAATTATGATTTTCACTTTGCAGCAAATTGTTCATTGTTGCAAAAGGTTTGCTGCAGGTTCACTATTACCGGCTAAGAGCTGCAAACGTCTGGCAAACATGTGCTGCAAATCACAAGCTCATTTGAATGTAAAAAATAATGAGTGGCAAAATTTCAGCAAATTTGCCAGAACTCTAGATTTTTTATTAGGGTCCTCAAATACGGCATCTAACGATTTAAATTACAAAATATTGACTTGCATTTATTGGGCCAGTAAAAAACCACCCAGAACTCTTTAGCAAACACATGGTAACCATCCATAATAACCTTCTACATGTTCATTGGAACATGTAGAAATATAAAACTGTGCTGGCAAGTATTGTTTTGTTCTTTTTAGAATCTGACAAAAATCTAAAATTGTTAGGGAATTGAAATTCTCCATTCAAAAATATGCAATGCGCTTGTTCAACTAAACATGAACATGTCTGTATGAATGATTTAACAAAAATCTAGAGTTCTGGCAAAGTTGCCACAAACTCGCCACTCATTATTTTCACAGGAAAATGTTTGCCAGAAGTTTGCAGCTCGTCACTTGTAGTGGTGAACCAGCAGCAAATCTTTGGCAACAATAGACAATTTGCATGTGAAAATGATCAGTGACGAATTTATGTGAAATCTCAGTTTTTGTAAGGGTGGTCAAGCTTCAGTAAAACAAGTGCCAATTGTGGAATAACCTTGTAAACGTTTTCTCTATAAACATCTGTGCATACGGTCCAAGGGCAGCAAAGAGATGAATTTAGCCTTGTATAATAAGGTCACGGATCAAACCACAAACCTCAAGGCTGATGCTAATTGTGTATGTGCTTCAAAGTAATAATGCAAGAATATATTGGATTGTAATTTTATTACAAAATATATTGATGTAATGTCAAAACAATACTAATTAAAAGTGTTTGTGTTAAAAGAGTCAGAATATTCCAGGTTCAATACAAGTCAAGCTCAGTCAACAGCATTTGTGGCAAAATATTCATAACCACAAAAATAAATTCAGGTTACAGTGAGACACTTATAATGGAAGTGAATGGGGCCAAATTTTGGAGTGTTTAAAGGCAGAAATGTGAAGCTTGTAATTTTATGAAAGCACTTACATTAATTCTTCTGTTAAAACTTGTGTATTATTTGAGCTGAAAAGTTGTTTAAACCGTGATTTCTTTTACAGTCATTTTAGGGCTTATGGGTTTACAGAGTTAAGTTGAAAATAACTTTAAACAGAAAAGGTTAGTAAGCGATTTTATTATACTACAATCATGTTAACACACATACAATTTCCGTCTTGTGGCTATACTTTTGAAACAGTGAGAATTTTAATGTTTACCGATTTATCCATTCACTTCCATTGTAAGTGCTTAACTGATTGGACTGTTTTTGAAGCTGCAGCTACAGACCTGGACGAGCTCACAGATACTGTTACATCATACATCAGTTTCTGTGAGGATATGTGCATCCCTACTAGGACATTTTTATCATTCAACAATGATAAACCATGGTTCACAGGAAAACTCAGACAGCTTTGTCATGCCAAAGAGGAGGCTTACAGGGGTGGGGATAGAGTCTTGTATAATCAGGCCAGGAGCACACTGAATAGGGAAATCAGAGTGGCTAAAAGAAGCTACTCTGAGAAGCTGAAAAACAAGTTTTCAGCTAACGACCCTGCATCAGTGTGGAGTGGCCTGAAACAACTTACTAATTACAGGACTCCTACCCCCAACACTGTGGCGGTCCAACGACTGGCTGACGACCTGAATGTGTTCTATTGCAGATTTGAAAGGCCCAATTTCACACCCCACATGCACTCGGACCTTCATTTCACACAACCATTAACACCTCCTGCAACCCCCCTCCTCCCCCCTCCTGCTACACTACCTGCACTCAAGATCTGTGAAGATGATGTGTGCCGTGTCTTTCGGAAGCAAAGGTCAAGGAAGGCTCCAGGCCCAGATGGCATCTCACCAGCGGACCAACTGGCCCCCATCTTCACTCAGATCTTCAATAGATCATTGGAGCAGTGTGAAGTCCCATGCTGCTTCAAACGCTCAGTTATAATTCCTGTCCCAAGAAACCTAAAATCACAGGACTTAATGACTACAGACCCGTCGCCCTGACATCTGTGGTCATGAAGTCATTTGAGAGACTGGTGTTGGCCCACCTGAAGGACATCACTGGACCCTTTCTGGACCCCCTTCAATTTGCCTATCGAGCAAACAGGTCTGTGGATGATGCAGTCAACATGGGTTTGCATCACGTCCTGCAATATCTGGACAGACCGGGGACATACCAGTCATCCCAGATATACTCCGGACTAAGTTAAACCAACTCCCTGTTCCCACCTCTACCTGTCAGTGGATTACCAGCTTTCTGACGGACAGGCAGCAGCTTGTGAGTCAAGCAAAATTCACTTCCACCACCTGTACCATCAGCACTGGTGCCCCCCAGGGATGTGTGCTCTCCCCACTACTCTTCTCCCTGTACATCAATGACTGCACCACCAAGGACCCCTCTGTCAAGCTCCTGAAGTTGCAGATGACACCACTGTCATCGGCCTTATCCGAGATGATGATGAGTCTGCATATAGAAAGGAGGTTAAATGGCCGGCTGTCTGGTGCAGTCAAAACAACCTGGAGCTAAACACGCTCAAAACGGTGGAGATGATTGTGGACTTTAGGAGAAACACCCCAACATTGTCCCCCTCACCATTCTAAACAGCACTGTGGCAGCAGTGGAGTCATTCAGGTTCCTGGGCACTACCATCTCACAGGACCTGAAGTGGGAGATACACATCGACTCTATTGTGAAAAAGGCCCAGCAGAGGTTGTACTTTCTTCGCCAACTGAGGAAGTTCAAACTGCCACATGTGCTGCTGAAACAGTTCTACTCAGCAGTCATTGAGTCTGTCCTCTGCACTTCAATAACTGTCTGGTTTAGTTCAGCTACGAAATTAGACATCAGAAGAATACAAAGGACAGTTCGGTCTGCTGAGAGGATTATTGGTTTTGGTATTGTTTGTATTGTTGTACACTGGAAGCTCCTGTCACCAAGACAAATTCCTTGTATGTGTTAGCGTACTTTGCAATAAAGCTGATTCTGATTCTAACTGCAACAGATTTGGGATTTTGTTTTTAAAGAAAACGTGTGACAAGTCAAAATAAATTTTTGTGGTAATCAACATTGTGCCACAAATGCTGTCGATTTAGCTTAACTTGTATTGAACAATTTTTCATTTAAAGATTGCAAAGTGTAACATTTTATACAGTAAATCAGTCATAGATTTTAAAAACAACAAAAAATGAAATGTGTACATCTGTGAATTGAAATGCGAGTCACAAACACGCCCCACTATTATAAATAGATCAATGAAAAATAACAAACTACACTGAAACAACCAAGAAATAACATTTGAATTAAAAATACAATTCAAATAAATAAATTCAAGTTTTGTAATGAAATGGGCAATCTTGCAAACATGCACCATAAACCTTAAAAAAATATGTTGAACTACTGTCAGAATGTTTTCACCCTCTTGTTGTTCCAAACATGTGTGACTTGCTTTCTTCAACAGAACACAAAAAAGAAGAAATGTTAAGGACCTCAGTCACCATTCACTTTCATGAAATCTGTTTTATATAAATTGAAAGTAATACAGGTTTAAAACAAGATGATTACAGAATTTTCCTTTTTGGGTGAACTATCCCTTTAAATAATGTATATAATTTAATCTCTAATAAATTAAACCATTATAAGCAATTGTATCCCTTCATGTTGGTTTGAGTAGTTTGATGAGTGCTTCCAGCCTCATGGCAGTGTTCAAATCTCCTTGAACTCTCAGACTGCCGCTACTGTAGGCAACAAATGGACGCAGGTCACCCTTGAACATGGCCAACAGATTATGCTCACTCATGCACAGAGAAACATCCGGCTCTCTCGGCAGGACACCCGCACCACACGCCCCACGACCTGAACACAGACACAAAAATTATGAGGTAGCATTGAGGGGATTTTCCTATAATGCAAAAAAGAGTGAATCCCCAATAGAGTCAATCAATTCAAGACTAGTTAGGTTAATCCTCTGCTCTTAATTTTCATTCTACTGTAATTATATTATACAGTGGGGTCCAAAAATTGTAGGAAACTAGTGAAAATGCTCCTATTTTGCATTTTTCTAATTTAATGATTCTAAGTTCAGTCATGAAACTCTACATGGCGCAAAGCTGATAGGTCCTTTGAATACCTAATCTGTTTCCAATCGTCTTGCATACTATATGGACCAAGCGGATAGGTTCTTTGATATGCGATCTGGTATGCCAATCAACTTAAGCACTCTCTCTTTGTCTAATATTTTAATTGAGTTGTTTGCAGGTTCGCCAATTTCACTGCACAATACAAGAGTTTTCTCTCTGAAACCCTCCTCCTCCCCAGCACCACCTGTTTAGATCTGCATCACTGGCTTTATATGTATGTCTAATTGTGCAGCAGCATGTCTTCATATTTCTCTGCAGAAGCAGCAGCAGCAGAATAAGCAGATCTAGTCCAACAAAACCCAACTTGTTATATCCATTATAACCCCTTAAAGTTATTACAAAAGTTGACATGACTTAAAAAAAATCTATATAAATTATATTATCAGTATAAAAATAGTATAACATTAATTAAGAATATAATTAAATTCCAGCCAGGTCTCCTAAGAAACCAAACTGGCCCGGTTGCTAAGGAGAGTAGAGTCACATGAGGTAACCTCAATATTTTTGTGGTTATGAATATTATATAATGTGGTTCTCGCTCTCGGAGGGGCACGTGGTGAGTTGTGCGTGGATGCCCTGGGGAATAGCGTGAAGCCTCCACAAGCACTACGTCTCCGTGGTAACGCGCTCAACAAGCCACATGATAAACTGCACGGATTGACGATCTCAGACACTGAGGCAACTGAGGCTCATCCTCCGCCACCCGGATTGAGGCAAGACAGATTCTTATGTTATGTAAAAAAAATTGTAAATCTAAGTTGATCTGGCAAAAATATAAGGTTAACAAATCATGGAAATATTTTTTTAGAGCGTGGTATATCATGCTCTATACTGTAGAATACTGTAGCCTATGCCTCATGTAATTCAAACACGGAGGTAAAGTTGATCATTTTAAGTGCTCTTCTGTTTCATCTTCAATTAGTTCATTCATTTCTATGCTGTACAGATGACATTGTGGAATAAAAGTGAACTAAACAAACAATGAGGAGCTATAGCAGCTGACTCCACAGTACAGGTATCCTGCCTTTGAGCATCTTCATCCTTTCATGGAATACAGTGAAGACAGTAAACATTTTGCATCAAAAATATATTTTATCATATGACACAAAGTTATTCAATATTGTATAATAATGATTAAAATACTATTTTACCTAAATTTGTGTATCTCATATGGATCTATTTTTCTTAATTACTACCTTTTATTTTGATCAAGTCTTATGTATAATGGTGCTCCTTTTCACTCACTTGTTTCCCTGCAAGGTGTAAATCTATGCTGTAATGTACTGACTAACTCCACATTTCTTTGCAGATATTTTATTATACATTTTTATTTTATGATGATAATTCTCTTAAATTGCCTGGTCCGACGGACCAAGGAAAAAATAAAGGAAGATGAAAGAATTGAAGCTGCTATAGCCCTCACTGTTGGTCAAAATAGACAACACACAGTAGGTTTTGCTGCTCGGGATTTCTTGCATAGTAATATTTCATTATGAAAGCTGTATTGAACACTCTGGAGAAACGGGGACATTTCCGGGGACTGCTCCAGTAGGGGACAGGCCACCAAATACCGTGACTGTCCCCGGAAAACGAAAACGTCTGGTAACCCTACCGTAGCTGAGAAATACAGTGAGCAGCTATATAGATGGATACCGGCAGAAAATGAAAATGAAGCAGAAACATTCCTCATGTGTCTGATATGATTTAGACGGTTCAGTGATAACATCATCTCTGGCATGGATAGCAAGAAAGACAACAAAAACTTTGAAATTACGAGTTCTCTGTTTATGACAAAAACATTTCAATTATTTCATAGTCATTAATATTTAACTATAGCAAACGGTATTTTTAAACTGCACTATTTAGATGTACATTGTTTGTTTGTTTTTGTTTGATTTGCATTTGATGGAAAATATAAAAATGGTTCATTAAGACTTTTACATTATCCCCATACAGTATCTTTCCTATATACTGTATCTAGGCTACATATAAACGGTAAAAGATCCCCCATAGTCCACTACTTTGGTTGTCTTTGATCCACAATGTCCTCATTCTTACCCAGTAATTAAGAGACTTTTTGACTGTTGATTTATGATTTTGTTTATTTTTTATTATTTTACAAAGTAGGCTACTATCGCTGCCAACTTGGAAATGTATAGAGACAGGACAAGCAATGCTATTGGATACTGTTTTTAGTGATCACTTAAGCCCCGTTCACACTGCAAGCGACACAAAGCCACACGATCTCATTCATTTTCAATGAGAGCACAGCGACTTCCGGCAACACGAGCAACAGTAACTGTTGGCAACAAGATGTGGCCATAGCGAGCGACATGACAAAGTTGAGAAAAGTTTAACTTTATACAAATGACGAGTGATATTCGGGAGCAACAACCAAAGGGAGAGAAGTCAGACGAGCTGACAGCATCCGTCTGCTGTAAGGGCTTAAATCTTACCTTGTGTCAGATCCATGTAGTAGTTGTTAGTCTGTCCAGAGTCAGTGTTGATCTGAAAGTGATAACAGGCTCCCACTTGATTGACCAGCTCCTCTGACAGCACTGATCTGACTGCAGACATCAGTCCATCCACACTGCTACAACTCACAGCTGCAGCTGAATTTAGCTCATTGGTAAAACTCACAGTATCTCCTAGGGAACCACAAAAGCATTTTTTTTTAGCGTTCCAATTTGTTTTGTTTTTCTGTAAAATTAGATAATAAATCTATTGATTCATCGATTTGTCATACCTGTTATATTCAGCGGTGTACATAAGTCTGAGACCACATTGAAAATCTGACATTTTTATTGATATTGACCATGTTGGCTTGTATTGAAGCCCACAAGGTGTTCTTTGGAACATCCTCAAATCACGCTGGATTACATGAATCATCAGGTTTTCATATACTTGTGGAGTCCATGTCAGTTTAAAGGGATATTTCACCAAAAAATGAAAATTCTCTCATTATTTACTCACCCTCATGCCATCCCAGATGTGTATGACTTTCATTCTTCAGAAGAACACACATTAAGATTTTTAGAAGAATATCTCAGCTCTGTAGGTCCATACAATGCAAGTGAATGGTAATCAGAAGTTTGTAGCTCCAAAAATCACATTAAGGAAATAATAAAAACAATCCTTATGACTCCAGTGGTTAAATCCATGTCTTAAGATTTTAAATTTCCACTTTCACATCAGAAAGTCACATGTGGTGCCTGTTTAGATTCACTATCACATCTGAAAGTGAAAGTGGAGATTTAGAGTAAAAAAGGACTTTAATTTTGATTTGTTAATCAACCACACCTATTATATTGCTTCTGAAGACATGATTTAACCACTAAAATCATAAGAATTAATCTTATGTTTCCTTAATGTGACTTTTGGAGCTACAAAGTTCTGATTACCATTGACTTGAATTATATGGACCTACAGAGCTGAGATATTCTTCTAAAAATCTTAATTTGTGTTTTGCTGAAGAGAGAAAGTCATCCATTTATGGGATGGCATGAGGGTGAGAAAATAATAAGAATTTTCATTTTTGGGTGAACTATCCCTTTAAGTGCATGCTGTCATTAAAGCAAAAGGGCATGCCAAATACTATGAAATTCATGTTGTTTGTTAAATTCAACTTGTTGTGAAATATCTAAAATTATGCAATACATATGCATTTTCACTGTGGTCTCCCAATGTATCTTTTATTCAGATCTTTTTTTTATTTCTTTAAAATCGTGGATGTTCAAAAAAATGTGAAGGACTCCAGACATCACCTTTGCTGGTTTCAGACGCAGCTGTCTGGCTCAGGAAATGCATGGCGAGCTGCTGTATGGGTCCAGTGAGACTTTCTAACCCTGGGACAGAAGGAGGCATAATGAAGGGCCCCGAGTGGCCCCCATTTGGATCCTGGAGCACACCTTCCAGGATCAGCTCCACCCGGTCCACTTCCAGCCCCCACGGCTTTGTCATCTCATTCATGTCCATCTGCACAACAAAAGTGTCATCAATGCAAAATCTTATGTTCACAGGCCAATATTACTTGATCTAATGGCATATTATAATATATAATAAAATATATTTAAGTCCTAAAAATAACCTTTGCTTTCTTAGAGAACACCATAGCAGGGGTGTCCAAAGTCCGGCCCAAGAGCCATCTGTGGCCCTGCGACTGCTTTGATCAGCAGACTGGTTAGAACTGACAAAGTCTACAGTAACACAGATAACCGCTCTGTACAATTGTGATGAAAAGAATATAATCTCAGAATGTTATTCTGAGATGTGTGTTGGCGCTGTTTTGGCAACATGAGGGGACCTACACAATATTAAGCAGGTGATTTTAATTTAGTGGCTGATTGGTATATATATATACACTCACCTAAAGGATTATTAGGAACACCATACTAATACTGTGTTTGACCCCCTTTTCCTTCAGAACTGCCTTAATTCTACGTGGCATTGATTCAACAATGTGCTGAAAGCATTCTTTAGAAATGTTGGCCCATATTGATAGGATAGCTTCTTGCAGTTGATGGAGATTTGTGGGATGCACATCCAGGGCACGAAGCTCCCGTTCCACCACATCTCAAAGATGCTCTATTGGGTTGAGATCTGGTGACTGTGGGGGCCATTTTAGTACAGTGAACTCAAGAAACCAATTTGAAATGATTCGAGCTTTGTGGCATGGTGCATTATCCTGCTGGAAGTAGCCATCAGAGGATGGGTACATGGTGGCCATAAAGGGATGGACATGGTCAGAAACAATGCTCAGGTAGGCCGTGGCATTTAAACGATGCCCAATTGGCACTAAGGGGCCTACAGTGTGCCAAGAAAACATCCCCCACACCATTACACCACCACCACCACCAGCCTGCACAGTGGTAACAAGGCATGATGGATCCATGTTCTCATTCTGTTTATGCCAAATTCTGACTCTACCATCTGAATGTCTCAACAGAAATCGAGACTCATCAGACCAGGCGACATTTTTCCAGTCTTCAACTGTCCAATTTTGGTGAGCTCTTGCAAATTGTAGCCTCTTTTTCCTATTTGTAGTGGAGATGAGTGGTACCCGGTGGGGTCTTCTGCTGTTGTAGCCCATCCGCCTCAAGGTTGTGCGTGTTGTGGCTTCACAAATGCTTTGCTGCATACCTCGGTTGTAACGAGTGGTTATTTCAGGCAAAGTTGCTCTTCTATCAGCTTGAATCAGTCGGCCCATTCTCCTCTGACCTCTAGCATCAACAAGGCATTTTCAGCCCACAGGACTGCCGCATACTGGATGTTTTTCCTTTTCACACCATTCTTTGTAAACCCTAGAAATGGTTGTGCGTGAAAATTCCAGTAACTGAGCAGATTGTGAAATACTCAGACCGGCCCGTCTGGCACCAACAACCATGCCACGCTCAAAATTGCTTAAATCACCTTTCTTTCCCATTCTGACATTCAGTTTGGAGTTCAGGAGATTGTCTTGACCAGGACCACACCCCTAAATGTATTGAAGCAACTGCCATGTGATTGGTTGATTAGATAATTGCATCAATGAGAAATTGAACAGGTGTTCCTAATAATCCTTTAGGTGAGTGTATATACTTGTAAACAAATTTGTTGTCTCTCACCCCGAGATGCTCCCCGAGTTTGAATCTCTCTGTCTGTATCTCTCTCAGTGTCTTTTTGCTCAGCGACTGCATCATGGCGTTCTGCGCGGTGAGACGGGTGGAGGCATTTAGATCCTGCACGGCCACCACTGACATCACTGGACTCCAGATCCGAACTGAATATCGGCTCCAACCGAAACCACACCACCATCTTTAGTGGCCACCTTTTATGGTATAAAAATTGCAGAGATCTAGAAATACTTCATACTGTATAACGTTAAAGATAAAGAGATATTAAATATAAAGAGGTCTTATATTAGTATAAAAGGCATTGTATTTCAAGTCAAACTCTTTATTGTCATTGTACAAGTACAACAAGACTATTTAGATTAACTGAATTGTACCTTGCAGGGTGGGATGTTAAAGGCCCTGGTCCGGAGGTCCACTTTCTGCCACTGATCAATCAAGGGTAAAACCAGAACCACTCCTGGACCTTTAGGAGGACGGATCCGACCCAGACGAAACGCAACAATTCTTTCATAGTTTGGTACAACCTGAAAATATCACTGCATTTAACACAGTCCAAACAAGACAACTAGAAATAGACCAAAACTCTCCAAATGATGTCTGTGGAACTGACCTTTAAGACAAACCATCCAGATATGGGAAAGGTTATGAATGTGATGAGAAAAACCAGGAACGTTACGATCAGATTGCAAATCCAGGACAACAATCCTTGAGATTTATCTGAAATCAATTGAAATGAATAGGATGCATTACTATTTATTTGACATTAAGAAGACCAGCATACCAACTGAAAAGAGTCAAATGTGAGAGTTACAGAAGCAGATGAGCATTTTACATTCCAGTCACCGGTCACTATTAAGAGTCACTATTACAGTGTAATTACTGAGTAATATTAATGAACCACAAGTACTTAATATGTGATTACTATTTGTATGTCCAATAGTGTACTATGCTATACTACACTATTGCATACTATTTACATAGTATTAAACATTTTGTATATTCTATTTTATAAACTATACTATAGTGTTTCATACCATTAACGTGCCATTATACATTTTGTATGTTACTTTATATACTCTCCCATCCGGTCCTGCAGTGTACAATTTACATATCATTATACTTTTTGTATATAAATTTGTACATACTATAACATACTATCCAATAGTGTACTATACATACATACTATTTAACACGTGTACAATGAACACGGTAATGTTACGTTTTATGAATATGTGATAAGAGATATACCTGTGAAGTCGTTTTGAGAGACTTTAGGCACATAATCAAATGAATGTCCTCTCTGATCATATTGACCGTGAGTCAATACCGAGTGAGATGAGAACAGTCCAGGAGTTTTACTGCACTCTGTATCTCTCTGCGATAATGACTGATACTCATAACCTGAAGGCTTCCCGAACATTTTCAAGAAATATCAGACTATATCGGGTTCCCTCCGTGACGTTTACGATTTTGTATTATTCTAAAACCGGGTTTTCTGACCTCCATCCATGGCACGAAAACCAAAACAAGCACCACTTCCGCGTTTTGGAGCGCAGCCTTATAACATGACTTCATGTGCGGTGGGAAAGAGCAACAGCGCCATCAACTGTAACGGAAGTGACATACATCACGCTGTCTCTCACAACGTCACAACGCCGCCATATTTGATTTAGAGAGATGGTTCAAAAATGAAAATTCTAAAAATGTTTACTCACCCTCATGCCATCCCAGTGTTTGACTTTCTATTGTCTGCTGAAGTCAAATTAAGATTTTTAGGAGAATATATCAGTGCTTTTGGTCCATACAATGCAAGTGAATTGGGATCAGACCTTTTTAGCACCAAAAATCACAAAAAGGCAGCATAAAAGTAATCCATAAGACTCCAGTGGTTTAATCCATATCTTCAGAAGTGGGTGAGAAACAAAACAATATTTAAGTATTTTTTTACTCTAAATCTCCACTTCCACTTTCAGATGTAAAGGTGAAACTACACTGCAAAAAAACAAACTAGACTTAAAATCTTGTGCCAGTTTGCTTGTCAAGTAGATAAATCACGTTTTATTGGGGTCAAGAATTAGAAAATCAAACTTACCATGATATCTTGACATATAAGAATTCATAGCACTATAAAAACATACTGTACATTTCAGAACCGAAAACTTCTTCCTTAGTAAAAAAAAAAAAAAAAGAGGCTTTATTGAAACAAAAAATTGTATTTCTACTTTTAGAGATAGTTTCCAGATATGTTTAAATGTCAATTTTAAATTGTTCAAATACAGGTATTTTTTCAATCCATTTGACTTTATGTATATAATAACGAGCCATAACAATGATTAAATCACATATAAATACTAGATTTTTATCTTTATCAGTTTTTGACATACATTAACATCACATCACTTTCAAACAGTGATACAAGAACAAAGTGGAAGCACAGTTCAACACCACCGACGTGAGAAATATGTGGCAGGAAATCAACATCATCACAGTCTTCAAAGCGACTAAACACTCTGCTTTGAACACCTCTGCCTCTCAGCAGCTAAACATAGTTTTTCTAAAACTGTTATTCATGTCGGCACTAACGAAGTCCAGCTTCGCCAGTCGGAGATCACTAGAGATAATTTTAAAGAGGTGTGTGAACTTGCAAAAACTATGTCAGACACTATAACATGCTCACAGTTTGGATGCGCTCTGTTTGACTGAAACCTGTCTTAAACCGGATTAATTTATTAGTTTAAATGAATCTACTCCCCCAGGTTATTGTTATAAACATGAGCCTCATCTGAAGGGTCGAGGAGGAGGTGTTGCTACAATTTACAGTGAAGTTTTTGGTGTTTTTTAGAGAACATGATATAAATGTAAGTCTTTTGAATTAATATTGCTTAATGTGGCAAGGTCAGATATAAATTAAAAAACTTTATTGCCTTTTGCCCTGACAGTATCTATAGATCACTTGGGCCATATTCTGATTTCCTTGGTGAATTTGCTAATTTTCAATCAGATCTAGTAGTTACTGTGGATAAAGCTTTAATTGTTGGTGACATCAACATTCACATAGATAATGAAAATGGGGATTAGCATTTATCGATATTATCAACTCTCTTGGAGTCATACAAAATGTAACAGGACCAACTCATTGCCATAATCATACGCTAGATTAAATTCTGTCATATGGAGTTGATGTTGGTACTATAGAAATTCTAGACAGACAGACAGACAGATAGATAGACAGACAGACAGACAGACAGACAGACAGATAGATAGATAGATAGATAGATAGATAGATAGATAGATAGACTGGAAAAAGTAAAATACAAGAATATCAATAATACTGTTTTATTTATTTATTTTTTATTTTTAAGTCCTACAAATAATTAATGTATATATATAGCTAAATAATCTATTATAATGAGCTTGGAAGGCAAAAAAAAAAATTATGGAAAAGAAAACAAAGGAGATTCCAAATAATGGAGATGCATAGACATATGAGCAATGTTATGGGTATAAAAAGAGACATAAAATAAGACATAAAGAGAAAATGAAGCAAGTGTATATGCATTTGCGCTTTTCCAGCATTCTGGCAGATTCATTGGCATATTAACTAGCATAGCAGTGAAGCAAAGCACCTACAATCAGAGGATTTCACTCCTCTAGGATCAGTGTCTTTGAAAAAGCTTTTCAGTTTTTGAACATATCACACAGGAGTTTCTCCATAGGCGTGTTCCCGATGGTTCTCTGGAAGAAAAGCTGCTCGATTCTCCCTGAACTCACAAAGTGAAGGGATGGAAGGAGAAGCAATAGTCTGCCAAACCTGAGGAAAGCGATTAAGGTCAATTATTTGTATTAATTTTGTCCTCTCTCAAAAAAGAGATTTATCTGATTGTTTATTTACCCACCTGGCGACTTGATGTGGGTAAAGAGTGTGGATATGTTGAGCTAGCAGCACTTGTGACTGATCTTGTAGATTTTCCACCTGCTCTGGGTCTTTAAGTCCTGGTGTCTCTGTTACAGAAATCAGTGATGACTCAGAACACAGTTTACTATACCAGTACATTACATTTAGTTTATAGTGTATATTTATTGCCCCCTTGTAGCAATTTATTTAATAAATATATAAAAAAGAAAAAACACCTGGTTTAAACAAAACAATGGCTTTCAGGCATGCAAACTCAGTTGGATCCACTTGCAGGGGCTTGAAGTGGCTAAACACTTCTTGCAAGACCCTCATGTCTGAGGCGGAGGGGCTGCCCTTGCCCTGTCCTTGGGGTGAGAGGTCAGGTAAGGACAGCAGGGGGCAGTTGTCTAGCGGTAATGACCACTGAATTGCACACAGAAGAAAAAGCTCACTCCACGCCTCCTCAAGTAGAATCACCTGAAAACACAGAGATAGGGAGATAATTAAACCCTACCGTTTTAGACTTTTGGGACTGTTTACTAAAGTAATGTCACACTTAATGGAAAAAAAACAACAGCAAATTTGCTTTTATCCCAGTCTGGATTCTACTGAATCAACTTTAATGATGACAGCTGCTGTGCTATCATAATGTATTTCTGTTTTTATTGTAATACACTACTCTCTTAAAAGAATAGTTCACCCAAAAATGAAAAGTCTCTCATCATTTACTTTATTTTATCTGCTGAACTGAAGATTTTTAGAAGAATATTTCAGCTCTTTTGGTTCAATCTATGCAAGTGAATGGGTGGCAAAGTTTTGTAGCTCAATAAATCAGCATAAAAGTAATCCAAAAGACTCCAGTGGTTTAATCCATGCCTTCAGAAGCGATATGATGTGGTGTGGGTGAGAAACAGATCATTTCACATTTAAATATTTGGTGATTCACATTCTTCACACATATCGCCCCCCTACTGGTCAGGGAGAAGAATTTCAAGCAGAAAATGACTTAAATATTGATCTGTTTCTAGCCTACACCTATTATATCACTTCTGAAGACATGGATTTATCCACTGGAGTCATATGGATTACTTTTATGAAGCCTTTATGTGCTTTTTGGTGCGTAAAATTTTTGGCAACCATTCACTTGCATTGTATGGACCTTAAGAGCTGAAATATTCTTCTAAAAATCTTAAATTGTGTTCTGAGAATAATGAAAGTCTTAAACATCTGGGATGGCATGAGGGTGAGTAAATCATGAGAGAATTTTCCCTTTAATAGCATCTTCACGCATGTGTCAGCTAATACCATGTATTGACAGCCCTAATATATAATAAAGAAAAATGAATAAGCAGGCTAAACAAATCATGATGAACAGCTAGTTGCTGGATTTGTGCTTATGAAAAGTGGTGTAAAGATAAACTATCTAAAATATACTTCTAATAAAATAAATTTTAAGGCAGTAGGCAAACAGGATATTTTCACATGTTTGCCGAATATCTACTCTGATCCATGTTTATTATTGTGGTATCGTCATTTTTAGATTAAAGTTGTGGTTACACTAGACTCCGTGCTCCATTTAAACTCTTCCGAACGAGTGAGACCAGAAACAGAAGTTTATTCAAAAACATTCTACATTTTGCTGTGTACCAAAGTTCAAGTCTCAACTCTCACCTTGGATGTCAAGAAGACGAGTGACCAATAGAAGATCGAAATATGACACACTGACCTTTTGGCTCATGACAAAGAATACATAATTCAAAGCTGCTTGTTTTAATTGTTGCAGGAACATCCTGAATAAAGTATTATATTATTTGTTATTAGTGATTTATTAAAACTAGAAGCCCTCGAGGATGAAATCATATTCTGTCCAAAGTAATTTCGCATGCTTATAGCCTAGTGTGACCGCGTCTTTACTCAATTTTAAACGTCATGTAAAAATGCATAAAAAAAATGACATTTTACATATCGTTCAGGTGGTCCAAAGATATCTGAAAAGAGAGTTCTTGTCCAGAAAAAGCTTCAATATGCACAAAAGATTTAGCTGAATATCAGTTTGGGGTCCTAATAATATTTGGATAGTAAGAGCGAAAGAGTAAACTGTTTCGTCAAGCAGGGACCATATAGAGTACCATCAGTTTGAGAGCTGCCAGTATGTTATAATAATTGCCAATACTGCATATTGCGTTACATACAATTGTCAGTATTTTGCACCAATGAGTACTGGCCCATTTCAACAACTGCTGTACTTGAAAATATACAGTAGTAAGAAATGATACTTCAGACCCTTACCTGGTCTCTGAAAGGTAGGTGGGAAAACACTGGCAGGTTCTTGGCCCATTTCACAGACATGAACAGCAGACGAGCAGATGTCTCGTACACACTTTCTGGACCATGTTTGGGGTAAAGAGCGCTGCTGTAGTCCGGAGAACTCCTCTCGGGTTCATCACTGGTAACGTCAATGTTCTCATCGACTAAAAAGAGAGAACATCCAAAATGCTGTGATACTGTACAATGAAGAATAATTAAGAAAAGTTTAGAACAGCATTCATTTCCATGCTTGTTTATGCTAGTTAGCACTGGTTTGGTCATGGTCTAGCTAGAAGACCTACTTAAGTGTATAAGCTGGTCGACTAGCATGGGCTTTCCTAATGCTTGTTCACCAAAGAATTCTTGCTGGATCTGCTAGTTAAAAAAGCCTGCTTGGCCACCAGCACACTAGTATCCAAATAAATACTATAACAACTTTTGCTGGTGACAAACTTTGCTTGAGTTAATGAACAGAAAATATTTTTTTGAGATCATTGTAAGATGTCAGTGCTCAGTCTGTCCTTACCATCCTCTGGCTCCAGCTTGGCGCAGGTCTCAGCCGTCATGAGACTTGCCATGAAGCGATGCCCATTCTTGGGGCTGCTGGAGTGCTGGTTGATGTCAATGGAGCTGACACTGGAGCTGATGGAGGAGCCCAGCAGTGGGCGGTTGATTATGGAGCATGTGGAGGAGGAGGTGGGCTCCAGCGTGGTGGCAAGGTGCTCCTGGTCTTTGTCCACATCCAGAGCATCTAACCTGACTTGAGCGGTACTACGGGGCTGACGCTCATTCTGGACAGCTGAGGGGAAATGGATGGAGAGGTTTAGAAGGAAAAGATGATAGAATAATTAGCAAGTATAAAAGAGGACAAGAAGTTGACTCACCATCCTTGTTCATGCCAGCTTGAAGGCATTTCTTTAAGCGACATGCCTGGCATTGATTACGATGGGCTTTATCCACTGGACACATACCTGTACTGGCTTGACATCTGTAAATGTTTATATTAAAGTATTAATTTATGTTGTTATACAGATTTTATGGATAATATTCGTGAGCTGAAGGAATTTATCAAAACTACTTCTTGTTTTAACTACACTCTTAAAATGAAAAGACACTGGAGGCCCCATTTGGAGTTCCTCGTATGCCACACCAGCTGAACTCTCTGGACTGCAAGTTGTCTTCTCACCTGTAGATGAGTCTGCGTCTCACACTACGCTTAAAAAAGCCACTGCAGCCATTGCAAGCATATATTCCATAGTGTTTCCCGCTGCTGGTATCAGAACACACTTTACAGAGTAGTCCTGAGTTCAGGACCTTGCCCGGAGCAAGACTTTTACCTGGGAAAGAACGGGAAACAATTATTCCTCAGTCACAGTACCTTATTCACAATCACCTCAATAGCAGGTGGCAATCATTGGAGACAATTTGTATGGTATTTCAGATGCTTTCTTATTTCATAAATCTATTTGAGATGTACAGACAAAATTGTCCAGATTTTGCTCAAATAACTATTATCTGAAAAGATCTTATTTTGAGTTTATTTGGTAAGATGCCCAAAACGAAATTCAGTAATTCAAGAGCAAGACAATTCTGAATTCTGCGTTCAAATCCTTTTCGATGATTTCAAAGTTCTTTATAACACAAAAGGTTTCTGGAAACTCATTCCCAGAAAGACCATGATCGCAAGAGTTTTTGCCACTTGTTGCTTGTTCTGTCCAACTCCAAGTTAATTTGAAGAACAAATGAATAACTCACCCTCTTGACTGTCATAGGTAGAGTTGCTCCTGGAAGACTCTGTTGGTGACATGAAAGGAATCATGGACATTTCTGACATTGGATCCTCCATTCAATAAGTTGTATAAGTTTACTGAAGCTGTTCCTAAAGTGTACCCTTAGAAGGGTTTTTTGAGGCCAAATTGTGTCCGTAGAAGATTGATTGGAATCCTAGATGCTCCTTAAAAAGACGAATCGTCCAGCACTGATATTTGCACCAATATCAGATGTTTCTTCAATGTCCAGTGAAGACTCGTTGGACTTTGGGTTCTCTGAATATCCGTTCTTTCGAACTTTTTGTATGTTAAAAAAGTGCAGAGAGGTCTGTCAACTCCTCATGGTATGCCAAGCAATGCTGGACTATGAGTGACTCTGAGGCTACTCTGGGCTCCCTAAAGGAAGACAAAGGGATTAGCAGCAAGCGCTGTGTAAGCAAGTGTCTATTTGTCATCCTTTTAATCTTTACTGTCCATCTAGGGGTGGATCAATCAGTCACACTCAGTATTAGCTCCATCCACAACAAGTGTGGAGAGCACCGGACAAACAAAAGGATTTGCGTTGAGTCATTTCTCTCCATCTCTCTCTCTGTCAATAATGCTCCAGCCTCTTCTCTTTAGAGGAGTCAACTGTTCGTTTAGCATCACACCTACAAAGGTGGTTAACTACTGTATCTTATTGATTTTTGTTTCTTTTTGATTCTTTTTGTTTTTGATGTGGTGACGTTCAGTGGTTTAAAAGTTTCAGTAATCAATATTGATTTCATGGGTCAACCTGTTTTGATCATTGATGATCCGCAAAAATTGAACCATGTGACATGAAGGAATGCCTACGTCTATATAAAATTGTTGATTTGTAACATGTCTATTCATAGGAAATGTACACAATGTACACAAGCTGTAGAGAACATATGCCTGGGATTCTTTCCTCAAGTTTTGTGCTTTTTCATTATTATTTAATTTAATTTGACCAATTGTCACACATTATACATACATTTCTGCATATACATGGTGAAATTATTTATTTTTCACATATCCCAGCTAAGCTGGGGTCAGAGTGCAGGGTCAGCCATGATACGGCACCCCTGGAGCAGATAGGTTCAAGGGCCTTGCTCAAGGGCCCAACAGTGGTGTCTTGGTGGTGTTGGGGCTTGAACCCACGACCTTCTGATCAGTAACCCAGAGCCTTAACCGCTGAGCCACCACTGCCCTACCCTATTTAATCCTCAACCGTCCACCAGGAACAATGAGGTAATGCTAATCTGCATTGGCTCCAGTTACCCAAATCTGCTGGATTTACTGTAAATCTTGTCGTTATTCAAAAAATGATGTTCAAAAGTGATTGACTGTGCCATGTTTTCCTATAAGCACACCAAATATGGATAGTTGAAAAATTTAAATTTTCATGATGTTACAATATATCTTCTTTTTTGTTTAATTATGCCAACAAATGTTAACTCTCTCCAACTTTCTGGTCACAAAGAAGCATCACTGAACAAGAAAGGCCATCCACTCCTGTAGCGCCATTAACATCCACCACCCATTTCAAATCAGCTAAGCAGCTTAACCTACCATAAAATTTGTTCTCTCAAGATAACAAAGACCTCAAATGAAAAGAGGGGTAGCAGGGAAAGAAAACAATTAGCTGCTTGTGAGACTGTGGGAGCCGTGCGGGCCCCAACCTCGACTCCACAGTCCACACACGTGCCATATGGTGGCTGCTCTCTGGATCCATCTCTGTCTAATTATTGACCCCTGTGTGATTTACTGGTAATTAGAAGCCTGAAGTCAGTGATTTGCTTTTTTCTTTTGATTTGTGTATCTATCTTAAGGTCTTAAGCAGCGCATGGTCACACAAAAGCCAGACAACAACACATGCCATCTTAAAACAATCTTTCCCATAGTCCTGCTTTAACAGTGGAGGGTCTTACATTGGAGCCATGAGCACAACAGGTGGTAAGATTGCTCATAAACATGAAAGCACAATTAAGTGACTTTTTAATTGCAAAAATCTTAATGGTACTTGCCAACAGTGAAACCATGCAAGCTCATGACTTATTCAAGCCTGGCGCATGCTGGGAAAACCAGCTTCGAAAAGTTAAGTACGTTATTTTATTTACCAGTGAAATTTACTCAAATTAGCAAATAAATATGACAAGGTTTTCTACTTTAGGACTGATACACGATGACACATTGTAAAGATGACAAACTATCATAAATATTATTTACTTATAAGCCAGAGCATTAATTGCTCTGTGCTTTAAGTGCTTTAAGTACTTATTAAATGCAAATTCAATGCAATTAGCTTCAACAGTTACATTTTGGTGGTAAACTCTATGGGTGTGCAGGTCTCAAAGTGATCACACAGGAAGTTGGCATGTTGTTTCCGAGAGTTCCAGTACCCTAGGATCGGCCACATTTTGCAAACTCACTGGCAAGCACCATCTCCTATCAGACATTTTGTATCGGCTCCAGTATGTTTACCAGAAGTGTATTGCATAAGCAGGGTGGGAGACCCAGGTTCGGATCCCGCATTGAAACCAGGAAGTGATCACGTATGCACAATCAATGACGAGTGCGATACGGAGGTTGTATGTTTCCTCTAACCTTACATTTTTACTGTACTGATGGTAAGATTTAGGTTTGGGGTTTGAGTTGCGGCGTTCCATTTATGAAAATGCGCAAATCTCTTCACTGTATTATAGCCTAAACAACTTGCTTTCTGTGCCCCTGTGTGGATATTTCACCTGGAAAATGGAGCTCACATTTGCCCATATGCCAAACAATACTTACCGCTTAGGCCACTGGGGGCAGTTTTTGTATGCACAGACAGATTTTACCTAAAGAAAAGTCAACCTACAGTTTCCGATATCACAGTGAGATCAGTCTCCAGGTTCACTAGCACTCAAAAATCAGTTTGGACCAGAATGGAAATTCATTCATCACACCTGGCTTGTTTGGAGCATTTGTTTCAGATCCTTCTGCATTTTCTCCATTAGTTTGGTTTCGTTTAGGCATATATGAACACGGCAATCACACTTGGATTCACACCAAAACAACCACGGACCGATTGTAAATGAACCCTGGGCAGTTCACTTGTGGTGAGAATGCAGTCTGACCCAAAGGACCAACAAACCAAATAATTTCCCTATAAAACCAAGAACATACCTGATGGATCTTTGAAGAAGACATCTGTGGTCAGCACATGAAAACATCCTAACTTTTTTACAAAAACAAACACAATATCACACCAAGTGGAATTAAAATGTTTCTAACAATTTTTGTAATATCTTTTAACTGTCTGCTCTCAAGGGCTTATGTAGTGGAGGTATGAAGTCCCCTCAAGTACACACACGTGTCCTAAGAGAACTAAGTAACCTAACTTTTGACAATCAGAAAGTGCCTGAATATTTTTTTATTTTAATTCTGAGCAGTATATTAACTGTATTAATTACATTTTTAAGGCATCCCTATCTAATCTGTCCAGTGCAATGATTTTTAATGGCTGTGTGCCCACTTTACTGTGTCTCGTTGGCTCGCTTTCATTTGTTTGCAGACAGCATGTTGCATGAAAGAGCGAGGGCTGAAAACAGGAGTGTCAAAACGTGACTGAGTGTCCAGAACAAAAGCTGGGAGCATGACACATTCCTGTTGATGTCATGTGTGAGTGACACACCTTTGTGTGTGCTTCACACCAGTGCGGCAGCAGGATGGCATTAACTGTATTTATATAACTAGCATGTGGCAATAACGCATAATGTTCCTAGTGGCTTTTTAGGACAAGACTAGATTATTTGAGCAGAGCAGAGATTACCATTAGATTGTCCTAAAAATGGCAGGAATATTATGGTAAATGGTCTACACTTATATAGCACTTTTTTTTTGTTTTTTTTTGCCTTAGAGGTAACCATAGCACTATGTCCCAATCACCCATGCTCATACACCAATGGTGGTAGAGCTGCCATGTTTTGTAGTATTATATATTCCTTATATGTACAAGTACCTGACTTTTTACATCAGTGAAAAACATACATGAACATATAATACATAATACACATTTGGGTTTTACATAGATTATATTGCCACCCAACAGGTATGGGATATCATGAGCATGTTTGCTATTCAAGTGGTATATATAGCAATCCTAGAACACTTACAATTTGCTATTTGACATGGTATGAGACAACTACTGTATGTGCAATCACTGTCAGTTCATCAATTACTTCCAGCCAGTGTAAATTACATCATATATCTGTTAATATAACATCCCTTCAGTAACTAGAGGCTTTCACTGGTTGCAAAGCCATTTCATTTCAACAGGTTTAGTGTAGCAGACCATTCATAGGGCACATTTAAGGTGTTCAGAGTCTGATCTGTGCAGTGCTGACAGTGTAACTCGGTAGGTATTACATAATCATGCTGAAGTCTGTCTCTCGACGTGCCTACCCTGGGCCATCAATGCGACAGATTAGGCTCCCTATACGTCATTGGAAATCTGTTGGTGTAAGACACTCCTCTCACAAGACAGCATGTCTGTCTGTCTGTCTGTCTGTCTGTATCTATCTATCTATCTATCTGTCTGTCTGTCTGTCTGTCTGTCTATCTATCTATCTATCTATCTATCTATCTATCTATCTGTCTGTATCTCTGTATCTATCTATCTATCTATCTATCTATCTATCTATCTATCTATCTATCTATCTATCTATCTATCTCTGCCTGTCTTTCTCTATCTATCTATCTATCTATCTATCTATCTATCTATCTATCTATCTATCTATCTATCTATCTATCTATCTATCTATCTATCTATCTATCTATCTATCTATCTATCTCTGCCTGCCTGTCTTTATCTATCTATCTATCTATCTATCTATCTATCTATCTATCTATCTATCTATCTGTCTGTCTTTCTCTATCTATCTATCTATCTATCTATCTATCTATCTATCTATCTATCTATCTATCTATCTATCTATCTATCTATCTATCTATGCCTGCCTGTCTTTATCTATCTATCTATCTATCTATCTATCTATCTATCTATCTATCTGTCTGTCTGTCTGTCTGTCTGTCTGTCTGTCTGTCTGTCTCTGCCTGCCTTTCTCTATCTATCTATCTATCTATCTATCTATCTATCTATCTATCTATCTGTCTGTCTGTCTGTCTGTCTGTCTGTCTCTGCCTGCCTTTCTCTATCTATCTATCTATCTATCTATCTATCTGTCTGTCTGTCTGTATCTATCTATCTATCTATCTATCTATCTATCTATCTATCTATCTATCTATCTATCTATCTATCTCTGCCTGCCTGTCTTTATCTATCTATCTATCTATCTATCTATCTATCTATCTATCTATCTATCTATCTATCTATCTATCTGTCTTATCTATCTATCTATCTATCTATCTATCTATCTATCTATCTATCTATCTATCTATCTATCTATCTATCTATCTATGCCTGCCTGTCTTTATCTATCTATCTATCTATCTATCTATCTATCTATCTATCTATCTATCTATCTATCTATCTATCTATCTATCTATCTATCTATCTGTCTGTCTGTCTGTCTGTCTGTCTCTGCCTGCCTTTCTCTATCTATCTATCTATCTATCTATCTATCTATCTATCTATCTATCTATCTATCTATCTATCTATCTATCTATCTATCTATCTGTCTGTCTGTCTGTCTCTGCCTGCCTTTCTCTATCTATCTATCTATCTATCTATCTATCTATCTATCTATCTATCTGTCTATCTGTCTATCTGTCTATCTATCTATCTATCTGTCTGTCTGTCTGTCTGTCTGTCTGTATCTATCTATCTATCTATCTATCTATCTATCTATCTATCTATCTATCTATCTATCTGTCTGTCTGTCTCTGCCTGCCTTTCTCTATCTATCTATCTATCTATCTATCTATCTATCTATCTATCTATCTATCTATCTATCTATCTGTATTTCTGTATCTATCTATCTATCTATCTATCTATCTATCTATCTATCTATCTATCTATCTATCTATCTATCTATCTATCTATCTATCTGTCTGTCTCTGCCTGCCTTTCTCTATCTATCTATCTATCTATCTATCTATCTATCTATCTATCTATCTATCTATCTATCTATCTATCTGTCTGTATTTCTGTATCTATCTATCTATCTATCTATCTATCTATCTATCTATCTATCTATCTATCTATCTATCTATCTATCTGTCTGTCTGTATCTATCTATCTAAAGAAAGAAAGAAAGAAATATTAATAATTAACTAAAGTTTTAAGAATGTTATTACATATTTAATTATTTCTTTTTACAAAAACGCTCTGACAATTATCAACCACTGAATTATGCGCACATTAGATCAAAATTAAATGAGTAAAATACGAAACAAATACAAATGATCTCAAAACAAAGGAAAAACTTCTTAGGAAAATGGGACAAATTTTAGCCTCCCTAACCAAAATATATACAAATGAAAGAACAATGTCAGGGTTTGAAAACTTGATGCTATTGTAGCCTGATTTTTTTATTTTGTGAGTGTGCAGTGCAAGTCATCACAGAAGCACTCACACCAATGTTCTGCTCTCGTCACCAGGGATTTAGCACAGCACTACTCCCACCCATTTGAATTCTTCTGAGAATTTTCTAGTTTAAAGCGCTATGGAGGAAGTCAAACCTCTCAAACCAATAGATAGCCTGACATTATAAACAGCACAGGCAAGGAAAAGAGACAACACTGTGTTTGCGTCAAAATAACGTTTTTTCAAATTATGCATCCTCACCCTTACTAAAATTAATAATAATTTAAAAAAAGTTACTGTAACTGTCGTATTTTAACAAAAATGTTCATAATAATCCATAGGTGGAATCTATTGGTACTCATTTTTATTACATCTGTGGAGTTGTAGTTCAAGTTTCTAAATGACTTTAGTCATTTTTTCATAACAGAATACTATAAAATACTAACTACATTGACCTAACCTCAGCAACGAGGAGCCATCCATGGTTTTACCTGTGCTTATATGGCATTCCACTTTAAATATAAGGGCAAGTACATGATGTCTGGACCTCATGCCTGGATTTATGAACAAATTACAGTAATGCATGTTCTGTCTGTATGATGTTAGGAAATCATGTGGATAATAAATATAATTAGCACGTATAAATACACAGGCTCATCAACTTGTAAAAGGGGGAGAGAAAACTTAATGTATCTTTAGTTGTTGACACTGTTTTTTATTATGTTGGGTTGCCAATTAATGTCCAGTGTAAAATCAAAACCAGTTGAGAACCATTATTTTAAGTTATTTGAATAATCATCTGGCTTGCTGGTGTAAAAAAACAAGACTGTGTATTGTATTGTATTTTCCGTATTGCACCTTTAATTGTTTAAACTTCTATGAAATGCAAATTAGACATCATTTTACACATTTGATCAACTCAGTGGTTGGGAATTGTCAGTGCCAAAATGTTCTTTATTTAACTAAATATGTAAATGTATATTTTTGCTTTGAAAAAGAAGTTTATAAAATGCGTTTGGCTTTTTTTCTTTTTTAGTTTGGTGGTTAGGTAGGTTATAGTGCAAAAGATGGGAACAGAGGCTTAGGATTGTGGTGATTATGGACAGTTCTAGAGAAAGAGTAACATCTAGTATGTGGAGTGGCACACACCGTTACTCTGCCTAAAGCACGGCCTGACCTAGATCTCTGACAGTAAACAGATGCCGTGCAGGCCAAAACGCTGCTGCCATCAGCAGAATGTACTGCGCTGGGGCGGATCACTGTCAGATTGCTCGTATCCTGAGCCCGCTGATGAGGCTCAGACTGCTGAGGGGATCCAGAGCAGCAGCCCCTGCCATCATCAATGCTGCTCACAGAGTAGGGGACGTGCTCACTGACAGCTGACCCGCCACACTTCACATGCATTCTGCCACGAGTGGACGGGACAATCAATAAAATCATGTCATATTTAGTGTAAAACTAAATGAAAAGCTTGCTGAGACATGTGCAAAAAAGTATTATGACGACATGGACAACGAACACTACATAAATAAATAAATAAATGTTAATGAATGAAATTAATACATGCATAACTACCCTAGTTAACAAACATTATTAATACAATAAAATTAATACATATTTTAATACAAAATAATGAAGAATAAATCAATAAATAACTGATTAAATAAGCCAGAACGTATAAACATATATATAGAAATAAATGCATTAAGTAGAATCAATATAATACATTTTATATAATCATAAATATTATAATGAATATAATAGAATATATAATAAATAACAAAATAATTGTGGAAATACAACATGTGGAACATGCAAAAGTGATTGTTTTCTTTTAATTAAAAATCTGTATTTTATATGCTTAGTTAAAAATAAACAGTTATTATTATTATTATTAATACACCATTGTTTAATTAAAAAAATAGGTTAATTATTTTTCAATATTATGAATGCATTATTTTAATGCAAGTAATGCCTGTATGTTTTATCCTGTTAACTATTTATGAATTTATTTGTTGATTTACTTTATTGTTGTTTTTTCAGTTTCTGTCCTCCATATGAGGAATGGGATAAAAATCAAAGGATAGACAGAAAAAGTGAAACACTGAGAAATAGAGGAGACACCTGTACAGCACAAATAACCCGTGTGTATTCCACAGATGAAGCCAGGTGAAGGAAATGTCCTTGAAAGCATATTGACATAAGTTCACATCTCCGTGCATCACATAAGGCGCTTTGTGTATAATCTCTTTGAATGTCAGCTCTTGTCAAAGAGTGCGGCTAACTTTTAGAGTGTGCCAGAACATTTGCCTGAAAGAAGAGGGCGATTATTTTCCCTTGTGATGTATAAGTGTAGCTTCCACATTTATATTGATATATGGTGCTTTTATTGTAACACAACATATTCCATAAGGTTAAAAATAAAGCAAAATGTGTCTTCATACTAAGAATCTGTACAATTCTCAGTTTGACTTTATGTCTTAAACCATAGATGAGTGTCAGATAATTGGTTGCCTTAACAAACTATACACAGATCACTGAGCAAAATATATTAGTCAGATAGGGAATTATCACAGGACACGGATGTGAGTCTTCAAGAAAACAAACTGTGCCAACATGGAGAATAAATCTATATCTCCATCCTTTCAGCTCGCAGCTATTAAGTTACTGTTAATAACCCCTTTGAATCAAGAATGAATCAAATCTTGAAATAACACAAATGGAGGCATGTAAATGTATGCAGTGACCCAAAAAATATTAAACATTTATATTTACATTTATGCATTTGGCAGACGCTTTTATCCAAAGCGACTTACAGTGCACTTATTACAGGGACAATCCCCCCGGAGCAACCTGGAGTTAAGTGCCTTGCTCAAGGACACAATGGTGGTGACTGTGGGGTTAGAACCAGCGACCTTCTGATTAACAGCCCTGTGCTTTAGCCACTACGCCACCACCTCTCCTCTTGTTGTCTGCTTTTCCTTCACTGTCTGGACCAACTCATCCATATATATCCATTTATGATAAAACATAATTAACGCTTTTCTTTTTAATGAAACAATTGGGTAATATTAATAATAATAACTGCTGATATTTAATTAAGCAAATAAAATACACACGTTTAATTAAAAGACAGCAATCACTTTTGCATGTTCCATGTGTTGTATTTCCACAATTATTTTGTTATTTATTATATATTTTATTATATTCATAATAATATTGATAATTCTATAATATTAGTTGTACTGATATATTTCTACTTAATGTACTGTATTTATTTCTATATTTATGTTTATACGTTCTGGCTTATTAAATCAGTTATTTATTATTTTATTATTCATCATTTTGTATTAATATATTTATAAATTTTATAATATTAATTGTGTTTATTAACTAGTGTAGTTATGTATGCATTAATTTAATTCATTAATATTTATTTATTTATGCAGGGTTGGACATCAGAAGTTTTAAAGCTACAAAGAAACATAAATTATGTTAAATGTGTCACACTTTAACATTTTTAGAGTTGCTCCCTCTAAGTGAACTGAGTGAAACTATGTAACTGATGTCTGTTTTACAATGTGGATTATAGCATGTTTATGCCAACAATACACTCTAATCACAAAAGTAATATTTAATAAACTCCAAAATCTAATTAGGACTATTTACCATATTCAGAAAAAGGAAGCCAAAGATTTATAAACCTATGACTCATCGTGATTAATCTTTGTGTTGTGGATTAAACACATTAATAGACACAAGGTGCCATATGTTGCCTGTGGTTATGCTGAACTTGTATGAATGGGCTACTGAGAAAGACTTGGCACAAAACAACACGCATAGTTTAATCGCTAATTAACTAATAAGATCATTAACTAGATCTCTGAGTCTACGTTAACCGTCAGAGAAATTGCAAGTCGCTTGCCAAGTGAGAATCGATTTGGCGGGAAACGTCTTAGGCTGTGTATGGTTTAAATAAGTGGGTATTTTTAACCTATGAATTGAAATGAATATATAAATAAATAGGCTTAGGTAATATCTAATTCATCCAATTCAATAACAGGTATGAGATATGCCCAAAATTAGCTGTTTACTGCAGAAACAGGTACAATATCCTAAAATATGGAACGCCATATGGGCCATTCAGGGTCCTCCAAGGTCCCCTTTTCCATGTCTTGGCCCTGCCTCACGTACACATCGATAAACAAACTAAAGGTCATATTGGGGTCAATTCCCCAACAACGTGCCTCCTATATTAGGCTGGGCATGAAGGCAGGAGTGTAAGGAACCAGAAAAGGGCAGGTGGGAATGGGGCGGCATCATTGCCTTCTGGGATTAGCCAATCCCTGCCATCTGCTAGCGGCAGCATAATCCCGTCAATGAGAAAATCAATTGTCTAAGTAGATATCAAAGGCATCTAAACTCATTTTGGCAAGTAACTTAAACATTATGAGGACTTAAGTTAAAAGTCCATGTTAGTGCTGAGCAAGGGAGAGGGAGGCTTATTTATTGTGGGCAACTGGGAATTGCTGCTGAATCATCAAATTGGGATCAACACGATAAACAAAGAAAACTAAGAAGAAAAATTAAGATGACACAATAATGACAGCTATTGCAGAAATGTTAAACTTTTAAAACTTAAAATATTCAGATGCTAAATATGTGTAATACATAATAGTTTGGCTTTAAACAAACAAGAAATACATAATAATTAAAAAAATGTATGCCTGGTAGGCACGTATGATACTTATATTTTACAGTACAGTACAATTTTATTTAAAAATGTGGTCATATTTTACTATAAGGTTGTTTTTGTTAGCATTAGTTAACATTAACTAACAATGAACAGCACCTTTACAGCATTTAGTAATGTTTATTAATGTTAACTTTACCATATACTGTACAGATATGTATTTTAATTCCAAAATGCTTTGCACTTGTAGATGCACAGATATTTTGTACAAATAGTTGAACCATTATTCATTTTTAAAGAAAAACAACAAGATACTTTACAATAAAGTTGTAGCTGTTAACATTAGTTAAATACATTCCTTAAAATAAACTAACAATAAACAATACTTTTCAGTACTTATTAATCTTGGTTAATGTTCATTTTAACATATACTACATGTATGTGCTAATATTAGTGTATGCGTTATGAAATAACATTAACTAATAATGAACTATTGCATTTTATACATATTTTTATAAATGTTTTGTATTAATATAAATATATAAATACATCTAAAATAGCCAAGATTAATACAGTTGGTAAAAATATATTGATAATAGTTAATTCATGATAACTAATGCGTTGACTAATATTAACAAATTCTGCTTTATTTAAAAGAGTGACCAGAAACATAACACCACACGCAATCCAAAAGCTGTTATCTTAACCATGTCTGTATGAATAGCAGCTAATAGTTTTGGCTTTTCACACCTCTCAGTGTCCTACTTTACCTCATGTGTAAACCCCATCAGAGTTAATAGGATCTGCTTCTGTGTGGATGGTGAGATGGGATTGGTGTTGTAGTGGCGGTGATTCATTAAATGTGTAGCTACTTTACATCAGCCATTTACCCGATGCTGGCACCGTTCACTACACATCAGGTCCATTTGTATTCACTAAAGTTTTAATAGGAAGTCATTATTTGCTAATCAAATTATAAAATCAACCATTTAAGTTGTGAATTTGAATTTTGAACTTTTGGAACTATGATTATGCACTGCCAAATGATTCCCCATTAAAGTGACATCTCAAGTATCATATACAGCGCTCCTAAAAAAGCATTTGGACAATTAAGCCAAACTTAAAAACGTCTAAATGTCATTGCATTACATAGCAAACACTTTGTATTTAAAGGTACGTACAATTGTTTTATAAAATAAGTGCCCCTTGGTTTAGATATTTGCTGACTGAATGCGATGTCATTCGACCATTTTTTTTAGTGTGGCTTCAGTGTCCAAATATTTTTGGGGGCCAATGTATTCGGGATATTGTTATTTTAGTATTTCCTTTAGTGATACCAGTGTTCTTGCATTGATCTTTTATTAATAAACTTCACATTTGTTGGATAGTCAGTTTATATGATGATAGAAAATATTTGTTAGCAAAAAAACCTTATTAAAATATTGTGCAAATTCAAACACAGTACGTCCAGTGCACAAAAATGGCCCTCTTCACCTCCATTGCACCTCTACAGGTCATTATACTCATGCTTACAATGACCAACAAACAGAGGCTCCGCCTGAATACCCCGTCTGTGGCAAAACAAACAGGAAATAAATTTTTTTCCCTAATTAAAAACAATTAACTGTATTTAAAATGAGTATATTAATATATACAACATATTTCAATATTTATATAATACTATTATGTTAAAGTAATATATAGTAGATATACACTGTTCATCTATTATATTCACAGGTGCACATAACTGGTACGCATGCGCGACAAAAATCAGGAATGCGTAATGCGACTTGTGTTACTCCACGCCTTTGCGTACTTAACCGATCTTCTCATCTAAACTTACACATGACATGTTGCTTGTCAACTAATTTATACTGTCAGAGATGTCCAAAAAGCAACAGACATTAAGCAGCTTCTTTGGCGTTTCGCCACCTACAAAGAAACGCCAACTGGAGCCAGAGCCAAAAAAAGACTTTTTTCGGAAAAGTGGCTCAAAGATGTGTAGTGGCTTGAAGCTAAAGATGAGCACACTGAAACGTGGTGCAAGATTTGCCGCTCAAATCCACATCTAGCAGACAAAACAGGTGCGTTTTATAAAGGCTCAAAGAATTTCAACCATCCTTTATTTGACAAACATGAAAAGAGCAAGGAGCACACGAATGTGGCACAAGCTATTGTTAATAAACAAGCTAGCCGAGAAGAAATGTCCAGTCGCCCACTTGCCAGATGGCGAGACAAGCTGAATGAAGAACAGCGGCAGGACAGTGAGGAAGATTGCACTTAATAAGAGTACGCTACATATGGCGTGAGTACCAAACACCATCTCCTGGTACTCACCTGAGTAATTCACTGATAAAGTTATGTGCACCCCTGATTATATTATACTATATTATATTATTTACACTGTTAACATTGTTTAAATAGTATGAATAAATTGTGTATGTATACAGTCAAATTGAAACAGAAAAGGCTCTGAAAAATAACAATAGATAAACATAATTTTTAATACCTCAGAAGTTTGCATCGGAATTCTTCCAGTCGAGGGAAGGCCAGATCTGCATCTAGTGTTTTCTCTTCATTACTCCACAACCTTTCGGCTGCTGCACAAGCTCTCGGCCTTCACACACAGACAAATCACAAATATGTATAAGATCTTGCATGATCAAGTATTGATTCTGATGGTGACTGTGTTTTCTAATCATACCACAAACGAGGGTTCAGATTGGTGGCATCGACATATTCGCCCCACATGGCGACCTCTCCACCAATCACCAACTTCTTTTGCTCCTCTGTGCCTAAACCATAGGGGGGAAAAATAATGAACTTTAGCCAGGCACAACAGACCCAAGAAACACATCACAAATGACTGAAGCGCAAACAAAATTAGTTTCGTAAGCTCTGCTTCAGGAGTCAGTAGAATAAACAACTGGGATAATAGTTCATTAATTAGAGCTAATACAGCCTATAGAGCTCAACCACCTCGAAAAACATACTACATGGCCAAATGTATGTGGACACCCAAACACCACTCCCATTTGTGCTTGTTGAACATTTCAAAACCATAGGTAATAATTCAGTTTGTCCTTCCTTTGTTTTATGACCCCATCACCAGCCTAACATTCTGCTTCACACACCTGAGAAATTTTGGGGCCTCACTGCGTACGAATCACGCCAGTCCTGTCCATAACTGATGTGGTTGATGTACCAGGGGGCAGAGAGCAGAACCCTGTGCCCAGCCTTGGTCATCCTGCTCATTTCAGCATAGTATTTTTCAGTAGTGCCCTTCCAAATCTCCAGCACCGTGTCCTGTGGAATCTGAGACAGTGCACAGACAGGAAACATGCAGTCACAGTCACACCCGCCAAGCACTTTATTAACAAACTCTGTTTAGTGACCTCTCTGGGATGATGGGGAAGAAACTAACTGTGCTGCTCGCACAGTCAATATTATTTGCTGTTCAAGCGGATTCAAAAGTTGACTTTTGGTTGACACCTTCTGGAAAGAATGTGCCATGCATTGATTTCAGCATTATGGGCAATGTACTATTGAAGCAATGTAGGAGCAATGACCAATAAACACACAAACACTAAACAGCATCAGTGTAACACATGTAAAATTAAAATAATGCAGTAAACAACAAAACGACATCAAATATAACACAGAACATCCCAAATGTATGTAACTGATATTAAAAATAAGAAGAAACATAATTATTCCCAAAAAATGTAATGAAATACGATGGGTCATGCAGGGAATTGAGTGAATGCCCGATTATTTTTTTTTACTGTAATTTTAACAATAATTTACTGTAAAAGTACATGTAATCTCTTGTTAAACATAATGTAAATTGTTAACATAAACTATACAGGAAAATCTAACTTTTTACATCTAAAAAACATTTTACTGTGAAAATATATATTGTCTTTAAAAATATATTTAAATATATTTAATATTCGTTATTCGTTGTTTTATTTCTGTAGCATTTTTAAAGTCTTTTACCATTCAAATTACAGAAATGTTTTATAGTGTATATTTATTCGCCTATTTATTTTATTTTATGCATTTTTATTTTTATTCCATCTTATTTTGTGGGTGGGGGGAATCCCTTTGTATGTATCTTGAAAGGTTCACAAATAAATATAAAATATAAAGTACTGTTACTTAACTTGTAAGGCTTCTTCCACACTAGAGAATGTTCTGAGTGTTTGACCGATAAGATTTGAGGGTGTGGAAAGAGCCAGATCAGTTTAAATTCAAGCGGTATACAACAAATTGGATTTCTGAAAGCACAACTGGATCTGCCTCTCTGAAATGTTCATAGTTCAATTCACATCTATGTCAAAGTTCGTTGCAACCAAAGTTACAGTTTTTTCACCATTTTGTCGCATGGCAGTGTAGGGCTGGGTATGCAGATTTCACGATTCCATTCTATTCTGATTCACAAGCTCTTCATTTGATTCCGATTCGGAATCGATTCATATGGGTATATTTCTATTACAATGTCCGTTTGCTTACATATGAAATAAATTCTCTCTCAGCTAATGCTGTTAATTATAAAGAGACCTTATAGATAACCCTTCTAGGTACAATTCTAAAATATTCATTATAAAATTTTAATTTTAATTTGTTTTTCCACATATTGGTCACATTTTAGCTTTTGAAAAATATTCATATCGGTGTTTTCCATCAATAAACGCCTTGAAATTGCATTTATTATATTGGATAATAATGTATATTTTATGTTACATGTTCATTGCTGACATGCATAATTTGTACTATTTACATTGATATGCAGAACACATGCTAACCCTGTACTGTCTCTTTAAGAATATTAGCATCAGCAAGTGAGCGCATATTACGTGTAGCTTTTTCTTTAGCGCATCAGTGCATCTTTTTAATAAACATCTGACTGTTAAGAACAGAAAGGGTATTAAAAGCACGTTATTCATTGACAAATGGATTGCATGGATTTCAACTTTGGACACACATTAAACAGAATGAGTCAAATTAAACTTTTACTCTCAACACGCTGTGAAAGGTTCTCAGTGCTGAACGTCTTCACAACTAGACTACACAGCCAGTGGCAAATCAGACATTTTTACTTACACAGCATGAAATTTGGTCACAAATGCAAGTGATTTAGTCACTTTGTAGAGGGTAGATGTTATATTGGGATTTAAGAATCGATCGCAATGCATCGGAAAATCTATATTTTTACTGAGTCCTTGTAATGCAACAATGATTCTGGGCTATGCTTAGTTGTGATAACCAAAATATCTGTCATGCTGATCAACAATATGTTTGTTTGATTTTCACTTAGCAGAGCACACGCTTTCACACTAAAAGTGATGGAATTAGCAGTATGTTAAAACACAGCACAGCATTGCACAGCAACCGGATACTTGTTAGTAGTTTGCACTCGTGTTCTGACCCATAAAGGCTAATGGCTGCACAATATAGTAGCGAGCCCAGCTGTGAGTGGGTTACAGGTCGAGGTAGAAAGGGGCCGCCAGGATGACCTTTAACCCTGGCTTAGTCACCCGCCGCATCTCGCACAGGTAACATCTCTGCTTCCAAACCTCCACCACATACATAGATCTGGGCTAGAAGAAAGGTATCTCATTCCAGTTAAAATAACATCTGTGTCAAACCTCAAAAATGAGTGTTTCTTCAACTAAGGGCTATAATATACAATATATTTGTTTTACCTAAGGTTTACCCTTATCCCAGACACAGGTTTGTATAAAATATAATAACTATAATATTTTTTAAAAATGATATAACCTAAATTAGTTAATGTGGCTCGGGATTGGGAAGTTTGGGGCCCCCTGCTGGAGCAGCTGTCCCCGCGACCTGACTTCGGATAAGCGGTTGAAGATGGATGGATGGATGGTTTATTTCCATTGTGTTGTAGCTTCATTTCATTGTGTTATATCTTAATTTCATTGTGTTGTACCTTAATTTCATTGTGTTATGGTTTATTTCCATTGTGTTGTAGCTTAATTTTGTTATGTTGTGGTTTATTTCCGTTGTGATGTAGCTTAATTTCATTGTGTTGTGGTTTCAGCTTTTATTCGCTTGCTAATTTTGTTATGTTGTGAAGTTCAGAAGCGCCGGCACTTGAACGGGCGATGGCCCCCTTGTGGTCCAGAAATGTAATCTATGGACTGGACCTGGTTGAAATACGGGAGGTAGACAAAGCATGCTTTCTCGAACGCCCCCGTCTCCCAGCTCCATTCAGTCGGCGGCACCGCTGACAACTCCGCCTAGCAGTCCTCAGCAATGAAGAAGCAGACGGAGGCCATTGGGTGGAGAGTGGAAGCTTCAGCCCCAGTCAGTCCAGCTGATTTGGGAAGGATTCGACAAGGCCCAGGTAGACCTGTTTGCCTCTCGAGAGACCTCCCACTGCCTGCTCTGGTATGCCCGAACAGAGACTCCCCTCAGGGCAGACGCGCTGGCACACAGCTGGCCCTCGGGGCTGCGCAAGTACGCATTTCCCCCAGTGAGCCTTCTTGCACAGGTGCTGTGCAAGGTCAGGGAGGATGAGGAACAAGTCAACCTAGTGGCTCCCTACTGGCCCACCCGGGCTTGGTTCTCGGACCTCGTACTCCTCGCAACAGCCCCTCCCTGGTGAATTCCCGAGGAAAGACCTTCTTTCTCAGGGACGGGGCATGCTCTGGCATCCGCACCCAGACCTCTGGAACCTCCACGTCTGGCCCCTGGACGGGATGTGGAAGATCTAGCTGGTCTGTCACCTGCCGTCATAGACATGATCATCCAAGCCAGAGCCCCCTCTACCAGGCAACTTTACGCTCTGAAGTGGTGCTTGTCCACAAATTGGTGTTCTTCCCGGGCTGAAGACCCACAGAGGTGCGCAGTTAGGTCAGTGTTCTTATTCCTGCAGGAGAGGCTGGAGGGGAGGCTGTCCCCTTCCACCTTGAAGGTGTATGTTGCTGCTATCGTGGCCCACCAGGACGCAGTAGACGGCAAGTCTTTGGGCAAGCACGACTTAATCATCAATCAATCACATTTTCCTAAGAGGCGCCCGGAGGTTAAATCCTTCCCAGCCAAGCCTGTTCCCCTCCTGGGATCTCTCAGTGGTCCTCACGGGCCTTCAGAGACCCCCCTTCAAGCCGCTGGAATCAATTGGACTCAGGGCCCTCTCTCTAAAGACTGCCCTGCTGATCGCGCTTGCCTCCATCAAGAGGGTCAGGGACCTGTAAGCGTTCTCTGTCAGCGATACTTGCCTGGAGTTTGGTCCGGCAGACACACATGTGATCCTAAGACTGTGACCGGGCTCCATACCCAAGGTTCCTACCACGCCCTTCAGAGACCAGGTAGTGAACTTGCAAGCGCTGCCCCGAGAGGAGGCAGACCCAGCCCCTTTGTTGCTGTGTCCGGTACGTGCTTTGCATACCTACTTGGACTGCATGCAGAGCTTTAGACGTTCTGAGCAGCTCTTTGTCTGCTTTGGTAGACAGCGGAAAGGGAACGCTGTCTCCAAACAGAGGCATTCCCACTAGGTGGTGGACGCCATTTCATTGGCCTATCACCCCCAGGCCATGCCCCCCCTTGCGGGTCCGAGCACACTCAACGAAGAGTGTTGCGTCCTCGTGGGCACTGGCCAGAGGTACCTCCCTGGCAGACATATCTAGAGCAGCGGGTTGGGCAACACCTAATACCCTGTTTTCTCAGGTCAGAGCTGGTAGAACTTGGTAACACGCTGATGGACTGGCCGGGTGGATCGCTTGCACCTAGCGCCCTTACCCTCGGCCGAGGTAAAACTGTGCGCTTTCTCTCCCAGGAGATCCCGTACATTTGGATCGCTGAATGACTCCTACCTAGCCCTATGGGTCCGCAATTCAGTGGAGGAATACGCCAACCCAATCCACTGTGGGTACTCAAATCTACCCTGTACTGGAATAGGTGCTCCACTGGTCGGGACACCTGCGTGCACTCCGGTCGGCGTGTTCTACCACCATGCCATTTTTCCACATGTGACCTGAGTGGCCCATGTGATGTATTCACCACTTTTACCTCCCCGTCCCTGGGCAGGTGTGGTCTCTGCAGGGTCTTTTCCCCCTGAAAGAATAGGAAACTGTGTAAGACCCCCTTCCCACGATGCGTGTAAGGGCCCCAGCCGTTTGCTCTATGCGAGAAACATAGAGAGAAAAGAGGCCCAGCTAGGCTCGGCCCGTTCCCAGATTGGCCTGTTTAGAGTAACCAGAAGGATTCTGACGACTTTTAGTGGGCATTGGGGAAGGGTACGTGCAGCCTGACACAACTGGTCGCCTTTGCACGTGAAATACTTGCACGCTCTTGTGACAGCAGTACACCTACACGGCTCAGTGCATGGCGTGATTTAAATTGGACCCCTAGTGTCGCTTCTTCGACACAACGTGGAAGTGAGCGACAGACGGGGAACATCTAGGTTACATATGTAACCTCTGTTCCCTGATGGAGGGAACGAGACGTTGTGTCCTCTCGCCACGTCGCCGGACTACTTACGGCTCCTCAGAAAAATCATGAATGAACTCAACGTATTTCCCAGCTTTTATATCCGTATGACCGGGGGCGGGGTATGCAAATACTGTCTGCCTAATTCTCATTGGCCTTTTTTCATAAATCAGAGGTATATTTGGCGCTCAAGAGAGACCCCTAGTGTCTCTTCTTCGACACAATGTCTTGTTCCCTCCATCAGGGAACGGAGGTTACATACGTAACCTAGACGTTTTCGACAGAGGGCGTGACTAATTCAACGGCTCAGTCTTGTGGAAGTAAGAATTGCTAAAATCTCTTACAGCACCTTTAACTAAACCAATTGAATATTTGTGGTGTGGTATTACATAAATTACAAAAGTTCCTTTTATGTTTTTGGAAATGTGTGTACTTGTTTATAAAGGAGATAAGTGTCAGTGATGAGCATGCTTAAGATTAAAGATTAGACATGTGATAAAACAAACAGAACAAAGTACAGAATATTTTTATTGTCAATTCCAATCAAGTTATAACTTGAATAATGCAAAACATTTTTGGAAATATTATTTAGGACACATGCTGTAATGCCCGTATATACGCTGTTGAAGATAGTTATAAGACAAATTAAATAAACAAATGAGTTCCAAAAGCTTCGGTCAAGGTAGTGAAATTTCTAAAAATCCACCAGGTCAGAAGTGCCCATAGTTAAAGAAACACACAAATATGAGAATCTTTTATAAGAACAAGTGAATCAGATCTCTACTCACTCTCTCATGGTAGTCAAACACATCCTGCCACACAATGGAGGTTTTGTTGAGAGCAGCGGTCATGTTCATTATACTGAAGAACATAATGACAGACATAATGAGCAAATTCAAACCATAGATACTGTTCATTAATGTTCCACTTCTTACACTTGTGGCGGTAAAAGTCTACAGTAAAAATGTGGGTTTAACCATCTCCAATATGTATATATATATATATATGGAAATAAATATGTATACTATATACAGTATATATACATTGTAGGGCTGGGCGATAAAACGATATCAATATATATCACGATAAAGAAATCCATGATAAGTTTTGGGGAATTTTCAATATTTACTGCATGTCGCTAAAACACAAGCAGTTCAGCTTTCTCAGGCTGCGTTTCCACTGGGGTGGACGAAATTCGCTCAAAGGCGCTCACAGCGCTAGGAGAGAGCTTTCTCTGCACCGCTGCCAATCCTACTATCCACCTAGCAAGCATGACGCTCGGCTTTCATAGGAATTAATTGAAAACGCTCTCAGCTTCGCTCACAACGCGCCAATGGTAACGTAGGGTCAGACTAGATGAACTTGCTAATGCTAGCTCTCTTGCTAATAATTAGTTTACATCGGACAACGAATTGATTCCATCCACAACGCAAGACTTCATGACAACAGTTGCACCCACTCATCGTCTCTAGTGAAGAACGCAACAGAACAACAGTGATGTGGACGACAGCTCTGATCTTTCTGCGCGGTAATCTTGAATATTGTTCTCTAGCAACAAACATGCATCATTGCTGCCCTGTCCCACTCCGCACGCGTTGCCTCTTTCCCCTGCAGATGTGTAAACATGAAGCGCCGCATGAGTTAATGTGGTTTCAAAGCACCTTTTAGACCAAAACCTTTTCCCTTCTAAATGTATCTTTATTAATCAGCATGTTACGAGCCTTTAATAATAAACAAATCGATTTCTGTTCTAATTTTGTGAAAATTAATTAGATGTCTGGAATGGATAAGGAAAGACTAAAATTACTAGTTTGTAGACTAGTCTCTCACTTTAATGAAAATCTAAATTATTATTTTTGTTCTTATTAAAAAATTAAATGTTTTCAATATGTTCTCTCAGGACACCCCTGAACCCACACTCAGCATCATTCCACAGTCACAAGGGCTTCTATGCCCCATACTTGGGTATCTGAATCTAAAGAAATATAAAAATATTCCAACAAATACTGGACTGCTGTCACTATGCTTCAGAACAAACAGATGATCTTTTAACATTCATTTTCAATTGATAAACGGTAAAATTGGTAAAAGATCCAGCAGACCCCACCGCTTTGGCCGTCTCTGGACACCCTGTGCAGTTTTGTAGAGACTATTTTGACTGTTTAGAATAATGTTTTTCTTCTTTTCTTCAATCAACTTTGAAATAAAAAAAAGAAAGTGCAATGTGTAAATGTATATCGTGATAAATATCGATATCAAACAATATGAAAAAGATTATTGCGATAACAATTTTGGCCATATCGCCCAGCCCTAATATATTGTATACAATGATATAGGCCGACCTCCCATGACTGCACAATAAAGGTTGATAATTTTCTGATACAAATGTCTAAATTTGCTATTAGGGGTAGAAATTTTTATGACTAACAATTCGAATAAACATTGATTCAGGGAGTCATATTGCAATTACAAAATGATTCAACACATATTTGCATACTTTATCTAATGTTTTTCCTGCAAATGTTTTTTTCTCTCTCCAATAAACATAATTATTAATAATTAATTTGAATTCTAAGAATTAATGTTTGCTGACTAATGATGCGTTCACATACAGCGCAAAGAACATTTTCGCCTCACATTACTCGCGCGAGTTTGACCGCTGGATTATAAATGTGTGTTTAAACTCGCGTTCGCACGAGTAACGCGAACCCGCGAGTATTCCCACTTCTCTTCCGGAAAAGGACAGGAGGAGGGGCTTCTACGACTTAATTTATAGTAAAGTACAACCAATAGCTGGAACCAAGTAGACGCGCATATTTTCAGAACTTACCAGGTAGCCCAACTTCCTCGCTCACTTTCCTCCAAGTGATGTCTTTTTTCGTCCGGTCTCTGTACATGTATGCCGTTGTGTCATACAATTCCAGGTGCCCACACACTGCTACAACAATTTTTCCATTCATTTTTCCAGTACGTCAGTGACATCCGGACAATCTCAATGCTGATAGGCTTTTGCGACAACGCGTCATGCGGTCAATACGCGAATGAAGTGAATGAAACGATTTTGCATGTTCGAGTCACGCCATTCGCGGCCTATTCGCATCTTTGCATTGACTTTGTACCTAATCACGCTGCGCAAAACACTTCCTTCGCATTGTATGTGAACTTACCATTACGCAGAATCATTTGACAAAGAATTGCAATCTGTGAATCATTTTTTTCACCTACTGTATCCTTATTTGCCACAATCATAATGGCAATTTGTACAATTTATCTTCAGTTTGTTTTCACACTGTCATAATCCAACTCACCTCTCCATATAGAACGATTCCAGTTTGGTAAAATCCTTCCCAAAGCCCATGTTTTCCATAAATGTTCTCACATCGGGATTTGACTGCCTGTTATAATTTAACATAACCAAAATGTTTAAACAGAAAGAACAATTTCCATCAAACATAAATGAGGCACATTACAATATTATGAGACTCAAAAATGCTTACCAGCAGCTAAAACTGACCTCATCCCCTCCTATGTGAACGTAAGAGTCGGGAAATACAGATTTCACCTCTTTGAAGAGGTGCTCCATAAACTTATAAGTGGTGTCTAGGATTGGATTAACAGGTCCAAAGGACCCAGAGGGGGTACTTCCCTTGTAACAAGGTGTCAACAGGTCAGGCTGTCCTAAAAACAAGACAATGAGACATTATGTTTGTGTGATTTTCCACATCATTATTCTCGGTTATCATCTTATTTGTTCTTATTTAGGGCACAGGTATGATATAAACGCTCTCACAGCAGAGTTTACTGAATTCTATTATTGAGTGATGTTTGCAAAATAAATGGTAGATAAAAAAAAAAAAGAAATTTCCCAAGTCTTCTCTGTGTAACACCATGATCAGGATTGAATTTACATTAATCACTACATTTGCAAAAAAATTATAATATTCAGAGCAAGTGGTTTAAAAAAAAAAAAAAGCTACACTTTGAGAAATAAATTGTCTTTTATAATGCCTAAATATATATCCAAATGTATAAGTTGTGATGATATCTATACATTAAATTACAGCATTTCAAACACCTTTCAAAAATGAGGCGAACACTGAGGCCACCTATAGGCTATACTTGACATTGCAATGAAATTGTAAAATTTGTCACAGTTTTTTTTTTTTTGCCGATGACAGCAGACATGCCTATATATTCAACTTTGCTTTATACTGAGTTGAAGATAACAAAAATGTAGCTACTTTTATATAAAAATTTACTTATTTGAATATGTTAGCACAGGTAATAATATTAAAGGGAAAAAGCTGAATGCCTCCTAGTGTCATACAAGAGAAAGTATACCTCTTCCCCATGACTGAGTGTGTCCAGGTGAGTCAAACTCAGGTACGACTCTAATACCCCTCATTCTAGCATGTTCAATCACTCTCATCACATCTGACTGGGTGTAGATATGAGTAAATGGATGAAAGGCTCCCTAGAATAAAACAAAAAGAAAATTGTATTGTACATACAGTATCTGCACAGACACTACTAATACTGTACATAAGATCAGCATTGGGTATTAGTTCACTAAAAGTAGTGACGCTTCTAACATTTTATAGTAGCGTGTAGCTCAGATATCTCAACAATAGTGTAGCTCTTCCATTAACAAGCAACAAGTAGTATTGTAGCACCATAAAAACACAAATTTTATCACAATGTATTGCATACACAGCAATGAAATTGAGGGAGAAATCAAACATGCTTGTCTGAACCGTCCTCTCTCCCTCTCTCTCTCTCTCGAAGCACCGGTGAAACAAATAATTTAAAGGGATAGTTCACCAAAAAATTTAAATACTCTCATCATTTACTCACCCTTATGCCATCCCAGATGTGTATGACTTTCTTTCTTCTACAGAACACAAATGAAGATTTTTAGAAGAATATTTCAAATTTTTATGCCCAAACAATGCAAGTGAATGGTGACCAGAAGTTTAAAAAAGCACATAAAAGGCAGCATAAAGTTATTCATGTTTTATGACTCCAGTGGTTTCATCCATTATTCAGAAGTGATATGACAGGTGTTGGTAAGAAGCAGATCAATATTCAAGTCCTTTTTTACAATAAATTATATTGCCAAATAGTTGGCGATATGAACTGAGAATCGTCAATAACGAAAGAAGAATGTGAAAGTGAAAGTGAAGATTTAATGTAAAAATGGACTTAAATATTTATCTATATGTTTATATGTTTATTTATATGTTTCTGACCCACACCTATCATATGGCTGATTCTGAAGACATGTATTAAGTCTTTTGTATTACTTTATGCTGCCTTTATGTGCTTTTTCGAGCTTCAAAGTTCTGGTCACCATTCACTTGCATTGTGAGGAGAGCTGAGCTTCTTCTGTAGAAGAAAGGAAGTGTCATACACATAGCGCCTTTTTTAAACTTCGCGGATCCAAAGTGCTTTACACTGTTACTCATTCACCCATTCACACACCAATGACGGCAGAGCTGCCATGCAAGGTGCTAGTCTGCCATTGGGAGCATCTAGGGGTTCGTGCCCAAGGACACTTCAGCATGTGGAGTCATGTGGGCCGAGAATCGAACCGCTATCAAAGCGATTAGAGGCCAACCCGCTCTACCACTTGAGCCACAGCTGCCCCTAACACAGTGTAATACATGTATTGTACTGCTTCTAATTGATGCTGAAGGACATGATAATTTCATTACTGTTTAATATATTTACAATACAGAAATGAGAAAGAGCTTTTATTTTATTAAAGTAATGTGAATTTTTTTTTTTTTTTTAATTGTCATAAAAATAATTTCACAAACTTAACAGTTCTAAAAACACAGTTACATAAATTTTTCCTTTATGCAAACTATGTGAAATTATAGCTGTGGGTGAATAACATGTTCTACCTTATTGCTGAGGTCAGGAAAGGTGCGACTCTGATATGGAAAAGAGGGGTCATCCACGATGTGCCAGTGAAAGACGTTGAATTTACTGTAAGCCATGGCATCCTCCACACAAAAAGACAAGGAGAGAGCTCATTATTGTTATTTCATGTATGCATTTTTTATTAACTAACCATTAATACATAGTAACAACTTACCAGGGTCTTCAGAATGGCATGCAGAGGTAAATAATGCCTTGAAGTGTCCAGCAAAAGCCCTCTGAATGCAAAACGCGGGAAGTCCACGATCTCTGTCTTGTTGATAAAATACTGCAGGGAAGGCAACAGAAAATCAACATACTGTTTTTCATTGCATTTTATTCCAACCACATTAATAAATCATTTTGCACAATACCTACAGCGTCATCATCATCCTGGTACACTAGCTGACTGAGGGACTCAAGACCTGAATTTCAGATTGAAAATAGAACAAATATTTGGTAAGTGTTTTGGGCATTTAAGTGAAGAACTTTAACATGGACTGTGAGATTGAGTGTCATACTGTACCTCTCAAAGCACCCCACACTGACACTGATGTCAGCACAGCTTGGCCTTCAGACACACTCAGGTTATCTGCAAAAACAAACCAAAGGTTTATGATCTGATATTCTGCATTTGGAAAACAAATTGGAACTGCAGCCTCTATTATTTCATGAAACTGCAATCACAACTAACTTTACTACTGTAATGTGATGTATTTCCAAGTGAAACTGAATAGTCAATGAGACAAATAATGATTTTATCCAATAGGCAATTGATTGGATAATGAAAAGTGTAAATTTCATGCAAGTTCTTACTTGTTAATTCATTTTGACAATTATACAGTATGTATATACACACACACACACACACACACATATATATATATATATATATATATATATATATATATATATATATATATATATTCTATTTTGAAGATAAGTTGATGGGCAATTTACGATTTCATGTCAACTTGAGTAACCCCAACAATCAATAGGAAATACTCACAGCTCTCATCTGAATCTTCATCTGGGTAGCCGTCACATCCTCTGGTTTTGACACTCACTGAAACAATGAAGGGTTCTGGCTCCAACCACACATGATAACGCCTTAATGCTGTTCAAATAAACAACATCAATAAACAATTTCATTTTCTGTTCAAAACAGTAGACATGGCGCAAATATACACTGCACGCCAAATTATTAGGCAAGTGAGTATTCTGATCTTTTCATGCACATTTTCCAACTCCAAACCATATAAACTTGAATGGTTGATGGATTCAATCATTTTCAGGTGATATATATTTGTGTAATGAGGGAGGGTGTGGCAAAAGTGACTATCACCTTATATCAAGGTGTGCATAATTATTAGGCAGCTTCATTACCTCAGGTAAAATGGTCCAAAAAAGAGATTTAACTGACACTGAAATGTAAAAATTGTAAAATGCCTTTCAGACGGATGCAACACTCTTGAAATAGCTAAAATATTGAGGCGTGACCACCGGACAATCAAATGTTTTGTTGCGAATAGTCAACTAGAGCGCAAAAAAAAACGCATGGAGTAGAAAAAGTGCAAATTAACTGCAAATGTCTTGAGAAGAATTAAACGTGAAGCTGCCAGGAACCCATTATCCTCCAGTGCTACCATATTACAGAACTGCAACCTACCTGGAGTGTCCAGAAGTACAGGGTGTCAAGTACTCAGAGACATGGTCAAGGTCAAGAAATACGACCACCAACTGAATATATTCACAAGTTGAAGCATCAAGATTGGGCAAAGAAATCCATGAAGACAGATTTTTCAAAGGTTTTATGGACAGATGAATTGAGAGTGACTCTTGATGCACCAGTGGGGCCCGTGGCTGGATCACTAATGGACACAGGGCACCACTTCGAGTCAGGTACCAGCAAGGTGGAGGAGGGGTACTGGTATGGGCTGCTATCATTAAAGATGAGGTAGTTGGACCTTTTCAAGTTGAAGATGGACTGAAACTCAATTCTCAAATCTACTGCCAGTTTCTGGGTAGTATTTTCTTCAATCAGTGGTACAGGAAGAAGTCCTCAGCATTCAAGAAGGCCATGATCTATTTGCTGGACAATGCTCCATCACATGCATCCAATTACTCCACTGCTTGGCTAGCGAGTAAGGGCCTCAAAATGCCCAAATAATGACTTGGCCCCCTTCCTCATCTGACTTAAATCCCACCGAGAACTTGTGGGCCCTTCTCAGACATGAGATTTAAAGTGAGGGAAGACAATACACATTTTTGAACAGTATTTGGGAGGCTGTGGTTGCTGCTTCAGAGAAAAGTTGATTGTGAGCAGATCAAGAAACTGACAGACTCATGGCAGTTATTGAAAAGAAGGGTGGCTATATTGGTCACTGGATATTTTTGAAAGGCCAACAATGTCATTTCATTGACATTTTGTGTTACTTATTTGTTGCACCTACTTTTAAATTTGAGAATAAACAACTGAGTTGGAAGAAATTATTTTTGTAATTTAGTTGTCCAATAATTGTGCACACTTATATATTCCCTGAGAAAGACAAAACTCACTTTTCCTTTGTTAAACATTCAGCTTTGAGGTTCAATATCATTTTGGATTGCCTGAGAGCATTGTGTTTGTTCAACAATAAAATTAATCCTTAGGAATGCACAAGATGGACGTATGTGACCATCTTGTTTTTTCAGATCTCACACAGGAATGCCGTGTTTTTAAGACACCTAGTCAGGCAATTTTCAGTACTTTTTTCCTCATTTAAAAAGTTTACTTCTAAAGAAATTAAATGTAATTTTGAAATGCATTCATAAAATCAACAACACTCACAAGAGATGAAGACTTGCTTAATCTCAGTTAACGTCCTGTTTTTGGACACTTTCACTCTTAAATGAAATTAATCATGGCTATTAATTATAGTGAATAGTAAATGTATACAATGGTATTGGTAACTGTATTGTTAACATTGAAAGCAACGGAAAAGAACACAGACGGACATAAAACCGCGTTCGGTGTGAACGGCCCTTAACATTCCACGTCGTCTAAAAGCACTCACGAGTCATGACACGGGTTAAACGCAAGCAAAGTATAAAGACGTCTCTCTGACGCTTGTGTACATAGACTACAATTAAAATAATAGCGCGGCCAGAACGAAAAACGCGTCCTGTGTGAACGCCCCCTTATGTTAATTTTAAGTATTATTATTATACAGTACGTACGTTTTTTTTTTTTTTTTTTTTTAATCCATTCGAAAATTGTAATTATATTTGGCATTCATATAGCTATAATTTGTAATTATACAGGATAAATAATTTCACCTCTACAATCACGGAAGCAGTTTCACCTCAAGCACTAAACCTACCGGGTCCGTCATTGAAGTCCGGAAATATGATGGAGAAGTATCTTTTGAAAGCAGCATCCAGGATAAAGCATCCACTCTGAGCAGCCGAGTCCTTTTCATATGTAAAAGAGAATGACTTTGGACTCAAAATGTATCTGTCTGCGGACACATCTCTCTGTTGAGGCAGTGGCCAAACTCCATTCACCTGCTCCACAATATGACACACAAGAATTAATAAGAAAGTCAACGGTAGACTAGAAGAGTGAGCCATGCTGCTGCTCAGTTTGTCTTCTAATGATGTCAGACTGCAGGTCTACACAGAGGGATCTGCGCGTAAACATGAGAATAGCGCTGAAACTGTGAAAACACATATGACAGGTTGTGTTTTCGTTTCTAAAAAGACAGCTAGTCAGCTGACTTGACCTGTCAGGTGCAGCGATTCTCATTGGCTCGGTTTTGAGTCATATGATCCATTTCCGGGCTGTGAAGTGCACAAAATAAAAAAAATAAAAAAGTCATTCAAATAGTCATTTTTCACATTCCGGGTTTTGGAACACGGAAGTGAACGATTGCAGTGTAAACTCTGACAGCGGGGGTCCAAGCCAAATTTAATTCATTTTCTCCAGGAGATCAAGAACTACAGCACCTGTTTGGAGAATACTGTCAACAAAAAAGAAAAAAAGACTTGTATCGCGTAAAATATGGGATCGTCCCGTATATAAAGATAAAACGATGCGCCCCGTACTGAATCAATAAGAGACACTGTATGGTGGGTGAGGGACCGTCTGAAAAGTCCACACATTGTGCTAAAACGTGCTAATACTGTGGCGGGTGTGGTAAGGGACCGTCTGAAAACTCCACAAATGGTGGTAAAACTGTGGAGTTTTTTTTTTCGATATACACTCACCTAAAGGATTATTAGGAACACCTGTTCAATTTCTCATTAATGCAATTATCTAATCAACCAATCACATGGCAGTTGCTTCAATGCATTTAGGGGTGTGGTCCTGGTCAAGACAATCTCCTGAACTCCAAACTGAATGTCAGAATGGGAAAGAAAGGTGATTTACGCAATTTTGAGCATGGCATGGTTGTTTGTGCCAGACGGGCCGGTCTGAGTATTTCACAATCTGCTCAGTTACTGGAATTTTCACACACAACCATTTCTAGGGTTTACAAAGAATGGTGTGAAAAGGGAAAAACATCCAGTATGTGGCAGTCCTGTGGGCGAAAATGCCTTGTTGATGCTAGAGGTCAGAGGAGAATGGGCCGACTGATTCAAGCTGATAGAAGAGCAACTTTGACTGAAATAACCACTCGTTACAACCAAGGTATGCAGCAAAGCATTTGTGAAGCCACAACACGCACAACCTTGAGGCGGATGGGCTACAACAGCAGAAGACCCCACCGGGTACCACTCATCTCCACTACAAATAGGAAAAAGAGGCTACAATTTGCAAGAGCTCACCAAAATTGGACAGTTGAAGACTGGAAAAATGTCACCTGGTCTGATGAGTCTCGATTTCTGTTGAGACATTCAGATGGTAGAGTCAGAATTTGGCGTAAACAGAATGAGAACATGGATCCATCATGCCTTGTTACCACTGTGCAGGCTGGTGGTGGTGGTGTAATGGTGTGGGGGATGATTTCTTGGCACACTTTAGGCCCCTTAGTGCCAATTGGGCATCGTTTAAATGCCACGGCCTTCCTGAGCATTGTTTCTGACCTTGTCCATCCCTTTATGGCCACCATGTACCCATCCTCTGATGGCTACTTCCAGCAGGATAATGCACCACGTCACAAAGCTCGAATCATTTCAAATTGGTTTCTTGAACATGACAATGAGTTCACTGTACTAAAATGGCCCCCACAGTCACCAGATCTCAACCAATAGAGCATCTTTGGGATGTGGTGGAACGGGAGCTTCATGCCCTGGATGTGCATCCCACAAATCTCCATCAACTGCAAGATGCTATCCTATCAATATGGGCCAACATTTCTAAAGAATGCTTTCAGCACCTTGTTGAATCAATGCCACGTATAATTAAGGCAGTTCTGAAGGTAAAAGGGGGTCAAACACAGTATTAGTATGGTGTTCCTAATAATCCTTTAGGTGAGTGTAAATGTTTAATAAGATCAAACAATGTATGAATACAATCAGAAAGAAAAGTACAGGTGAAGGAAAAAATAAACAAATAAAATAAATTAAAATGATTAAAAAAATCTACAAAAAACATAAATGTATAAACCATCCAATATGTATACCTAAATAAGATAAATCAGAATCAGCTTTATTGCCAAGTATGCTTACACATACAAGGAATTTGTCTTGGTGACAGGAGCTTCCAGTCAACAACAATACAAACAATACCAAAAACAGCAGCAAGACATAGATAATTAAAAACAAAAAAGAATACAATATAAATAATTATACATATACGTACATACACTCACCTTCATACATACCCACATACACACACGTAGTGCAAATCTAATCACAATCTGTTATATAATGAACAAAAAACAATCGAAACAATTTAAATAAATATATATTTAACATATAAATTATGTATTTATATATACGTCATGGGTCAGAAAAGTCCCCATTCAAGTGTCCCTTATTTATAACTCCAAAAGTGGCAATCCTAGTCATCACCGTCTGTGAAAAGGTCTAAATAACAAAACTATTAAATCTCTATTAACCTAACTGTAGTTAAATATCTTTTTAATTGTTGAAATTACTCTTTTCAGTTCTAGATAGTTAAAAGTTAGTAATAGATACTTTATAAAGGATTAATTAATGTCCACATTTACAATGTTGTCATTATTATTTAGTATTGTCTTTACTGGGACCTTTTGATATTGGCTTTGACAATACTGTGTGTAAACCGATCATGCAAAGTACTTTGAAATGGAGGAAATGCCATTAGAGGGCGTAAGTGAAACAAACTACTACATTAGTCTTTAGTAGCCATGTCCAAATTAAAGTCGCTTAATCAGTTAATTACCTTTTTTTCTCGATTGTAGTGTGATTACTTGACCAATTACACTACATGAACAGTTCTTTATTTAAGATCAAATAAATATTTACACAGTTCATCACACAGACGTCACACACCTTTTCACAAAAGGGAAGGACTGGCCTATGAAGGCAATCAAACAGTCAATCGATCAGTCAATCAATCAGTCAATCATTCAAAAAATAAAACATAATAAAATATGAATATATCACAGTTAAAAATGTATATTTATGTTATTTACTATGTAGTTTATAAATTCTCCTGTCACCTTGTGCAATTCTGAGTTAAAATTAAGTTAAAACTGAGTTAAAACTAAATTAATTAAACTGAATTAAGTTAAAGTTAGATTAAAACTGAGTTTAAAAATGTGCTTATTTAGGTTTTAAATAAACCATTCTCTCAAAAATGTTTTAGACTATTTTAAGGATTTACACATTTTAAAACTTCATAACAAAATTTCATCAAACTGAATTGTGTATTATTATTTCTTTTACTAAATTAAATTAATAATACAAAAAATATTTACTGTAGGTATTATTTTTATTTATTTAATTGTTTGTTAGATATTACTTGATTAAATTTGATGGAATGTTGTTATGAAACTGAAATGCTTAAAACCTTAATGGGAAAACAGTTAATGGGATCCAATTTGTAACAAAAGGAAAAAAAAATCTGGTACATAAATGTAAAGGCCTTTACTGGATATTTTATTACAGGACAAATTAATCTGAATAGATTACACGGAATCCCCTACATTGCAGTGCCTACAGTCTCCACAGAGGCCATGAGAGGGCTACATTATTAGCCGCCAGAACACCATTATTGAATTAAATAAAGTACATTTTATATTATTGCTTTAATCCATCATTCATGGATAATAATAAAGCTCTAAATGAACATCAAAATCCATCTGGCCAACCAAAATAGACAACTTCAATAAGATATGGTCAGGGGTGCCATGAACAATTTTAAGGGGGGTATACAAGATAGAATTACGCGCCCCCTCCTTACAGATGAAAATAATTTATATATTTAGCAAAATCTTGGCAGACTGCATGGCGATGCTGGCACATGTGATTTATGTCAGCTTGTCATTCCAAATAACAAGACAAGTCATAAATTCCATACTCTGTTTTTCGTTAGACAGTAGATGTGCCTCTGAAGAAATTTTGCCATATTTAGATTCATGCTCAAGATTTCCCAAAGCGGCAAGTACGCCACCAATCTGATACCTCAGAGTTTTAACCGAGTCCAATTTTGCCTCCCATCTCTTATTGCTGAGGGGCGTTAATGTTATGTCAACAAACTGCATCAGAATGTCCCTGTGTTTCACTGATGCAAATTATGCAAACACAGTGTACAGTCTTTGAACAGTTCCGAAAAATATTCAAACACACTCTATTTGAAGAGGCGGCATCACACAATAGCAAATTAAGGCTGTGGCTCGGACATAGCATAAACAATGCATTTGGATTCTTTTCCAGAATCAAAGCTTGTACCCCTCGGTGAATCCCTCTCATATTTGATCCGTTATCATAACTTTGACCCTGACAATTCAATAGGTCAATCCCTAGGTTTTCCAGTGTGGCAGTTAAAGTCTCTGAAAGCCCTTGACCTGTTGTGTCATTAACTGTGCTGAATCCCACAAATGATTCCTCTATCTTAGCCACTTTGTTCTCATCAATGTCAACATGTCAAATTATGATTGAGGCTTGCTCTTGCTTAGATACGTCCGGCGTGCAATCAAATATAAAAGCATAATATTTTGCATGTTTGACTTGTTTACTGATTTTATGGAACACGAAATCTGCAATGGATTTTGAAAAATGATTTTGTGTACACCAACTTAAATATGAAGTACACTTTATTTTCTGGCATATTTTTTGCATGTGCTGAGCCATGACAGTGTCATAACAGGCTAAAAGTTTGATTAATCCAAGGAAGTTTCCATTTCTTGGATTTCCAATCAGGGCATTTAAGTCTGTTATTGTCCTGTGATCTTGGGGATGGACCATCAGGGCATTTTTGGAGGACTATTCTCGGTCAGCATCATACGGAATGAATCAGTGACTTCACCTTGCCAAGCCCAGTTTGAGGGATCTGTGTCATGATCGAACAGCACCTTGACGTTTACATTCTCTGTTCTTTACTATTCTTGATCTACTGAAGGGCTGTCCTGCTTCACTCTCAGCATCAGTTGGTATACCTTGGATATTTGTGCCTTCAATGTCAAAGACTGTGGCCTCCAAGGGCATAGATTTTTCTTGAACATTGGGTGAACCATTTACATATTTCCATTGATCATGGTATAAATACTGGGGGTTAAATACCCCCCTTCCAGAATCTATGCCCCTGGTGGTTTCCCTCTCACTAGCCTTTTGACCTTTCTCCCTGACGTCATAATCGCTGGTGCTGCCAGCGACTTGATTGCTGTTCTGTCGTACTGTTTCATCACTGCATATTGTTACTTGTTTATTGCCAATCTGCTGTCCTGTCTCACTGCGTTCATGCTTACTGACGTCATCACCATTAGTATCACTACTCTTTCCCTGTCTGTCATTGGAATCATCACAACCAATATTTCGTTTATTCTGATTTCGAAAGACCCAATTTGTGAGGGAATTTTTCATCCTTTTCACCTCTTCATCCCTACTTTTTTATATACGTTTTCGCTTTTGGGAACCCGACAAGTGCCTCTTTCCAACCATCATGTTCTTCATCGCGTCGTTAACATCATGCGTGCTATATTTTTTAAGTGACGGGAGAGAGAAAGAGTTATCACTTTCTATAATTTAAAGATTACAATTGAATTTGACTACACTATTAATGGTAAACATTTGTTTGTGTATATCAGATTTATAAAATACAAAAAAATACAATAAAAAAATTATTCCAAATTGGTGATTTTGGGCCCCCTAGGGTCCTGCTGGGCTCATATGCCTGGCATACTCTGCAACCCCATAATGGCGCCTCTGGATATGGTGATATTACAGTAAAAATGCTGCTTTACTTCATTATACTCTAAGAGAGGATTTCAAATGAGAAGATTTCTTCACAAATAAATCAGCAAAGCAAAAATTCCCAGTGTTCGGTAGTGACAGTGCTAGTTTGTTGAGACCCTTAACAACTGTTACAGTGAATTTCATAGACAGAGCTGACTTTATAACTTTTTAAAGTCATGGCCTACAAGTCCTCAATGCTCCCAATAACACCCATTTAACAATTTAATGAAAACAATAAACCACAAGCCATCCATAAACCATGAATCAAATGAATCATTATTATTCTAGCCATGACCATGTATCTTTAAATGTATTACTTTGGTAGATGGTAGTAATGAGTCTCTGGTTGATCTTGCATGGAATTTCAGACTTCTGTACAAACTTAAAAAACCATAACAACAACAAAAAATATCCCTATTCATTATGTCTACCCCACCAAGAATTAAGTGAACATGATGTCACAATCAGTCATCTCCTCCTTGTTCTCTGCATGTAGGCCGGAAATGCCACACTGTAAGTGACAACTGTTATTTATTCAGAAGCCCTTGCTAAAGAGATGAATACTGTGATAAACATGCATGTCATTTCCCATGACAATCATTCTCAACAGGAATACCTTGTAACTCCAATATGATTTCATATTAGATGAATATAATAATTCTGAATGAATGTAAACTCTGACTCAATATTTACCGTGGAATGTTATGTAAATGGCATTATGTAATATTCTCTTTTCTATACTTTCATTAAGTTGGCTTGTGAGAGCCAACTTACTGAAATTCTATTTAAACTTATTAGTGGTGCT